>NC_066580.1:80413390-80732783 GCF_024323335.1 Lathyrus oleraceus | reverse complement strand
CTGTCTTGCGTTAACCGGTTAACCCAGGGTGTTAACCGGTTAACACTGTTATGAATTATGAGAAATTGCTGTCTGTCTTGCGTTAACCGGTTAACCCAGGACGTTAACCGGTTAACACTGTTAAAATGTGCCAGGAAGCGTGTTCTGTTTTGCGTTAACCGGTTAACCCAGGGCGTTAACCGGTTAACACTGTTGGAAAAGTGAAAATTTGATATTCAAATATTGTGTACATATTTGACGTTTGGCCTATATTGGTGTATGATATAGTAGGGATCATTTCCCGTTGTTTTGAGCAGTAGGGGTATTAGTAGAGTGTGCTAATACTGTGATTTATTATTTGGCATGATATGAATATGATTCTGTGATAAATATGCTGATGATGTATGATGGTATGCATAATGCTGTGAATGTATCTGTTATGTATGCAATTGTGGATGGACTGTTTATGGCTTAGAGTGTGAGCATATGTCCATTGTGGATTGTTGTTGATGTTTGCATGCTAGGTGATTTAGCGTGTATAGCATGGCCTTTATGGTGGTAGCTAATTCCCATGGTGAGGAATTAGTGAGTGAGTTGTTGTGGATTGTTGTTGATGTTTGCATGCTAGGTGATTTAGCGTGCATAACATGGCCTTTATGGTGGTAGCTAATTCCCATGGTGAGGAATTAGTGAGTGAGTCACTAGGTGTCAAATGAGTGGGATTAGTGAGCTTGGTAGCCGTATCTTGGTTTGATCGGTGAGGTTGAACTATGTGTTCACGAATAGTCGGTACCGCATGCATGGAGTCTCATTGCATAATGTATGTATGACGTATAATATGAATGGATGTATTCCAATATTATACGTGTGTTTTGTGTTGTGTTGTGTTGAGTATGATTATGAGTTGATGTGGCCGTTGCTGAATGTGTGATATGATTAGGGTGATGAAATGTGTTAATTTACTTAGCATGACATGATATTTTATAATGCTTATTATATCGATTGAGGAACTCACCCTTACAACTATGTTTCAGGTAACGAGCAGTGATTGAGTAGAAGCTAGTGCTTGGAGTCTAGTGTAGTTCCTTAGTGGGTCATGCTCTGGTAGATGTAACATCGGGACGGGATGTTTTACTTTGTTTTCATTTTGGTTGTTGAACAACTTTACATGTAATGTGTTACATGGTTTGCATGATTGATTAGATCTCTATCCGCTGCGAATTGTGCAATGTTTTATTTTGATTAATAAATGAGCATGACAAGTTATTATGGTGAATGGTGTGAAGTGTCAAGTGTGACACCCTTAAATTGCATATCTACTCTGATTTATATTTTGTTGAATTAATTAATTATTGGGGTATTTTAGAAGGGTGTTACATTAGTGGTATCAGAGCATAGTCGGTCGAGTCGAGTCGTAATTATTCTGTTTCCCTGTATGTGATAGGTGTTGTGTAACCCTATCAGTACTTATTGTTTTAGCTTGTTGGGTTCTCAAAATAGAGATGGCTGGAAGAGGTAGAGACGATACTGCGATTGCTGAGGTTCTGGGTATGCTAGCTGGAGTACTTGGAGGGAATCCAAATGTTGTGGGATTGGGAGCTGCTCGTCAACTGAGTGAGTTCCAGAAGAACAATCCTCCAATGTTCAAGGGAGCATACGATCCAGATGGTGCTCAGAAGTGGTTGAAGGAGATCGAGAGGATCTTCCGAGTGACTGAGTGTGCCGATAACCAGAAGGTCAGGTTCGGTACGCATATGCTGTCAGAGGAAGCAGATGATTGGTGGGTTGCTGCCCGCACTGAGTTGGAAGCTGCTGGGAGTGCTGAGATCACTTGGGCGGTGTTCAGAGAGAGATTCCTGAGGAAGTACTTTCCAGAGGATGTCAGAGGAAAGAAAGAGATAGAGTTCTTAGAATTGAAGCAGGGCAACCGGTCTGTCACTGAGTATGCTGCTAAGTTCACAGAGCTGTCGAAGTATTACACTCCCTATGACGAGGCAGTAGCAGATGGGGCAGAGTTGTTTATGCTGTTAGCGACTTTGGAGGCTAAAGATAAACTGGTGATTTGTGATCTAGCCGTGGTGTGTGATTTTCCTGATGTGTTTCCTGAAGAAGTGCATGAATTACCGCCAGAGCATGAAGTTGAGTTCTCGATTGATTTGGTACCTGGTACTAGGCCGATATCGATGGCTCCGTACCGTATGTCTGCTGTTGAGTTAACTGAATTGAAGAGTCAGCTGGAAGATCTGTTGGATAAGAAATTTATTCGTCCAAGTGTGTCACCGTGGGGCGCACCAGTGTTATTGGTTAAGAAGAAAGAAGGTACTATGAGGTTGTGTGTGGACTACAGGCAACTGAATAAAGTGACGATCAAGAATCGGTATCCTTTGCCGAGGATTGATGATTTGATGGATCAGTTAGTTGGTGCGAGTGTGTTCAGCAAAATAGATTTGAGATCAGGGTATCATCAGATACGTGTGAAAACTGAGGATATTCAGAAGACTGCTTTCAGAACAAGGTATGGACATTATGAGTATTCTGTAATGCCTTTTGGTGTGACTAATGCGCCTGGGGTATTTATGGAGTATATGAATAGGATTTTCCATCCGTACCTAGACAAGTTTGTTGTGGTGTTTATTGACGATATTTTGGTGTATTCGAAATCTGAAGAAGAGCATGCTGAACATTTGAGAGTGGTTTTAGAAGTTCTACGAGAAAAGAAGTTATTTGCTAAACTGTCTAAGTGTGAATTTTGGTTAGAAGAGGTTAGTTTTCTTGGTCATGTGGTTTCAAGAGGTGGTGTTGCTGTTGATCCTTCTAAGATAGAAGCGGTATCTAAGTGGGAAGCTCCGAAGTCAGTTTCTGAGATAAGGAGTTTTCTTGGACTTGCAGGTTATTATAGGAAATTCATTGAGGGATTTTCTAAGTTGGCATTACCGTTGACGATGTTGACTAGAAAGGGGCAAGCGTTTGTTTGGGACTCAAAATGTGAAGAAGGTTTCCAAGAGTTAAAGAGGAGGTTAACTACTGCTCCTATTCTGATATTACCAAGTCCATCGGAACCATTTGAGGTTTACTGTGATGCTTCATTGTTGGGTTTGGGTGGTGTTTTGATGCAGAATAAGCAGGTTGTAGCTTATGCTTCGAGACAACTGAAGGTTCATGAGAGGAACTATCCGACACACGATTTAGAGTTGGCAGCTGTGGTATTTGTTCTGAAGTTATGGAGGCATTACTTGTACGGGTCAAGATTTGAGGTTTTCAGTGACCATAAAAGTTTAAAGTATTTGTTTGATCAGAAAGAGCTGAATATGAGACAGAGGAGATGGTTAGAGTTTCTGAAGGATTATGACTTTGGTTTGAATTACCATCCGGGTAAAGCAAACGTAGTGGCTGATGCATTGAGTCGGAAATCATTGCATATGTCTATGTTAATGGTTAAGGAATTGGATTTAATTGAGCAGTTTAGAGACTTGAGTTTGGTGTGTGAGAGTACTCACAATAGTGTTAAATTGGGAATGTTGAAGTTAACGAGTGGTATTCTGGATGAGATTAGAGAGGGTCAGAAATCCGATGTGCTTTTGGTTGATAAGTTGACTCTAGTGAATCAAGGTCAAGGTGGTGAATTCAGAGTTGATGAGAATGGTGTTTTGAAATTTGGTAATCGGGTGTGTATTCCGGACGTTACCGAACTTAAGAAGAGTATCTTGAGGAAGGACATCGTAGTGGCCTGAGTATTCATCCTGGGGCTACGAAGATGTATCATGATTTGAAAAAGTTATTTTGGTGGCCGGGAATGAAAAGAGAAATTGCGAGTTTTGTTTATTCTTGTTTGACTTGTCAGAAGTCAAAGATTGAGCATCAGAAGCCGTCTGGGCTAATGCAACCGTTGGCTATTCCATAGTGGAAGTGGGATAGTATCAGTATGGATTTTATTTCTGGTTTACCGAGGACAATTAAGAATTTTGAAGCTATTTGGGTGATTGTTGACAGATTGACAAAATCGGCTCATTTCATTCCGATCAGAATGGATTATCCGTTAGAGAGATTAGCTGAGTTGTATATTGAGAAAATTATAAGTTTGCATGGTATTCCGTCGAGTATTGTTTCGGACAGAGATCCTAGATTTACATCGAAGTTCTGGGAAGGTTTGCAGAGGGCTTTGGGAACTAAGCTGAGATTGAGTTCTGCTTATCATCCGCAGACTGATGGTCAGACTGAGAGGACGATTCAGTCACTGGAGGATCTTTTGAGGGCTTGTGTTTTGGAAAAGGGAGGTGCTTGGGATTGTTATTTACCTTTGATTGAGTTTACCTACAACAATAGTTTTCATTCGAGCATTGGTATGGCACCGTTTGAAGCTTTGTATGGTAGGAGATGTCAGACACCTTTATGTTGGTATGAGTCCGGTGAGAGTGTTGTGGTTGGACCGGAGATTGTTCAACAAACTACGGAAAAGATTAAGATGATTCAGGAGAAGATGAGGATTGCTCAGAGTCGTCAGAAGAGTTATCACGACAAGAGGAGGAAGTTACTTGAGTTTCAAGAGGGAGATCACGTGTTTCTTCGTGTTACTCCGATAACTGGGGTTGGTCGAGCTTTGAAGTCGAAGAAGTTGACACCTCGATTTATTGGTCCTTATCAGATTTTGGAGAGGATAGGGGAGGTAGCCTATCGTGTCGCTTTACCGCCGTCACTTGCGAATTTGCATGAGGTTTTTCATGTGTCTCAGTTGAGGAGGTACATTCCTGATCCGTCGCATGTGGTCCAAGTAGATGATGTACAGGTGAGAGATAACCTGACTGTTGAAACATCACCTATGAGGATAGAGGATCGAGAGTTGAAGCAGTTGCGGGGTAAAGAGATTGCTTTGGTTAAGGTAGCTTGGGGAGGACCAGCAGGTGGCAATGTGACTTGGGAACTTGAGAATCAGATGAAGGAGTCTTATCCAGAGTTATTCGCTTGAGGTATGTTTTCGAGGACGAAAACTCTTTTAGTGGGGGAGAGTTGTAACACCCCGATAAAATATGATAATTATTTAATTTAAGTTAATAGTATATTTATTAATTTAATTAAATAATTGGAATATTATTGGATTATTATTATTGGAATAATAAAGTTGGAATATATATAAAGGTCCCATTTGGTAAAAAGGGTTTTCACGTGAAAGCAGAGAACACGTAACATTGAGAGAAAGAGAAGAAACTGAGAAAGGGAGAAGAAGAGGCTAGGGCTCAAGAGGAGAATTCACGATTGTTGAAGGTCAAAGAATCAATTGCCGGATTAACTCAGGTAAGGGGGGTTTATCGTCGTTTAATGGGTATTATGGGTTAACATGTAATGGGTAGTAATAAGCCATTGAATTGACCCTAATTGGGATGAGGAATGCTGTAAATAGTGATGAATAAGTTATGTTAAAACTATAATTGAATCTATATGTGGGTGAGTCGTAAATTTCTGGACGTGTAGCTTTTTACAGAATTGAAATCGGAGGTCCGGAAGTCCTCCGACGGCGAAAAATGCGGGGGATTCTGCATTCTGTTCGTGTTAGCGCAGGAACAGCTTTCTGTCTTGCGTTAACCGGTTAACCCAGGGTGTTAACCGGTTAACACTGTTATGAATTATGAGAAATTGTTGTTTGTCTTGCGTTAACCGGTTAACCCAGGGCGTTAACCGGTTAACCCAGGGCGTTAACCGGTTAACACTGTTAAAATGTGCCAGGAAGCGTGTTCTGTTTTGTGTTAACCGGTTAACCCAGGGCGTTAACCGGTTAACACTGTTGGAAAAGTGAAAATTTGATATTCAAATATTGTGTACATATTTGACGTTTGGCCTATATTGGTGTATGATATAGTAGGGATCATTTCCCGTTGTTTTGAGCAGTAGGGGTATTAGTAGAGTGTGCTAATACTGTGATTTATTATTTGGCATGATATGAATATGATTCTGTGATAAATATGCTGATGATGTATGATGGTATGCATAATGCTGTGAATGTATCTGTTATGTATGCAATTGTGGATGGACTGTTTATGGCTTAGAGTGTGAGCATATGTCCATTGTGGATTGTTGTTGATGTTTGCATGCTAGGTGATTTAGCGTGTATAGCATGGCCTTTATGGTGGTAGCTAATTCCCATGGTGAGGAATTAGTGAGTGAGTTGTTGCGGATTGTTGTTGATGTTTGCATGCTAGGTGATTTAGCATGCATAGCATGGCCTTTATGGTGGTAGCTAATTCCCATGGTGAGGAATTAGTGAGTGAGTCACTAGGTCTCAAATGAGTGGGACTAGTGAGCTTGGTAGCCGTATCTGGGTTTGATCGGTGAGGTTGAACTATGTGTTCACGAATAGTCGGTACCGCATGCATGGAGTCTCATTGCATAATGTATGTATGACGTATAATATGAATGGATGTATTCCAATATTATACGTGTGTTTTGTGTTGTGTTGTGTTGAGTATGATTATGAGTTGATGTGGCCGTTGCTGAATGTGTGATATGATTAGGGTGATGAAATGTGTTAATTTACTTAGCATTATATGATATTTTATAATGCTTATTATATCGATTGAGGAACTCACCCTTACAACTATGTTTCAGGTAACGAGCAGTGATTGAGTAGAAGCTAGTGCTTGGAGTCTAGTGTAGTTCCTTAGTGGGTCATGCTCTGGTAGATGTAACATCGGGACGGGATGTTTTACTTTGTTTTCATTTTGGTTGTTGAACAACTTTACATGTAATGTGTTACATGGTTTGCATGATTGATTAGATCTCTATCCGCTGCGAATTGTGCAATGTTTTATTTTGATTAATAAATGAGCATGACAAGTTATTATGGTGAATGGTGTGAAGTGTCAAGTGTGACACCCTTAAATTGCATATCTACTCAGATTTATATTTTGTTGAATTAATTAATTATTGGGGTATTTTAGAAGGGTGTTACAACAATCCTGACTCGCTCCTCGTGCAGTTGAATCACCTTCTCCTCTTATTTCAACAACCTGGCTAATTCCAGCAGATCACAATCTTCTTCGACTTATTCTTCGGCATGATAGATCGGAGTGTCGAAGTCATACAGAGGTGTAACCAAATTGTTATCGATGAGATCAGGAAGGTAATCACTTTTGTGGTCGGAACCAAATGAATCAAAAGGAAAGAGAATAAAAACATTGCCATTTTTATTTTTATTTTTTTAAAACTGCAAAAGGTGAAAAACAGGGAACACCGCTTTAATCACAAAAACATCCATTTATTACTGATGCAAAATGTTGCACAATGAAACACATGAGATGACCCTTACAATGGACCATTACGTTTCGGGCAAAACGTATGGCTTTCATGCAAACAAAATTAAAACACAGAAATACTACACTTCCGGATGAGTGACAGTGATGCTTTTGGAGGCCTTCCAGTTGCCTGGTACGCACGACTTTATCCACAACTCGAGCTCGCGGTCATGGTCGGTCTCTTCACTCACTGAACGGGCATGGTCAGAATCCAGCATTCCTGCACTGACAAAGATGTACGGCGGACGACGTCCTCTGTTTGGTCTATACGACTCTTGATCTGGATAACCAATCCCGAACATGTCTGCCTTTACCACTATGTCAATGATCCTGCCCCAGCCTTGGGCCTCTTGGTTCTTCACCACCTCTAGAGCTTGTTTATAAGAAGAAATGGACAGCTTCTTCTCTTTCTCCACAACAGCATTCTCCACCTTGACGGTTTCGATTGCTTGACTGGGCATTTCAAATTTCTCACTGTCCACTTCCCCTTCCTTCATCCCCTGGGTCGTATCTTTCATTCCTACACACCCCTCTGTGGCGATGGCAGCACAACAATCATCAACAACAGGGAAAGCTCCATCCTGTACCAGAGGTTTTGGGACCACGGCCATTGGAACCTTTAACTGATCTTCCTCAGTCACCTCTATCCCTCTCTTGGTTTTCTTCACCATCTTGACTTTCACAGGACCCTTCCTGGGTATGGGGTTGACATCCCCCTTCATTATCTGTGCCAAGCTGATGGTCTTGGAGTCCACCATGTCCTGGACGACATGCTTGAAAGCCCTACAACCCTCAACACTGTGCCCGGGTGCCTCAGAATGGAACTCGCACCTGGCATTCTCATCATAGTGTGCAGGCCTCTTCTGTTGTGCTATAGGAATCAAAATCCTTGGCCGGACTAACCCCAAGTCCCTCAATCTCCTGAACAGAAGGTATAAGTCACAGGTGGTTCCTCAAACTGACGATCCTCCTTCTTCTTCTTCACCTGGCTCCTAGCTCTCGGTGCCTTCTGTTGAGGTGGTGGTTATTGCGGCGGTACAAGTGGATTACCCACAGGAGTGGTTACAGCAGCATCATAAGGGTGATAACGATCCTTACTGCGTTCTTTTTTTACCGGCATACCAACTGACTCAACCTCCTTCTTGAACGGACCACTGTCAGAGGGTTTCTTGGCTACAGTGCCAGAGGGTTTGTTCACTTCGGAGGACGGAGCTTTCCCTTGAACTTTCTCCACTATCAGCCACTTCTCAATCTTTTCCAATCTCTCAGCCATGGATTTCTGCCCCAAGGCAAGCCCTTGCACAACACTGAACAAATCCCACACCATCTCTTTCAGTTCGAGGATGTCGGCGTTGGGAAGATCCATCAGTTCGGATTTATTGCTTCTAGCGGGATATCTGAGCAAACGAGCTATGCGCACCGGTTGACACCTACAAAACAGCAAATGGGTTAGTATGACTCACACATGCAATGTCGATCCGTACTAGGAAAATTCTGTCCTTTGATTCCGGTTTCATCGAGACAGATAAAATTTTATCAACAACATTCTGACATCTGGTGTCTCTCAACCTGAGTCTCTGTTAAAAATAATGGACCCTGAGTACGGACAGACATGAGTTGAATGCAGATGAATGCGAAATGAGACCAATGCAAATGCATGAATGCAGGTTACTGTGCCACCAATTCCTCTGAAAACCCATTACTTCTCTGAACCAGTCCCATCTGTGGGACCAAGTCTCCATAAATCCAACTTGGGGAGTTCCGAAATAAACGGAGCCGGAGATTACATCACTATCATCACAGGAACATCCACTGAACAGATGACAATCAGATCCTCTGAACAAGTACTCTCAACTCAACCCGGGGATCCGAAATAAACGGAACCCGCTGATAAACCACGGACAGAACTCCGGCGTCCCAGAAATAAATGTCCATAATTCACAGTCACCATCAGTACCAAGAGTCACCAACAAGTCACCATCAAGTCAGCAACAGTACCTGTAATAATGATCATTCCCTCCCTACTCACGGGTGTTGTCTAGGCCAGGGTAAGGTCGAGAGAAACGTAGGATAAACAACCCTTTCAAGAATATCATCCTGTGCACACCCGATGTATGCACCGATAATAACCCATCAGAGTCTGAACTGCTCGTGATATCAATGTTCCGCTAAGTGGCGTACACCACCCGCTTCCCATGAATCACTTTATTCCTAGGTTTCCTAGATTTCACTCATAGCCTGGGTATTGGGCCTTTTACCTCGAGTAACTCCCACCCCAAACAGAGAAGCACAGCCAGCACAGCAGATGAATATGAATGAATGCAAACATTAATGCAAACAATAAATGCAAACAATAAATGCAAACAATAAACAATGAATGCAATAAACAACACAACAAAAAGCAACCAAAGCCCTAACCTAGAGAGCGCTAGGAGAGACTCGCTTAGGGAAGAAGGACCAGCACATGTCAACTTCTCTAGTATCACTATCCCCAGCAGAGTCGCCAGCTGTCGCATTACGCGAAAAACCGGCGGGAAAACAAGAACAACAGAGTCGCCACGGTGGGTTATTTATCCCAAAAGAGGGAAAGGAAACGCTCAGAGTAAACCTGGAAAAAGCATGGTCTCGCGACCAAAGAGAATGGGATCGGGAGTCGGTTATGCAAAGGGAAGGTATTAGCACCCCTATGCATCCGTCGTACTCGACGGGATCCACGCACAATAGGAAGGAAAATGATTGCCAAAACACTGCTCACACACGCACACTGGCTGAAAGAGACACAAGAAAACAAACAAGACTGACTCGGCAGGATATCACATCCTGGGCCTACTTAGTCTATCAGGCATAGACATCAGAGTCGAAGTAGTTCGGACTGGGGGGACGACACATGCTCGCTAGGATATCGCATCCTATGCATACGTATCTCCTTTGGACGAAGGAGAATCAGAGCATTCGTAGCTCGGCTAACACGCACACAAACAAACACAGGCAAAGGCAAACATGGAGCCTGAATGCCAATTACTGGACTTACATCAGCATCCGAACCAAGACACACACAAGAAGGCAAACGTGGAGCCCGAATGCCAATCAGTGGACTTACATCAGCATCCGAACCAACAAACCCACACTAGAACCCGAATGCCACTCGATGGACTTACATCAGCTTCCAAGCACACAACAACACAAAACAAAGACACAGGCGCCCGGAGAGATCTGCTCATCTCCTGCCTACGTACCTCATCTGGTATGAGGATCAGGGCGACGTAGTTCCCCTACAGAGGGACACAGGACTAGCCTAACCAGATAACAGAGGGAGACACAACACTAGGGAGACTAACTCGAGCCTAGATGTTATCATGCAAAATCATCCCTAAGTTAAGGTTTCTAGCTAACTTGCACAGGAAGCAAGCCTATCCTAAAGCACAAGCAATGGCAAACAATCACAAACAGCACACACTATATGCACACAAGTGGGGCTCAATCAAAGGGTAAGACTGCAAGAGCAAGTCGTCTGTACAGGGGTAAAGGTGGCTCTTAACCTTGACATTGAGAGTCAAGGTGAAGCCAGATGAAAGGTGAGTGAAGATTAGACTTCACAGCTCTTATCCCTGGTCAGGGAGAGCTAGAGACAAAGGAGTGTGGGTTCAGAATGTGGGAACCCTTCTACACTCAAGACATTGACACAACTGTACAATTGTACAAGATCTTGAGTTACTGTCCTCAATGCGTCAACACAGTGGTGTGAGCAGAGGGACGACTCAACAGAAGAGCGGGAGATAGATTGCATATCTCTCTTATCCGCCAATTGCCTCATAGAGGTCTTTACCTGCTTGGGGACAAAAATAAACAAGCACAAACATCGCCTCTTAAGGAGGACTTCAGACAGGTGCCTGGCCAAGTAACAGGCCAGGTCTTCCAGACTACATGGAGACAAGAATGTTATACCTCAGTGCAAATTGCTTATCAAGCAAAGCAAAGCAATATTAGCAACTAATGTACCTGAAATCAATCAAATACAATCAGTATACCAATCACAGAACTAAACAGCAAATGGTTCACAATTAACTATACACAGACATATACAAGCCAATGCACCAAGGTGCAAGCCATTAAGGCTCAAACTCAAGTGTCAATCCCTGCAAAACAAAGTCAAAATTAGCTATATACAAGTCACAAGTCAACTCCAATGGAGGCACACCATCCAGCAAAGGCCATTTGTACTATTAACCTGAAACACAACTCAAAAGTGAGATCACAAACCACTAGTCCAAGACTAGGGCCAAAAGGAGATGAAAAATCCAAAACAGCAAGTGAAAAATGATCAAAACCAAGATAAATCAATTAAGAAGAGAATCCAATTGGTCTCACATCAAAACTATGCACCAAATTCATTTCATGCACTATTTAAGTCAAACTAGGCAAGTGTGAACCACGTATGAGCAAACAGAATGATCACACTCAAACAAATACCAAAACAGCTCAATAAATTCCACAAAAATTCAAGTCTAAACAGAACATATTCAATGGGCTACATGTCAAATTTCATGTTATTTGGACAAGTGGAAGTAGGGAATTTAAATTCAACAAGTCATGGCGTGCAAAAATCAACCTAAACTAGGTCACAAACCAAGTGTCAACTTCAATCAATTGTAAAACAGTATGAACAAATGGGAAATGAATGGGACCAAAGCCAAATTGAAGCTAAACATGTTAAGAAACACTCCACCAAATTTCACATTCATATGGTAAGAAATGAGCATTTTACAAGCTATGGAAGTTTGCTACTCAAGCAAAACCCTAAAAATGCTAAACAGCAATCAAAAATCCCAATCAAATAGGAAATGGCTCAACAATTCCTACAATAATTCATGGCCAAACTAGGTATACAGATGATATCACATGCAAATATTGGGAGCATTTGGCAAAGCATAGGCATGGCAACAAAATTCATGAACACAGCCTAACATAGTGTGACACAAATTGTCACACTCAACTTCAACACATCATATCTTGCAAACCATAGATCCAAAATTAACAAACTACACATCAAAATCACCAGAAAGGAGTCAAGAACAAGCATGTGAAATTTCATTCATTTTGGATAATGTATCAAGATTTCATGTTAAAAATGGTGAAACATACATCAAAAGGCATACATGAACAAGATCACTAGGCAAAGTCAAAAATTCATCAGGCACAACTTTGACTACTATGCCTAAAAAAAACTAGACAAAATTTGGAACTCATCAAAAAAATCCTCACTCAAATTGGATTAAAATTGAATTAGTTTTGATTTTTTGAAGTTTGATTAGAAAATGAAATAATTATTTAAGTTGTAACACGAATTAATTAACTCTGAATGGCAAAGTTGTAATTATTATGCGCCAGGACCAAAACGCAGCGCATCACTTATTCAGTGGCGCGTCCTGATTGGCTCGGTTTGGAGGGAAACACAATTCAAACAAAACGCACGGTTCAGCAAGATCAAACACACTATTTTTCCAGAAATCTGAAGCTTCAAACGCGTTCATCATCGTTCTTCATTCCAGAAATCACACATGAGCAAAACTCAGCCAAAATGGACAAATGGCATATGGTTGGAACCGTCTGAGTACGTATATCAATAATATCATCATGAAATTTCCTAATTCCTACTGTATTGGACGGATCGAGCAAAAAAAGGTTTGACATCAAAAGTTCAAATCAAGATTTCTCTATCAAATCTTGACGAATTTCTATTCTACCACTTGCACTGTACTCTATGATCTTCATTCTACCAAAGCCACATCATGATTTGGAGAATGATGGAAATCGAATTCTAACCTTGGATGATGACAGCTGTGGAATTCGGTGAAGTTAAGCTCCCTAATGCCAAAACAGATCCAGCACAATGCTATGGCAATTGATTGAAGTGATTTGCTCAGCTCGAAACAGCTCCAGACGCTTGAATCTTCAATTCGCCATGGTTGAACAAGCTTGGACAGTTATGGTTTAGGCACGATTTTGGCTCCAATTGCTCCAAACAGATCTTGCAAATTACCTGCACATGAAGAATCTACCAAGATCTCGCAAAAACAATGGTGAATTATTGATGAATTGATGAAAAAAGCTTATGAAAAATGGAGAAAAAGTGAGAGAATTCTTGAGATTTTCTGTTTGGATCTGAGAATATGATTTGTTGATTATGAAAAACAGTTACAATTAAGACTATATACCTCTCCCTAATCCAAAAATTAATCAAGATTAGCAAAATTAGAATGATTAGCATAATGTGCATTTTCATGTGTTAGGTCCAATATGCCCTTTTTTAAACCAGTCCATATATCAGCTCAAAACCAATTCACACAAGTCTCAAATGCCATTTGTGAAGTGTTGGAAAAAGTCCCATGTGCATAGGCCATGTATTTCTCAAAATCACTATGTCATGCTAAAAATACAAATGTGTTCACTTGAAAAATGCCATTTTGCCATGAGAGTTTTTGATGAAATGTGATTATGCACCATGAAAGATCATATAAAATGTGGTTTGCTCAAAGAAAAATCAACCAATTTGGCCTTTCCATGTGAAAGTTATGGCACTTTGAATTTGGGCATTTTCTGAAAATGATTGGACCATATCTTGCCAACCAAACATGGGAATTTCAAGTTCATTGACTTTTTGGAATGGTGAGATCAAGATCTTCAACTTTCATGTTGGACAAAATTCCATTTGAAGCTTGTATGATGAAGTAATTTGAAGGAGAAAAACTTTCCATTTTGGGTAGTTGAAATTACAGGTCACCTGCTATTTTTGGAAACTTCTGATCTGACCTCCAAATCTTCAACCTTGGTCTTTGACATGTCAAATGAGACTTGTATGGACATGAATGAAGCCTTTTCAAACCATCTCACACCTTCCAATCCATAAAATCGGGCACAGTTGACCACAGTTGACTTTTTATGGTTTCAGCTGAAATTCAGCTTGACTGATGACTTCTGAGCATCCAATCTTTGGCCAAATCACTTCACAATAATCCTTAGACCATATGAACTTGATAAATCAACCATAGGGCTTTGTTCCAATGAAAATAGCACATGCTTGCTTGATTGACTGATTCTCCTGACCAGTTGACCTAATCTGTCTGAATGACTTGCACTTGGGCAAAAGGCAATGCAATGTTATGCAATGGACTATGTTATGTTAATGACCTAATGATGAAAAATGTATGCACAAAAGGTAGGGTGCAAATTTGAGGTGCTACAATGGGAAACTTTAGGTTTGCATGTGGGATTTTAGGTTTTGCAATTAGGAATTTTAGGTTTGCATGTGAATCTGTAATTACCAATAGCATAGAACGTTTGATATATCATTAGGTTCTGAAATTGAAACCATTAGCATGTGGGTTTTTGGGAAGATTTCTCTGAAAATGCTGCAGAACCCAAAAACCCGTAAGGTTCGCTAGCAACTCGCTAGGCGAACCAGGGGCGAGCATTCGCTGCCACTTCGCTAGGCGAAGCAGCGGCGAGCATGACAGTTCTTTAAATTTTGGTGTTGCTGTCTAATCTGTTTTGTGTGTGTTGCTTCCTCTTTATGATTTTGCAGATGGAATCTAGATCCGGCGCTTCAAAGAAGAGAAAGGGAACGAGCACTTCCCGTCCAATAACGATCCAATTTGATACCGACAAATTTGTCAGGGCGAAGCAAGCGGCAAGATACGTTGCTCTGGAGAAGCGGAAAATTCTACCGGAGAAGAGATTCATCATCAACCCTCAAGGCACAAACAGAGCATTCGCCGGGTTGATTGACACAAAGAAGTGGGATCGGTTAATTTCCCTACTCGAGCACTATGATATCGCAACGGTACGTGAGTTCTATGCGAACACACTACCGGATGATGACGAGCCGTTTACTTGGACATCTCGAGTGGCCGGTCGTCCCGTTGCGTTTGATAGGGATGCCATTAACCGAGTCCTAGGTGAACCGCTCCAGCTGGGAGCCGAAGAGAGGGACACATACCACACAGACTTACGGCTTCACCGGGATGTTGAAGCCATTTCTTCCGCCCTGCTATTAAGAGGGAAATCTGTTGAGCTGAACCCATCTGGGGTTCCCATGAGGTATCATAGGGAGGACATGACTCCCTTGGCTCAACTGATTCTGCTGATGGTGCTGACAAACATCCAACCAAAGTACCACACTTCTACAGTGTCGATCCCAGTGGCACATTTGGTCCATTGTATCCTCACAAACGTCCAGATCGATGTGGCGAGGATTATCGCTAATGAGCTTAAGTCCGTGATTGAGAGCGGGCTAAAGTCGGGGGCTTGTGTGAATTATCCTCTGGCTTTCCCGTGCTTAATCATGAGTTTGTGCATTCAGGCGAGGGTGAGACTACCCTCAAGGGGTCAGGTAAGGATCCCGTCGCCCATTGATGACAGGTATGTGGCCAAATATTGCAGGGCGAAGAATGTTAGAGGCAGTGCAGCTGCAGAGAGTACCCGGGCTTCTGATGGTCCTGGTACTTCTACTCCTGGACCAGATCCTTACCTGCAAGTTGTGTGTGATTACAATTGGGAATGGATGGCGGCCACCCAGCGTGCCATGATAGATATGCACGATTCTATGCAACGGTTACAGCTGCAGGGAAGTGGTGCTCATGCATTGATGACGCGTGAGCAGTTTCTGCTTAACGCTAACAGGCCTGTGGACAGGCCTGTGTATGGTGAGGGGGCGGGCGCTGGTGCGTCTTCTGGTGGTGCAGATGATGATGATGATGATGAGGCTACCGGTTCTGAAGCCGGTAGCGAGGAGGATTCTGAGCCTTTGGAGGGCTAAGTTTTTATTTTTTTATTGTTATGTTTTATTTTGATTGTATTTCCAGAATTCTGTATTTTAATTTTGGTTTTGTACTTTTGGGGTGTTTTGTCCCCCACGAACAAATTTAAATTTTGAAGTTTATATTATTATTTCTGTTTTTAATTTTGTTTGTTTAATAAATTTTTGGTTGGTTGAGTGGCAAACCTTCTAGATTGGTTGCTCCTCAAAGAAGTACCCAATGAAGGTGCATCCGGGCTTGGATGGAAATGATAAGAATAAACAAGTGAATGAGGCTAAGGTACATGGTTACCTCCGGCTAGAATTTTAGAATGCACTTAGAACTTTACTCTTTTTTGTAATTGAGTATTGTCTTTTTGCAACATAATTGAATGAATGTTTCATCTAGGACTTAAAACCACAAATTGTGAGGAAACCTCCATTGTACACTTAAATGCTGGATTCTAATAAGTTTTGTTGATTCATTTGATTCATGCTTTGTCTTTTATTATTGTGAATATGTGGAAGCAATTAGAAATGATCAAGGCACTTGTTTTCTATCGAGCACAACCAGTTCCAAAAACAACTTACCTATGAGCAGAGAGAGTATTCGTTAACCCCTTTGAGCTTAAACAGTTGAATCTCAGCTTGAAATAAAGCGAGATTTCAAAAATCTTTTTTTTTACAACCCGGAAAATCTTGATTATTGTTCTTTTGCCGTAAAAAGTTAAGAGCGTTCACTTAGGGTGAGTAAGAAATAAGTTGGGGAGAATCGGTAAGTACCACAACTCTTGAAAAAAGAAAAACCGAGCAAGCATTGAAAATAAAAATATAGAAAAGAAACATCTGTTTTGTAAATATGATGTGAAAGAAAAGAACAAAAATAGGAAGAATGAAAATGAATGCTTGCTTGGAAGAAAAATAGTGAAAAATAAAAATTGAGTTGTGAAATAAGAGTTGTGAAGGTTTCAAATGAGAAACAAATGGAACGAAGTCGATATGTGTGAATAATGTACAGTGAATGTCTCTTTTGCATCGGCAATTTCGTTTTCAATGGCCTTAGAAATGACCCTTGTTTGTTAACCTGACCAAGCTTCAACCGAAAAGCCCTTAGTGATCTTCGTGCTTCCACATTACCATTTATAATTGTTAGACATTGTATGAATCGAATTGATTTCTCCATTATTTGTTGGAGAGTGAGATTATTCCCGCGGTTGCAAACGCGTAAATTCTTCAATCCTTATTCGAAGAGGAGAGATAGGGTGATTCATTCAGAATAATATTGTTGTAGATAGATAAATATTTCGCATTGCTATTAAGTTTTAGTTCTTGTGTATTATTTTATTCGAACCGTTGGAAACTTGTATATGCTGACTCGCTTGTGTTTGAGCCGTTTTATCCAACTTCGGAGAAACCATTTTCTTAAAGCAAATCCTCTTGTCCTTCAAGGGGCATACTTTGCTTGAGGACAAGCAAGAATCTAGTTGGGGAGAGTTGTTAGATGCCCAAAAGTGCTTATTTGAGCTATCATATGTGGGCATCTTTCACTCTATTTCCTTGCTAAAATGTCGAAACCACCTTTGTTTCAGATGAAATGCAATACAATGATAATCTATCTTGGTCCCTTTGATTTGTGTGTTATTATGCAGGAATTAGGCATGAAATAATAGAAAGTGAAGACACAAAGAATTTGGTAAAGGGACCAAATAAAACAAGCATTCATCAGCTTGCTCGCTAGGCGAGGTCTGTGGCGAAGCACTCGCTAGGCGAACGTCCAGCGAGAGTCCAGCGAAATGCTCCAGGATTTTACAGTGGCAAACATGACCAAACTCGCTAGGCGAGCTGCTAGCGAGGTGGGTAGCGAACACTTCCAGACTTGGTGAAAAGCGCAGCCCGCACTCACTCGCTAGGCGAGGCTCTAGCGAGTTCCCAGCGAGCATTCCAGTAGCAAAACCTCTCAACCTCGCTGGGGCGAAGGTTGAAGCGTGTCCTTCGCTAGGCGAAGGTTTTGTTCGCTAGGCGAACATGACAGTCTGAGATAGGCTGTGTCTCTGGGCGCAGGTGCCTCAGGTGCCTCAATTAGGGGCTCGCTAGGCGAGCCATTCTGCTCGCCTAGCGAGCATGACAGCCCAGTAGCTGCTCTATAAGTAGCAAGTGCCACTTTTTGGAGCCATACCTTGTTTTTCCATACTTTTGTACTTTTTCCAGATATTTTTACAGCATTGTTCCAAGGATCTTTTGTGACCTAAATTTCATTTCTCTTCATCTCTTAACCATCTTTTACAAAAAGAAGGTGGATTCCCATCCAATCTTGATTATTCGACTTGGATGTTGATCAACCTTCTTCCGAAACTTGCCGACCAAGCTACCATGAAAATGAGTAGCTAAGTCCTCCATTTGTCAAGGTTAGATGTAGATGATCATTAGCTTTGTGTGTAAATGTAAGGATCTTCATTTGTAAACTCTTTAATGGTGAATATATGATGAAAACTTTGTTCTTATTCAAAACTCTTTGTGTTGTTTTATGATCGAGAGATGTTTACCAACTCTTAACCTAGGTTTTCATCCAATCTTGTTTGTTAGCTAGAGATAGTAATGAATGATTTTGTTCACCATAAGGTTGAACCAAAAAGTTGTCATTTTGATAGATTGTGTTAGAGATAAACAATGGATCAAAATGGGAAAACTCACAATGTGTGTTCGAGAGAAACACATTGGGAGGACTTTGTGAAATAATTTATCATCTAAAGGAGTTTATAAGATTGTTGACCGAACAAATACATGCAAAGTGATCGTTGAACCCTAACTTTGGCAATATTTCTCAAATATTCAAACCATAACTTTTACCGCATTTTATTACATTTTTATGCAAGATAACGTGACAACAACCAAAACCCTATTGTTACCTAAAGCTAGAATTAATACAACCATCGAAAGACGGTGATATCTTACAATCCCTGTGGATACGATAACAAAAACCCGACACTAAAGATTACAACTAACACATAGTTGGCTCTTGTCATGTGAATAGAAGTTATAGAGGATATTGAGAAGATTCATATGCAAAAAGAAGAATTCAAGAATGTTGAGAATTGGAGGAGTTATGGTCCTTGGAACCTTGAGTTCAAAATGTTGACCTTTTGGTCAAACCACTTGGAACGAGCTTGTGTACTTGAACTTTCCTTGCATTTCAAAGAACATGGGTGATCATATGAATTCAAAATAAGGTGTCCTTGATTGCCTCTTGATTAAATTACTTAAAATTTGAAGTTTCTTGTTGAAGAAGGCATGGATATAAACACATTAACCTTTGACTTTCCTTGAGAAGTAAGCAACAAAACTTTGAGATGCTTTGGATTGAAAACCCCTACCTTACACCATAAACTTAAAAGAAACAAGACATATTTTTGGTATTTTGATTAGTGGTTAGATAAGCAATTAATCATATAAACAAAAAGGTAAAGCAAACCAACAAATAGGTGTTTGGTGTTCCCTACAAAAAGCAAACCCAAAGATGGATAGGGGGAGGATCAAGATGTGACATTGTTTGTTGCAATGATAAAAATGATATGTGGGATCTTAGGATTAAAAATTAGGGTATGACAAATACCTAACCCCTAGATCCTTATCTCTCTTTATTAGTTTTTGTTTTAAAACTTCTTTGGGTTTTGTTCGTACTTTTTCCCTTTCCTTTGGAAGTAATAAAAGTGTGGTGGCAAGTCTTGCTTTGCGAGTTAATTTAATCAATAGCTTAATCTCAAAAATTTCACCGCTACAATAGGTAGCTATTGTGTCAAGCAAATATAGATTATCATGACTCATAAGTGAACCAATTCCAACAATATTTGAATTAAAAGACAACTTAAACATATTATTATTAAATAAACACAAATAACCTGATTTGTCCAAATAAGAAACTAAAATTAAATTTCGTCTAAATGACGGAACCACAAAAGTATCTTTCAAATCCAAATAAAATATAGTATACATCAATAATCTAAAATTCCTTATAGCTTTCACCTCCACCGACTTTCCATCTCCCACATAGATGTATCTTTCAACATCATTTGGCTTTCGGTAGTTTAGACAATCCTTCATTGAAAGACTAATGTTAGTAGTTGCTATAGAGTCTAACCACCAAGTATTTCCAGGTACTGAAGCTAAATTGACCTCAGAATAGACAAAATCATCACTCATGCGATTGGAGCGATCCCCCCTCTCATAATTTTTCCTCTCCTTAGAGGTACTAGATTCTGTAGGAGAAGGTAGTTGCTCCACCTTTAATGCAAGGTCAAGATCCATGCATCCAAGAATAATTTTCATGTTCTCATTCCAATCCTTAAAATTTATCACATTGAAGACCTGAACCTTATTCATATTAGCAGATATTTAAGTAATTATAGTTGAAAAATAGAACTTAACAAACACTATAAATATACTCACACAAAAAAATAATTAAAAAAGTTAAAACTTAATCACCAACATGTTCAAATTATGGCACAACTCATCATTAATATCAAGTCTTTGGACAATAAAATTGACTGTTAGTAGTACTCTTGATGTAATGATCAAACATTGATAATAAAAAATACGTCGAATAAAAAACTCTCTTTGAATTGATTTATTATTCACATATAAGACTTTATAATTATCACATATTTACTATCACATGTGTGTACGAAAATTGATCAACCACCAGCTGTCATTCAGATTAATTGATACTAGCATCGACAAACATTCACACAAATTAGAAGAAAAAAAATGTAACATTTTTTTTATAAACAATTTCCACAAAAGAGATCAATTTAGGGATTTTTTTCATTTCAACTATGTTAAATTATTGTATAAAATATAATCCATAACCAATTTGAACAAAATTGAACAAAAGAAAAATTAAAATTAAATCCAAAACATGAAACATTAGTGCATGTTAGTTGAAACTCCACACATGGAATATTCATGATTCTGGCAATACATGCTACGAACAGATGAATATGGCAATAGACTTACAGCAATAGAATTTCATGAAATTCAATTACATACATAATGATAAATGTATTGCCGTCATTATGAATTAAAAATACGAGTTAGACCATTGTTAAGAACGAGAACTAAAAATTAAAATTATTTTGCTGAATCCATAATTCTTTAATAATATGGAAGATCAAAATAGATCTCAATTTTTAAAAATTTATAATTAAAAAAAAACTCAAAAATAAAATTGAATTCGATATGGATAGCTCTGATACCACTAGTTAGATCTGTTCATAACCTTATAATTTTTATTGATATAGAAATTAAAAATATTTTTTTTTACTAATCTTTATAAATAGATAACTCATAAACTTGTATCCGTTGAATCCATATTATAATTCAATTAAAGAATAAAAACGGAAGTCTATATGAATTTATCATTAATAATCACTAAAGATTTTTGGATATTTAATATTTCAATTTATAAAGTTTCTTTTGAGTCATTAAATCTCTTCTGATGGAGACGAGGAGAGAATTATAGTGATCCGTCGCTTTTACATTGAGGACCATAACATTTATAAATAATCTCGAAGTTACTTTTAGTTTTCAATATTATAATTTGACACTTCATCAAATTAAATATCGACTTATGATATCTACACAATAATATGATATTTATATTTTTAACCACATACTTGATATTAATTAGACCACTGTATTTTTAGTTAATTAAATAATGATCCTAACATATACAATATTATATTTGTGATCCAAAAATTCTAACATAAAAATGTATAACGATTGTATTTCTAGTTGCACTTCATCATTTTCATACAACTCAAAATAATTGCATCCACGATTAACACTTTCACTCTCTTAAAAAAAGATAACGGTATAATGTTTAATAATTTAAAGGACTAAGTTGTTAAATTTTTTATTTAAGAATCAACTATTTTTTAAAAAATAACTTAAAAGAATTTTGATATATATATATATATATATATATATATATATATATATATATATATATATATATATATATATATATATATATATATATATATATATATATATATATATATATATATTTTTTAAAGTCTAACCATTAACAATTCTTACAATTTCATATATTTATTTTACTAAAGAGTGGTGCTTCAATGTAGTAACAAAAGACTAGTTATGTGTTTATTTCTTAATAGATTATATTTTACATAGTGATATATCCCAATATCTCCGCAAGACTATCTCATCACACTTTTTAGATATCAATTAGTTTTGCAATCAAACTATGCATTATATTATGTAGGGGTGTACACCGTTAACCAAATCATGTGAATGAATCCTATTTTATGATGATTTGTATTGAAAACCAATTTAATAATTAGAAGTGGTTTCAAATTGGTTTTAGAAGGGATTTCAAATCGGTTCAAAACCAATTCAAAATCAGTTTTAATGATAAATCAGTTTTTCAAAGGATTTTTCATAAGATTCATATATTTTAATGTAATGTAAAAAAAAAACAACAAATCAATGATTTTTTTTTTCAATATCAATAATATTTTTTCTTCCTGAAATATTGTTATTTGATATATTATTTCTTGATATCAATTGATTATTTGAACATTTAAATTTTAACATTTTTATCAATGGATTTCAATTTTATGTCAGCATTATCGAACCATCAATTATATTACATTTTTTCCACCTCATATACATGCATCATCAATAAATTTTAATCTAATGAATATACTCTCCTTTATTTTTTTTATTAATATTAATGTTTTAAATCAAATTTATATGTATATGTATTATAAAGATGGTTGGAGTAATAGTTTTTTCAAAAAATAAATTGGTGAAGTAATAAGTTTTTAAGAAAAAGTATTAGTTTTGTATATGTTTAAAAAGGAAATATATGTCTATTTTCAATGATAAATTAAATATCAATATTTTATAAAAAAAATTAATAAATTTAAATTTATTACGTAACTTATATTAAAAATAAATAAATAGTAACAAAGGAACTGTTTTTTTATCTTTTTTTATTTTTTGTTTATAAATTTCTCTTTTATGAAGTTAGTTTTAAATTTTAATACTATAAGTTTATAAATTTGTATGTTAGTCTGATGGTGATATCCATATACTACTTTAAAATAAGTATATAAATTTGTATGTTAGTCTGATGGTGATATCCATATACTACTTTAAAATAAAAAATTAATAGAGAAACAAAACTAGAGAAATTTAACAAACATGTCAAACCAAGAGAAAAACAAAATCCAAAAAATAAAAATAAAAAATTCAAGATTAATTGGTCGATGCTCAATTTTATTATCTGTCCATGACTTCCAAAAAGTCAGGACTGACCATGTTAATAATGGTTGTGGAATTCACGATATATTTTTAAATAATTTTGGAGAAACTTTATATTATTAAATAGAGACAATGACGAAGAGACAATATAATATGGAGAAGATGATGCGGTAATTTATGCAATCGCAAGAGAGCGGTAATTTATGCAATCGCAAGAGAGCGATAATCAAACGTTTGGAGTTGGTAGTCAAGAACAAATGGATAACGAGGATGACGATAATCTTAACTTTGACAAATTTTCTGATTCCTATGATCTATAGGATTTATTTTATTTCAAATTTTAATTTATGTAAGATATTTATTATTCATTTTAGTATATTATAAACTTATTATTTAAAAAATTTATTATTAATTTATATTTTAAAAAAAAATTATTATTAATTTTGTATTTATTTATATCTATTTATATTTAAAATATATATATAATTTTAATATATATTAAAACATAAAATTTTAATTTTAATTTTTTATTTTAAAAAAACATTTTTTGACGTGATTTTCACTTTACAACTTTATGACGTGATTTTCACTTCACAATTTTGTCATGTAAAAATCACATCGCAAGTCACTTTTTCTGTCATTCATACTATCGTCACTTTTTCTGTCATTCCACTACTGATGAATTACAACAGATAAAATTGAAAAACTGTTGCGACGTGATTTTTACGTGGCAAAGTTGTGACATAATTTTCATGATGAAACCGAATTATCATAAGTGTTTTTACCGCGTGGAAATTCACGTCGTTAAAAATATATTGTAAAATAATTAGACAATTTTTATTGTGTTAACATTTTTTTCTAATAGTGTACAAGTAGCTAATGGAAGGGGGAGTACACATGCAGAAGATAATGGTTGATTATTCCATGCATATTAATGCCAAATGTACTGCGAGGTGAGTAAAAAGGAACGAGTTGAAAAAGATGAGGCATGCAAGAGTTCAACGGTGCCTTCGCTTTTACCAAACGGATATAATGAGCTTTTCTTGTACAGATTTGAAGTTTGAACTTTTATTCTCACGTAAAATATTGAGAACGCAATGTGCTAGCCGTTGTTGGTGGGAAAGTTAGATCTATGTTGAAAAAAGGAGCAAGTGTTTTTACTTTATTTTTTTTCCAAGGCATTGTATGCATTGATATATAAACTAATGATGTTAACAATAATAATTTCACATTTTTAAGGAGGTTAAAGTTTTTAAATGGAACCTAAACACTCATATGTGAAATTAACAAATTTCATGTTTATTTGATTTGGACACAAACATAAAAAAATTTAATAGAATGTAATTTGATTTGGCAGCACTCATAGTTTTCAATTAACTTTAATTATTTGTCTTCACTTCAATAGTCATATCATATACTACTTCCTAGAGAAGACAATATCTTGGTCAGAAAAATTATAATTTAAAAAAAAATTAGTATGAACTGTTTTTTTATTTCTCATTTTATTCAATAAAAAATTAAATATGAGAATAATTATATAAATAGTTCAATAGTGTGATCAAGTAAGTGATGAATCCGATTTTCGATTGGATCCGATTATAACTTACAAAATTTTAACAATATCCTCTAAACAAAATATAAAATGGTTGTTAAAAATATTTTATTAAAATTAATTTAGATATTCTTGCCATGTCAGATTTATTTTAAACAAAAGAGTTTTAGCGTTTTTCAAAAATTTATTTATTTATATGACATGTATAATTATAACTCTACAAATTGATATACTTAAATTAATTCAATCATATTTTTTAATATAGTATTAAGAATTTCAAGATTTGATCATGTTATTATTTTTTTATTATCGATAATCTACCATTTATTTTTATTTATTTTTATGCAACACATGTATATTATAATGGGTGTGTTAAGAATCCAAATTAAATACTACTATATGGTTTGGATAATCTTTATCCGTCAACTTTGTAAAGATAAATTAAAGTCGATCACATTTATTAACAATAATAATATAATGAGAGATATTAATTTGTATTATGATGAGAAATATTGTAATGAAAAACGAAATATGAGAATATATTTGTAAATGTTAAAGAAACTATATTTTTAGTAGATTTATAAGATCCGTTAATGTCTCCCAGTTGTTGATGCATATTTTTTGTTATTGATAAAATATGATTTCAAGATTAAAATAACTAAACAAAAATAGAGTTAAAGAAGATTGTCACATTTGAAAAAGAATAAGTTAGTGAGTTCAATTCACATAATTCTTTTTGTAATAAAAAAACAAAATTTTATCAAATTGGATCTCTGCCGTACATTTCGAACTCCCATTTTATTATATCTCTTAGTTCTCCTCTTTTTTTTTAATTTTAAATAATGGTTCCTTTCATTTCACTTTGATTTTTTAGACGGACATTCACTGTATAAAGTCAAAAATTCATTTGGAAAACTTGCTCATTAATTAGAATAAAAAGTTATCCAAACAACTAAAAACATTAGTTTTTTCAAACCTTTTAATAATAAATAGATGAAAGCTGGTATTTTCTAGCAAATATTTGATAGTTGTTAACTTAAAACAAATAATTAAAAGTTTAAACTGATGATTTATAATTGATAGATTAATTGAACTATATGTTAAATTAAGAATTTAGTAGTTAATAAATGTTAAACGATTTAAAAAAATTAATAGTTTAGCAGTTTTGGTAACTTTTATGTATTATTATTAAAATAAATTTTATTGGATAAATTAAATATAATAATAAACACGTTTAAAGTTTTTTTAAAATATACATAAAATATATTCAAATTATATATGAAAATCTTAGTAGTGTACAACAAAAGTAGAAGTTAAAAACAACACTTATAGAAAGTACAATAATGAAATTGACGGAAATAAGAGAATCTATGAATGTGTAGTGAAAAACAAGAATAAAATAATATTGTAGTAAGATTATAATAATTTTATAGATACAAAAAATTTAATTACATAAATTTTATTTAAAATAAATAAATATTAAAAAAAGTGTATTCATTCATAATATCTTTAATTAAAATTAAATATTAAAAAATATAACTGGTGACTGAAAATTTATAATTTATAGTTACTGATGGATGACTTGATAAATTGATTAAAGTATTTGGTGAAATTAGTAATTTAATTAATTAATAAATTAAAATGACATAAAAAATATATAATATATAATTATTTTATTTAAATTAAAATAATCTATAAAAAATAGTAGTGAATTTTAATTATAATAATAAGGATAAAAATTAAAGAAAAATGATAAACTATAAGGCATAAATTAAAACACTATTTAAAATAATGTCTAAAAAATAAATTATAAAATTGTAAATAAACTATAAACTAATAAAATAAATTATAAATTCATAATAAAAAATTGTTACCATAAAATGTCTAATAAAAAAGAGCCATAGTCCATTTGCATAAAACAAAATTCTTATACATTAATTATATTTATTTAGTTTTTTTTTGGATAGTAATAAATTAGATTAATTGAAAACCTTCTATAAATAAATTATTATTATTTTGAACGTAGCTTTTGGGTTAAACTATACAGAAACCCAAAGCCAAAGAGACGTTGGAAGCATGTGACATCAGGAACTGGATTTGAACAAACTTTTCTGAAAAAAAAGCTACAACGTTGTTCATTACCTTGTCTTTTTCCAAGATGTTTTATCCGTACCGTAGCAATCTCAACGGTCTCTTCAATATTCAACTCAATTATCAACTATATAACCCACTTCACACGTTCCTTCTTCCTCCTAATTTTCGTAACTATACTAAAACACGTTGAAAGAGATTGAATATAATCATCTAGTGAGTCACAAAATCAAAACTTGTCTTTGGTCAAGATCACGATGGAGACTTTATGCAACAATGGTGAAAATTCTTGTAAAGTAGTAGTTAAGAACAAGTCGTTAACTAGTTCTACTGGTTCGTGTTCTTCAGAATTGACAGAACAAGCAAAAACAGTGAAAGGGTATTCATCTCTTCCTACTCGGAAAGCTACTGTGTTCAAATGCAGTAAATCAGATGAAAAAGAAAATGAACCTTTTTCTCAAATTCAAGATAAGAAAGTTAGTAATATCAGTTCAAAACTTTCTGGTAAGGTCTTACTTAAACTTCTTCACATTATGTTCCATAGATTTTCCTTTTGGAGTTTGTTTGTTGATATTGAATTGTTACAAAAATGGAAGGATCAGGAGTGGATATGATGAAGGAAAGGTTTGCGAAACTACTGCTTGGTGAAGATATGTCAGGTTCTGGAAAAGGAGTTAGCACTGCTTTGGCTATCTCAAATGCTATTACTAATTTGTGTGGTATGTTTTTTTTTCTGCATTGGAAAATGGTTTACATGTTTTGTTATGGTTTGAATGTTGATATTTTTGTGACAGTTTATTTAATTGGGAATTAATGCAACATGTAGGAACTGTATTTGGGCAATTATGGAGACTAGAGCCTGTGCCTTGTGAGAAGAAAGAGATGTGGCAGAGAGAAATGGATTGGCTTCTTTGTGTTGGTGATCATATTGTTGAGTTAATGCCTTCTTGGCAAACATTTCCAGATGGTAGTAAGCTTGAGGTATAATTCAATTCACTTCTAATATGTGATTTTACTTTACTTTAAGTTGGTTTACATTACCTCAGAGCCGTTTAAGTTTCTCGAGGTTCTGTGTCGGTTAGTCACGATTCAATCATGACAAAATAATTAGAGGCTCTACTTAACGTTTTAACGTGAACAAAGGTTTTATGAGGCCCTATTTATGTATGATTTAACTGTGACAAAATTTAAGTTTGTGCTATATGAGACCCTATTTATGTTCGAGTTAACTTTGACAAATTTTAAGCCTGAGGGTAGCTCGCGATGCACGCCATCAAACACAACCTAGCAGTAACTATGCAAGGCCACGAGTTCGAAACCATGACGTTACCTTATATTTAGTAGAGAAGTCAGAATTATGAAGTTTTTCTAATATGGTGGCATTATGCAGATAATGACTTGCAGACCAAGATCAGATATTTTTATCAATCTTCCAGCTCTGCGTAAACTCGACAACATGCTTCTTGTAAGCATTTTCTATTTGATTCTTCCATTGTATGAAATTCTTGGTATAGTAATCACAATCTGAGATTTTCATACACATTTTTCCGTTTGTAACAGGAAATTTTAGATAGTTGCACAGCTATGGAGTTTTGGTATGTGGACCAAGGAATCGTCGCGCCAGATGTAGAAGGATCGGCCTCTTTTCGAAAACGAAATCAGCGGCAAGAGGAGAAGTGGTGGCTCCCTGTACCTCGTGTTCCCCCTGCCGGTCTCAGTGAGAATTCAAGAAAGAAGTTGAATCACACGCGCGAATGCGCTAGCCAAATTCTTAAAGCAGCCATGTCTATCAACAGCATTGCTTTAGCTGATATGGAAGTTCCTGAGTCCTATTTGGAATCCCTTCCTAAGGTTTGGTTTTCCACATACATAGATTTTGATATCTTTATATCATTGAACTCATCTATTGGGAAAAACTACTTTGGTTGTTGTTTTTTCTGATCCTCATGATACATTGTTTGAACTTTCAGAATGGAAAAACTTGCTTAGGCGATTTTATTTATCGATACATCACATCGGACCAATTCTCTCAAGAGTGCTTGCTTGATTGCATAGACATTTCGAATGAACATGTTGCACTAGAGATTGCTAACCGTTTGGAAGCTGCGATTTTCGTATGGCACCGAAGATCTCACTCTAGACCACCGCTTTATCCTATCCGTTCGACTACAAAGTCGTCTTGGGACATTGTCAAGGACTTCATAGTTGATGGAGATAAGAGAGAATTGCTTGCAGAGAGAGCTGAAAACATTCTACTATCGTTGAAGCAGCGATTTCCGGGCTTAAGTCAAACTACATTGGATAGCACCAAGATCCAATGCAACAAGGTTTCATGAAAAAATTTACTTTTTAGATATATTGAATAACTAATGTATCTGACCAATATCCAGAGACATTGACATATTTCATTTCAAACATTTCAGGATGTTGGAAAATCAATACTAGAAAGCTATTCAAGAGTTTTGGAGAGTATGGCATTTAACATAGTAGCTCGTATAGATGATTTACTATATGTTGATGACTTAACCAAACATTCAGATAGGTTTCCATTGGCTCCAATGGTTAATAACATGGTTTCTGGGGAGTCCGGAGAAGTCAGAAACACCAACGGACGATCAATGCTCCAGGACCACAAGAGACACCAGAAAAAGGTTTCACAACAATTGTTAGTGTCTGTCTCAGACACTCAACACAACAAAACAAAATTTGGCACACCTAGTTGTTCACCTGTGTCACTAATTAGTCCTGTAAAGGGAGAGATAATAACTCCCTTTATCCGCAACAAAAACGACATGATTAAGCCTCAACGACGCGGTTTCGGTGTGAAGAGAGTGTTGTCGAATTATCTTGGAGCAGAGATGAAAGCAGCAAAGGTGTTTAGCAACTCAATAACTCATGAGGTGAGTAGCTCAAATTCAAGTTGCTATAGAACAGAAGAACAAGAGAGGAAGAGAGAAATATGTGTCATGAAAAGCAAGACAAAATGATGGGTGAAGAGTGCTATTTCACTGTATCATTATTAGTATAGTATATAGTATTGTTTATTGAGTTCAATGAAAAAAGAGAGAAAAGTATGGTTGAAATCTGAAAGGTTCAATTCAGAGGACTAATTGTATGAGTAGAATTGTTTGTGAGTGAGTTCAATGTTCTTGTGTATAGGACGAGAACATGGTTTGTGTATTATTTTTTTATTCATTGATTCAAGGTCTGCTCTTAAAATTGATCCATTTAAGGTCAATTTGAAATTTTACCCGCACCGCACTCACCCTCGCCTAACCTATTATATATATATATATATATATATATATATATATATATATATATATATATATATATATATATATATATATATATATATATATATATATATATATATATATATATATATATATATATATATTTTAATTTTAGTATAACTAATTCAATTTTTAAGATAATACTTTTTTATTTAATTATTAATTTGTGCCATAAAATTAGCATATTATATATATATATATATATATATATATATATATATATATATATATATATATATATATGAGAGTTTCTTAACTTATGTCCTTAAGATATGAGTTTCTTAACTATACTCATAAAACCTTAGCATTATCTTTTTTTATTTTTAATAATTTTATTATTTAAATAAAAAATTTATTAAAACTATTATTCATAAAAATATAAATTAAATATATATTATTATTAAAATGATGAATTATTTGTTTGAGTTAATTTTTGTTGATATAGAAAAATATACATTTATAAAAATTATAATTTCTGCGATGGAACGAAAAAAACTAGTTTCTCATTGAAAATAGGGTTGGATGACCATTTGTTACCCCCAATTGAAGATGGCGAGGGAGGCTAGTCTAACATTGTGAGATGGGGATAGAATTTGAAATGCTTAAATCATTTCCCATCCCGTTCTATTGTCATGTCTACCATTATTCTATTAGAATTTAAGAATAGTCAAATGTATTTTTTAAATTTGATAGTTATTAAAATCAAACAGATTGTCGACTAAGCGAAATCATGGATTCAAGAGGTCATTGGTCAAATTTCTATCGGTTGAAGTGCACCATGAAATGGATAAAATCATGGATTCAAGAGGTTATTGGTCAAACTACTATCGAATGAATTGCACGATGATATCGATAAAATCGTTCAGTTTTTTTTTAAATCATGACACTTTTGATTACAATTCAAAAAGTTTTCCGAATTTTGTTCCATCTTCATTTACAATTACAAAATAATTGAATCTATTGGAAAATGAAATCAACCTACCAAAAGTAAGAGACAGGCGAATCACAGTTAAATACACAAATTACACAAAACATATAACAATTAGAAGCACTATAAATATATAATTAATTATTAAAGTTGAAGAATAAAATTACCTTGGATTTGAAAAATAAATTGTGATTTTGACGTAGTTCATGTCAAAAGACCTAGATTAACGAAATCAATTTCTTTCCTTTTGATTGTATCATTTTTGAGATATTCTTAAACCGGAACTAATCAATGATAAGAAAAACGGAAGATTTAATATCTGACATAGATAAAGGATGAAGGTTCTTCTTTTATCTAAAATCATGTTTATGTTTTAGATTTGTCTTTCTCTTTGACTTTCTAATTTTCTTCTATTTTAATAATTTAATTTAAAAAGAAGCAACTTTGTTTTAAATCACACCCCTAAAAAAAGCTTTTGAATCACTTGATTTTGTAAAAATAATTGATTCATCAATTTTTCTAAATTATGATCGACTCGCACTGGTTTGCATTATTTCCATAAATAAATGGTTTAATAACCATACACAACCAAATACTCTCGATTTCCGATTTGAGTGCTTACAAACCACCTTTTTTGTTTGTTTTGTTTATGGTTATGAAATGGATGTTAATTGAACGTGTAACAATGTCGTATATTAAATAATTTAGGATGTATTTGCTTCAAGTTTAGAAGTAACGTTCATTGGAATCTTATTTCTATTATTATTATTATTATTATTTGGAAAAAATATTCATATCCAATTGTTTGGCAAAAACTATATTTTTTATGAATATTTATAATATTTATTTAATTTAAAAATTATAAAAAAAAAGTGAGTAGTAGTAGAGAGTTGTAGTTAATTGAACTTTATTCTGACGGGAATGTTGGATTCCCACTCTTTAAATCTTTGAATAAAAATAGAAGAATTATATATAAGTAAAGTTTTTGAGAATAAAATATGCTTTGAAATGCTTTTTTAAAAATTGAATCAAACATTAGAATGTTGCATTCCCATGACAATATTTTCAAAAATATTTTTTAAATCTTGAAAAAAACACACCCTTAACTCCACATCTTAGAAATTAGTTTTCCCATATTTTACAACACATTGGAATAATGATAGATTGCAACCATACCATTGTTTCAATGAGAAGTGTTAGCAACACTATCTTTAACATTCTCTAATGGATGAAATACATGCAGATCCGTTATTTTGGAAATGGATCTCATATAAAGTGATAGGATGCACATGTGTTTCATCCAATAAAAAAATGAATGTTAAAAGAATATGTTGCTAACCTTCCTCTTTTTTCCATTTATACTAGCTCTCTTTATTATCTTTATCGTCAATGATATTTTTTTCCAGCATGATGGGTGGTTGAATTACTTCTTTAAATAGAAGGAAAGTGAAATAAATAAGAAATTCTTCTTTAATGTGTGAATCTATGAATTTTTTTCTTACTCTCAAAGTAATTGTACCTTAAATTTTTTTTCCAGCTATGACATTTTGATAAAAGGTACGTGTCTAAGTCAATATGTGATTGATGCCTAAGTCATCTAGGTACTTAGTGAATTGCCTAAACTCTCCCCCAAATAAGACCGAAGAACATTGATGTTAGCATTAAATTGTGTTTTAACACTATAATAGAATAGTTTGAAATTATTTAAGGAATCAGTTTGAGAAAATAAATCTAGGTATAACGAGTAAAGGTATCAACAAATTAAATGTAATAATAGTAATCACAACTAGAAGGAAAAGGAGAAATGCATTATAAATTTGTGTGAAAAGTTTCAAAAGGATACACATTATTTAATAAATTTGTGATTTTCCTAAGCAGCATGAATTTCAAAAACTAAGAGTATGCTTATTATATGAAGATATTACAAAGATTTAATACATTTCTAATGGCAATGAAGTTAGCACGCCCTAACCTAGGATGCTATGTAGAGAAAAATAGAGAAAATTAAAGGAACAGAACCTGCATTATCAACTAACTTATATGTAGTAACATTATTCAGAGCAGGGAAGAACACCGGTTCAAAGTTTAAGGCCTAGAGATTGAGGATTCCAATGGAAAAGTTGGAAAACTGTACCATCCATTTGCATTAAGGAACCCTTCAGGTAGAACTTCTTATATGCCTATGATCTTACATAACATCAATTGGAATGAAATTTAAAGTAAACTTGATTATCTTTGACAAACTTAGACAGAATAGTAAGTTTCTTATTATTTGATAGGAAACATATTCTTAGGATGTTGTAAAATTATGGATTTGTTGGTGCACAAGATGAAGAAGATGAAGATGAAGGAAAAGAGAGAAGAGAGAGAGAATAACAAGTTCTAACAAACTTTCACTACTATTTCACTTACGGTTACATAGAGAATGATTACTCCACTACTTTTGCGTACAACGTGTTGTATTACATTAGTTAATGGCTAAGCATAATACTCATTTATATAAACAAACAATAATGTCACGTAAGCGAAATACTAAAATACTGAATTACTCTTCAACATGATTAAATTCAAGTAAGACAATTGAATGAATATCTAAATTCTAAACTTTGACTATTCCATATACAAACTTTACTCGAACCAGAATAAAGGCGACTTGTGTGTATATTTGCATTATGTGAAGTTAGATGATGAGATGCACTTGAGTTAGCAAACAACGATTGAAAGTCAAGTTCTTAAGGTACATATAACTCTTGAGCGAAAGACAAAAGGTTGTGAGATGCTACAAGTGCAACTGCAAGTGTTGATCTAAGCCAGTTTTGATGCAACTCCTTGATTTAGTGGAGCATGGTGGGATGCTTGGATATTAGAGGTGTAAAACCCTAAAATACATGGTAATTTTTTTTTGTTAATTTATAAAAACAATTGCAGAATATAATAAAATAGCACAAGGGTGTCACATAACATAACATTCCACTTTATTTCAAAATATAAATTTTGAACCTAAAACATAATATTAAGACATGATTGTTCAATTTAAGACGAAATGAAGAACATAGCTAATATCTTCAACCATAATGTTACAATATAAGAGATATTGTCCTAAGATAAGCTAATAGTTGACTTAAGGTCCAACGAAATATAAAAGTAGGCAACAAAAATGGCCATCTACATCAACCCTCATAAACCGCCATCCGTAATCACTCGTCAGTCTAGACCTGAGAATCGTCTGCACGTAGATTCAAATATAGGAACATAGTAATAAAAGGGGTGAGAATAAATTTTATAATTTACGCATTATAATAACAGCGAGGATAACATTAACCATATAATAGTTCATACACAAACAACATAATGTCATGAATCATGTACAAATAATAATGCAATGCTCATCTCCTCTACTCCCATGCATATGACATCATCACCAGATTTAGAGTCATTTTACTAAAATCCTAAAACACCAGACCGAAGTCCTAAATCACCGAACCGAAGTCCTAACACCATACCGAAATCCTAAGACCAGACCAAATTCATAACCTAACTTCGAAATATATAATGCATTATGCTTCAATTAAATGCAAAACTCTACCCGAACCTCTAACACCAATATAAAACACCGTCGGTTAAGGCTAACGTCGATTCTTGTGAACCTAAAAAAATCAATATTGAAATTTTGTTCTTCGCAGAACAGATGTTGGACACGATGTCTGGGGCAACGTGTACAACAAATGCTCAAATTATCACAGATTGAAATAGATAATGATAGACTAAGTAATTGTAACAAAAAGTAATAAATAACACAAGATAATTGAAAACCCAGTTCGGGGCAACGTCACCTACGTCTAGGGGGTTTCCGACCCAAGAAAGAAAATCAACTCTCAATATTATTAATACAAAGTGTCTTATATGAAAAACTCTTGTTCAATGCCCCTATTCCTAATACTACCAATGTCTTTCTATTTAGGACTCCTCCTAAATATGATAACCCCTTTTATTTTTTCTCAATCATTACCCTAGTGATCTATGCTTTCAACATATTAAAAATGTTGAATTACAACTTAACTAACAATCAACCTTTAGAAGATTACAATAAATATCCAAAATACGAAGACTCAAAGATCAAACCATAACACACTATATCTTCAACTTTTCCTCTTATTTTCTTTGTTAGGAATGACTCTCATTATATAGCAAACCTTTTGTCGGGCCTGAGCATTTGATTTGATGCAAACATAGTTTTCATGCAGATTTGATTTGCTTATTCATTAATGTTCACCAATATATTTGATTTGATTTGATCTTCATTCAATTTAAATTTTCATTTAATTTGATATGATCTTACAAAATCTTTTTATCCAGTCTCCTTTAAAAACATACTACCTCCGTTCATTTATATAAGAGACAAGTCAATTTTTAGGTTCATTGAATAATCAATGTATTTAATCTACAATCTTACCAAATACGTTGGTTATTCAATGAAATTAAAAATTGAGTTGTCTCTTAAATAAAGGAATGGATGTAGTATTGCTAAAAGATATAAAACATAAATGACAAATTTTCCTGGAATCAACAAAACACACACTCATATTTACTCACAAAATATGTCTTCCAGACTAAGTACAAATGTTGCACACATGCTAAAATATCTTGTCACACATGTTTCCTCTCCACAAATTCATCCTCTTTTGCCCATGTTGTTTTTCCTAAAGCAGCCAACCAAAGGAACAACAATCTCCCACTTTGGAAAAATTTGGCTAAAACAACTTACAACCTTTCTACAAGATACATAAAAGTAAATCAACAATAATTCTCATTCAGGAGAATACAGACATACACACATATCAGAGCATACATCATCAACAACATACATCAGTAGTTAAATACTTACATACAAGCTCACATAGATACACACTCACATAGTTAAAGTCCAAATGTTCCAGCATATGAGAACACAACTATTTAAACACCAAGCGGAAACATAAGCTCACATCATAAGCATATATGAATGCACACACCATTACTATCCCCTTTTTGCCATAATTTGACAAAGTTTTGAAAATGAAAACCTATAGAATAACCAAAAAAACATGAACCAAGTACCAAAGCTAGAATGTCATAGTGCAGAACCATTGTCATTAATAAGGAGCCATTATAGACCTAGGACCACACAAATTAAAACATTCCCCAAAACAATGCTAAACAAAATAAAACTGAAACAAGTAAAACCAAACAAACTATCCAAATCCAACTGACCCAATCTTCATCAACATCTGAGTCAGAATTACTTGATTGAACATGATTTCTCTTCAAGGACTTCATCCTTGTCATAAACTTTTTTCTTGTCGCAGATGTTCTAACAGATGGTTCAACATGTTGTTCAACCTTTGTTTCATTCTTCTCCAGTTCATCCTTCTTTGACTCATAAAACCTAGATTTCCTGGATGTTTCCTTCTTGTCTTCAAGCACTACCACCCCATTAGCATTTGCCTCAGATTCAATAGTCTTAGTTTCTTCAGATTTTTTATTCATATTTGTAAATATTTAAGAACTTGAGACAAAAGATAATGACCAATTTTCTAAGAACAGTAAAAAGAGAGATAAAGATTGTTCTTGCTTGTAACAATGGACCAGTTATAAAGAGAATTTAAAATAGGAATAACTAGTCTTGTTTCAAGTGCAACAATGACCATAAGAGAGAGAGAGAGAAAATATGTTTCTATTCTTGCATGCTTCCCTTGCATTGACTGCTATAAATTATCACATATACAAATACCAAGACCACCTCTTAGCTTTTCAAACTGAGTTGCATTTAAATCTTTAGTGAATATGTTAGCTAACTCGTTTTCAATTTTATTTTCCACAAATTCCCTGATGAAATTATAACGAATGTCAATGTGCTTGGTTCTACTGTGTTGGATAGGATTCTTTGAAATATTAATAGCACTCAAGTTGTCACAGAATGTCATGACGTCTTGTTCGACATTATACTCCTTCAACATCAGTTTCATCGAAAGGAGTTGGGTGCAACTACTCCCTGCAACAATGTATTCAGCTTCCGCAATAGATAATGAGACACAATAATAAGAGAAAGAAACATCCACCAGATATGGTCTTTCTATCATCAGCATTCCCATCCCAATTTGTATGATAATACCCTACCAATATTGATTTGGTATCATGAGAATAGAGAATACCATAGTCACATATTCCATTTGTGTACTTCATGATTCTCTTTACTTGATTCAGATGTCTGGCCTTGGGTTTATCTTGGTATCTTTCACATACTCCTACACCAAAAGTGACTTCATGTCTGCTTCCTGTGAGGTATAACAGACTTCCTATCATACTTCTGTAGAGACTTTGATCAACATCAACTCTGTTTTCATCTTTGATAACTTCACATGAGTTGTAGTTGGAGTTCTCTTATGACCTTCCTTGTCAAGTCCAAACTTTTTCACTATACTCTTTTCATACTTTCTTTGAGAAATAAAGATGTTGTCTTCCATTTGATTTACTTAAAGACCAAGAAAGTAAGTGAGTTCTCCTACAAGGCTCATTTCAAATTCAGAATGCATTTGATGAACAAAATGTTCCATTATCTTGTATGACATCCCACCAAAGACTATATCATCAACATAAATATGAGCTATTATGATCTTTCCTCCATCATTCTTCAAAAATAGAGTTTTATATATTACTTGTCTATTATACCCATTGTTGATAAGGAACACGGTTAACCTCTCATACCAATTTCTTGAAGCTTGCTTTAATCCATAAGGAGCTTTCTGTAGCTTGTACAAATGATTTGGAAAGCTAGGATCAATGAATCCCTTTGGTTGCTCTACATAGAGTTACTTATTAAGATACCCATTCATGAATGAACTTTTGACATCCATTTGGTATAACCTGAACTTAAACATGCAGGAGATTCCTAGTAATAATTTAATAGACTCAAGACGAGCAACAAGAGCAGTGTATCATAAAAATCTACCCATTCTATTTGAGTTTACCCTTGAGAAACTAAATGTGCTTTATTCCTTGTCACATTATCACTTTCATTAGATTTGTTATTGAAAATCCATTTGGTACCAACAACAATTTACCAAAATGCCCCTCACTTAGGAATGACAATAAAAAAGTTAAAATTTGACTTTTTTTCATGCATGCCTGCTACAGCTTGTAGCCGGTGCTACGGGTGGCCGTAGCAGGCCACTATTTTGCTGTAAGTTTTCTTCTGTTCCAGACCCCCATACTACGGCCCGTAGTCGGTGCTACGAATAACCTGTAGTAGGTCAATGTTTTGATTGTGTTCTTTGTATCTTCAGGGCTTCTTGCTACAGCCAGTAACAGGTGCTACGGGTGGCCGTAGCAGACCTACTGGACCGTGAAATCTTCTTTTCGATTTTGTTTGCTTCTCCTTGGTTTTCACATTCGACTCTGCTTGATTACCTGCTTAAACCTGAAACACAGAAAATGCACACACCTAAAGCGTAAAATGCGACAAAAAATAGAAATGACACTAATAATGATGAAACAGTAAAATATGTTATCGGCGAAGGGAATAGACTCAACAAAACATTAATTAAAACAAAGTAATACAAGTTACCTGGATTTTCGCCGAATAAGTGACAAAATACATAGCATAAATGGTGACTGATCACTAACATCGGTTATTGTGAACCTAAACAAAATCCACACCGATTCTTATCGAACCTCAGAGTATTAACACATCCATTCTCATCACATTATATCGTATCAACACCGGACTTACGTCCTACCTTTAACAAGTTAACTTCTATACATTTATCTAGGCATTTATATAAGTCTTAAACGTTGACGGCTTAATTCACATAACCCCTTATCAAGGTGGTAACTCGTCTCAATACTAGACTTACATAAGTGGTCACTTTTCACATTAGTTGTTCATAGGATACCTTAGAAACAATGACTACTTTCAAGATGACGTATTCACTACTCGAGCGTAATATGATCAAAATACATAAACTAAACAACATTAAGGAATGGATCAAGGCCTTAGGACATGTTAAAAATGGTGCGAGAAAACTTTTGATAGGCCAAAAGTCAGAGGCCAACACAGGCTATCTGTGTCGCCTGACACAGGCTTTGTCTGGCTAGGGCGCCCTCTAGACATAAACCCATACAGAAACACGGGCAAGCCATGTCTGGTGACGCGGGCTATGTCCGGCTCAAACACCCTTATACAAAAACAAGTCAGCGACGCGACCATGTTCTGTCAGGCCTAGGTCCCAAAAATTGATTTTTGGACTTTTCATAGGAATTTCACTCCTAAATACCATCTTCTTCAACCTAGACCTATCCCAATTTAGTTTAAGAATATTTTATCATAGTCAAACATCCTATACTATTGGATTGACATCTAATTCAACAATTAACCTTATCACCATCCATCATTCTCATGATTATATCAATTGGCAAGAACAACATGTCAATAATGCAAATCTAAAATTCAGCAACAATTCATACTCATATCTCAACACCATCATCACGACACAACAATTTCACATGAATTCACGACATCAAATCATGGCACAACGGAAAAACACAAGCAACATACACAATTCACTCAACCATGTGAATTTTACCTAAAACTTTACGGTCATTGCCCAACAAAATCTAATAGGGGTTAAGGGAAACCCCATTTCCCAATTCAAAAATACCAAAAATAGAACAATCTTCCCCTACCTTGATTTACAAAATTTTCTTGTATTTTTGGTGATGAAAGAGCCTTCTCCTTGCAAAAGCTTTCTTCTAAGGCTACCTCTTTCCCTAGGGTTACCTCTCTTTAGGTAAAAAAAATATATAACAATTACTCTCCATTTCTTCTCCTCATTCCATTTTATAAGAACTAAACTTAATTCTAATTAAGTCCCCTAATAATATTTCAGTTTCTTTTCAATCCTTCACTTTCCACTGATTCATGATTTTCAATTTCCCCTTTATTCTTATTATGTTTTCGATTAACTCTTAATATTTCAATTATTATTAATATTTTCATTATTAATAAATTCAGCATTTATATCTTATTTTTAAAAATAATAACATAATAATACAAATAATAATAATAATTCTTATTAACAATAATAATAATACAAATAATAATAATAATAATAATAATAATAATAATAATAATAAAATCATAAGATGGGATAATATTGAAATAATAATATCAATAATATGTTTAATTATTTTTAGAGTTACAAGAGGAGGGAGGAACAAATTCTTCATGATAACGATGCCACCTTTCAAGGACAATATATCCATATTTGTCACATAACTAACAGATAGCTTTGTTCCCACGACCACGACCACAAGCCTAATTATTACCCACTCGTCCTCTAAAGTTTATGTTTCCACCACGATTACTAGCAAAATTTTGCTTTGAATTTCAATGCATTGAGTTCTCAAAAGTATTGGATCATGACAATTCTTTCTAAAACTAGTCCAGTTGATCTCTTGAACATACCACAGAGCTTCTACATCATACAAAGTATGAGATTCAGACTTATCATGGCACAACGGAAAAACACAAGCAACATACACAATTCACTCAACCATATGAATTTTACCTAAAACTTTAGAGTCATTGCCCAACAAAATCTAATAGGGGTTAAGGGAAACCACATTTCCCATTGCAAAATTTTCTTGTATTTTTGATGAAGAAAGAGCCTTCTCCTTGCAAAGCTTTCTTCTAAGGCTACCTCTTTCCCTAGGGTTACCTCTCTTTAGGTAAAAAAATATATATATAACAATTACTCTCCATTTCTTCTTCTCATCCCATTTTATAAGAGTTAAACTTAATTCTAATTAAATCCCCTACTAATATTTCAGTTTCTTTTCAATCCTTCACTTTCCACTAATTCATGATTTTTAATTTCCCCTTTATTCTTATTATGTTTTGGATTAACTCTTAATATTTCAATTATTATTAACATTTTCATTATTAATAAATTCAGCATTTATATCTTATTTTTAAAAATAATAACATAATAATACAAATACAAATAATAATAATAATAATAATAATAATAATAATATTATTATAAGATGGGATAATATTGAAATAATAATATCAATAATATGTTTAATTATTTTTAGAGTTACAAGAGGAGGGAGGAACAAATTCTTCATCATAACGATGCCACCTTTCAAGGACAATATATCCATATTTGTCACATAACTAACAGATAGCTTTGTTCCCACGACCACGACCACAAGCCCAATTGTTACCCACTCGTCCTCTAAAGTTTATGTTTCCACCACGATTACTAGCAAAATTTTGCTTTAAATTTGAATGCATTGAGTTCTCAAAAGTATTGGATCATGACAATTCTTTCTAAAACTAGTCCAATTGATCTCTTGAACATACCACAGAGCTTCTACATCATACAAAGTATGAGATTCAGACTTATCATAGATATACATCTTTCATCAAATAATTGAAAGTGTTTATGTGTGTTTGCATGAAAAATCCTAAAATGAACAATTTTAGAGATTATGGAGAGCCATATGAAAAGAACTTCATCTTGCACAATTCTTATTTTAGATTTTATGGAAAATATATATAATCTTAGTAGATTCAAATACTTCTATTCGATTCTCTTGATGAATTGATTTGTTTGGATATACAAATAAAATTATTTACATTTTAAAGGGTTGAAATTATAAAACTTGAACATTAATTCAAAGAATTATGTTAGTGTGTAGTTGTTTGTTGTTGGGGGGTGTTTTTCTCCTCCTTTTGTTGTTGTCCTCTTGTTTTGGGTTAGCACCACTTTGTTAATACAATTTGCTTATAAAAAAATAGTAAGTAAACTAGGATATAATTGGAGTATTTAAAGATTGTCTTAATATATGTTTTAATTTTTTAATTTAATTTAATATTCCGCTTTAGTTTCTTAACTAAAAAAATGTTACAATTTAATTATTTAATTTTATTTTTGTTATATTATTTGGTCATTCCTTCCATTTATCTAAAAAAAACGTTAAGTAATGGTAACATGAATGTACAAAAAAATTTAAGGTCTAAATCTGACTTAACATTTGTATTATAAAGTAGGGTTTTCACTTAAGTTTCTCATAAACTTAAATAAAAACCTACTTTAAAATACAAATATTGAATCACATCTAGACTTTGAGTCTTCCTATATATCTACGTCACTATAATTTAATATTATTTTATCAGAATTTGAGATCAAATAAAATAACGGAAGTGAAGTTAAAAAAACTAATATCTTTTAATTAAGAAACTAAAAAAATATTAAATTAAGTTAAAAAATTTGAGAATTAAATATACTTTTAAAATTAAAGTAAAGAGATGTGTGCTTGTAATGATATGCAGGTATGTGGGTAGTTTTTGGGTTACTTTTCTTAATTGTAATGAGAAAATTTTCTGAATTTAGTCACATTTGGTAGTGTTGGGCAAGTTTGATAATGTTTTAATTTGTAATTTGTTGCCTCAAATAGATTAATACTTATAATATATATGTCACTTGAACCGTTGCACTTCATTGATTTATAATAGTTTTTCTTATAAAATTTAAACAGTTTATTTATTTATAGATAAAGAGATCATAATTATCAAAAACTCACATAAGCAAAACTTCAATCTTGGTATTCGCGTTGAAACTAACAATACAAATTGAGTTCGAATCTATGTTCTAAATAATTTATTTTTAAATTGTACTTTCTAATGATATTAAGTGTAAAGAATTTAAATTATTATTTTTATCTTTGCCTTTATGATAATAAAAATACTGTAACAATAGTTAATACGAGTAATAAAGTAAAATTATGATTTTTTTTTTACTTATAATATTTTTTCAACATATGTAAAATAACTAAATATGATAAATATTATACAGAATCATAAGGAAGAATCATCATAAACAAGTCTAAAATAAAACCTTTATTTATAATATAAAACTATAAAGCAGAAGTAGTTTTGAAAACACACTAACATTTTAGCTAGATATACCCTCTATTTGGGAGAGAAAAAACCCAACTCTTGGATGTAATTAAGGATACTAACTCATATAATCTATAATTTATTTATTTATTTAAACTGAGAACTAATTAGAGCACACTCCAGCTTATATGGTTGATCTTCATCCTGCAACATATAAATAAAATCACATCTCATTAAAACTTTAAATGTTTTAAAAAATAATATCATATATTTTGTTAATGAAATTTCATAAAAGACATAGCACTTAGACCTTTAAATAAATATGTGTATGTTGTTTGATGTGTATTTGTCTCAATATTTAATTAATTATTTTTAATTATTATCAATATCGATATTTTAGTGTCGTGTCTAGTGTCCTTGTCTCTTTGGAGAAAATATTTGAAATTTTTTTTATATTTATTAAATTCGATGAATAAAGTTTAGTGAGGGAACATAGTTGGGAAGAAATATTTACCAGCAAAGTGTGCTAAGTTTTCTTATCACGCCAGAGTGATTTAGTAATAAAGGGAACCTGGAAATAATAAAAATGCAGAAAACCATGAAAATGAGTAATATTGGAATAATGAAAGTGATTAAGTTCATTTTGAATTATTAGTTTATAGATTAATGATTCTTATTCCTACCTTCCCACCAATCTCCTCTGGATGCAGTGTCTGAATTGTTGCCATTGAAATCACCATGATTCTTATCTTTCTTCAACTGCAAAGGTCAAAATTAGTATTAGCCACAGAATCATTGGATAAATACTTGAATAACAAATCAACTTGAAATGAAAAAGGATGAAAATGATGGCACTCACAACATGGTGGGATTCAGTGGTCCTGTTTCTTGAGGAATAATTTTCTTGACCACCATAGTGGATTGAAGAGCTGAAGTAGCTAGGTTCCCCTGTCACATTCTGATAATTGCTACTAATATTCTTGTTACTATTAGAACTTCCTAAATCAACCCAAACAGAAACATTACTAAATAAAAGCAAACATATTTATATATATATATATATATATATATATATATATATATATATATATATATATATATATATATATATATATATATATATATATATATATATATATATATATATATATATATAATAGATTTGTCAGAGTTGAATCATTAAATAGGGTCTTATTTGTTTTGTTACTCTTAAATTATAACAAATTTACATATGACCTCTAAAAACTTGAGAATCTTAGATTTAATATATGATCTTTAAAGTCATTTTATATTATGTATAGAGACTAATTCTAACGGATTCTTTGGCAAGAATTTGAGATATGAGAATGAGGTTCTCTCAAGCTCTCATATGCTCAAATTCCATTAGGTACAAACGATCACTTATTTGTTTAGTTAATATAAAGTTTTGTTCTCGTTTTAACTGAGCCACATTAATGGACGGTGAGATTGATATCCTATAATTAGATGAGCTCATCTCATGATAAAAAAATTATATATATAGATGGATATATTAGAATTTACCTGGCGTTCCAAGATTTTTGCTTCCTACTTCTTGAGCTCTTCCTCTACCCTCAACCTTACAAATTAAAAATATGTTATGGTCATTATAATATTTGACATGTGTGTTTAACAAAGCAATATAATATACCGGGCTGAAAAATTCAGGTAAAACACATGCATATAATATAATGATAAATAGTATAAAATAAAAGTTTTGTAACAAAAGGAGTTTATAGCCATGCATACATAGGGTGGTGGTGGTGGTGGAAAAATGGAGCCAAACACCGATGAAGATGATGTTGGAGAAGAGTCTTTGGGGCCGAAAAGTTGATCAAATTTTACAGTTGATGATGAAGAAGAAGACCATGCTTGCTTTTTGTTGTTATCCATTTTTGTAGATATGGTATCAAGCTTTGCTGTCTTTAAAGATGAAGAGGAAAGGGAAAGTTTGTGTGCTATTTATAATGCCAAAAATTATGTTCTATCTGTTTACGCGGAGAATTTTTTATTTAAGAAAAAAGATCCCATTCGATATCATAAGGTATTAATGAGAAAAGAATAATCTTTAAAACTAAATATATTTTGTTTGGTCTCTCATAAAAGAAACTATGGTATTATACGAAATATTTTTCTTCCATAATATTTATTAAAACACCAGTGCTTGCCATATTAGTTGTTATATATCATTTTAGAAAAATATTATGAATATAAGATGAGTTGAATGGATATGCACATTCAGTGTAAAGAAGTTTTATTAAACCGTCAAATCATTTGAGTTGTTTTAAAATAAAATATATATATGATTTGATAGGATGCACGCCGTTTATTAGATGACAATGTAAAATTATTGTATATTGTAAGTGCATCTCATATTTTTTTATAATTTATTTTACATAATGGGTTTGATATTGTATATCACCATGATTCTTATAAACAACCGTGACGAAGGTGCAATCATTTCATCACGACTCGTATTATCAATCATGGTGAAAGGTGTTACTTATTTATATATAAGCGAAATTATCTCTCGCTTCAGTACATAATAGTCGTCTCTCTCAAAACAAAACCCTAATATCTCTTTCACTCGTCTCTCTATAAAAAACCTAATATCTCTCTCACTCGTCTGTATCATATGAGAACCACAAACTTACGCAACGAGCTCATCTTCTTCGAAGGGTTACCTTTATTGCATCAAATCTTAACAAATGACTACCTTTTAGGTCCGTCTTCACAATAATTTATCTTTCAAAATATGTTTATGTATTATTGTTTATGTTTCAATAACTTATTTCATAATGTTTGAACTTTCTGCTTATTTTGACTTGTAGGTAGGGATGCTTGTTTCAATAAAGAGGATGAAGCTAAAGCCAGCGCTGCAAACTTGTGTGAAAGACCCAGAATGTCATCCATTCAAAATTAACACAAGTTTGTAGCTGTCACTTCAATCTTTCCTCCTTTCATTGTGGATTTCATTATGGGAGACATGTATGTTTCTAAAATATTTTGAGAGTTGATATGTTGTTGTTGTTATTAATAAAATTGTTACGGTGTATGTAGCTTATGCTATGTGTTGATGATTTTGTTGTTTTTAATAAAAGTTGTTTTTTGTACTATTTGTTGTATCTTGAATGTTGTTTAAGGTTTGTTGTTGATGAATGTTGTTGTTAATGTTTGTTTAAAAGACGAGTTTATTATATCTTATGTGGTTTCTGTATAGTCTATACCTTCTTGCTGACTATAACCTTGTACTACCAGTCGAACTTTGTTTCTGACAACCTCGCCTTTCTCATTGAGCTTGTTTCTGAAGATCCGTCTGGTTCCAATGACATGGAAACCCTTTGGTTTCTGAACAAGATCCCGAACATCATTTCTGGTGAATTGATTCAATTCCTCTTGCATAGCCACCATCCATTTATCCAGAAGAGCTTGATTAATAGACGTGGATTCTATCAGAGATACAAAGCCTAGAAGAGTCTCCTCGAAAGGTTAGAAGGCATATCTAGTTCTGACAGGAGCATTTTTATCTCCCTGAATGAGTTCTTCAGATTGAGGAATTCTAGATCTACTCTTCTTCTGATGAGTTGGACCAACGACAGCTTTTGGTTGAGTTGTATCTGAGTCATTTGCTTCAGATTCTTTAGCTTTGCCTTTTGAGTCTTTTTCTCCAAAATCAGCATCCTTGGATTCTAAAAGATTGATCTTTAGATCTGCAAATTTCTCAACTAGCTTTGACTTTTTAGGGTCAAGCTTATCATTGAATCTAACATGAGTTGATTCTTTAATAATTCATGTTTCAGTGTTAAACATTGTGTAGCCTTTAGAGCGTTCAGAATATCTTAACAGTAAACACTTTTATGCTTTAGAATCAAACTTTCCAAGACTCTCTTTAGTGTTCAACATAAAACATTCTCATCCAAAAGGGTGAAAGTAAGAAATATTGGGCTTTCTATTCTTCCATAATTCATAAGAAGTCTTACCCATAATAGGTCTGATAGAAACCATGTTCTAAATCTAGCATGATGTGTTAACTACTTCTGCCCAAAAATGCTTAGCCATGTCAGTTTCTTAGATCATGGTGGGAGCAGTTTCTTGCAACGTCCTATTCTTCCTTTATACAATTCCATTTTGCTGTGGAGTTCGTTACCAATAGTTCTAGAGCCAACGATATTCCCTTTCTGGTTTCCTCCGAAACTAACGAAGCCTCTAGGCTTAAGTTCCAAATCTTGGAACATAGACCTTATGCTCGTCATGTGTCGCGAGCATCCACTGTCCAGGTACCATGTCCGGTGTTTCAGCTGAGCTGCTAAGGATGTCTGCAACATAAGTTATTTTATCCTTAGGTACCCACTTTTTGAGTCCTCTCTTGTTATTTTTCTCAGAGTTTCTTACAATCTTAGGACTTCTAGAAGAAGGATAATCATGGGAAATTTATGCATGATACTTAGGTTTCATAATTAAGTTCTTATCCTTTATATGTTTATGTGTCTGTGTAGAAATATCAAGCTTAGTATCAGCAAGCACGAAATGCACATAGAAAGGTTTTGATTTTACCTTCTGACTTTTGTCAGGTTTTATAGTTTCTATACAACCTAAACCTTTCTTGCATTTCAGCTAACTCCATAGATCAAGGAAGCCATTTTGCTGATATCTATGCTTTTAGCTAGAAAGTACTAGAATGCTTTGTCATATCTAATAACGCAATCAGTACCAGAAGCTTCTAAGACTATTTCCTCCTCTAGTTTTGAAGTTTTGCCTTTCAAAGCAGAGTTGTTACTTTCTAAAGATTTTTTTTTCATTTAGAGAGGAAATATCTTTCTAAAGCTCACTATAAGTTTCAGAAGCAATTACTTAGACATGTTTAAGGTCCTTGTATTTACTCTGAAGACTCTGTTACTTTTCCAGCATTTCAGAGAGACATTATTCAATATTAGAACGAGATAGGTTAGAAAATACCTCTTTAGAATCAGAGTCAAATTCTGATTCTGATAATACATTGTCTTCTGGTTCTTTAGAACCTATGGGATCATCTGTAGTTGCCATCAGTGCAACGTTAGCTTTTTCTTTGTCAGAATCTTCTTCTTCGGATTTTGAGTCATCCCATGTGGCCATCAACCCGTTCTCCCCTTTATAAAAATTCTTCTTAGGCCTTCTGTCCTTTTTCATCTTAGGACAATCGTTTTTGAAGTGGCCTGGATCCTTTAACTCGAAGCAGATAACTTCTTTTCTAGAACCTTGCTTCTTTTGTCTAGACGAAGAATCAAAACGACAGCAATCCTTCTAGCTCCTCTAAACTTCCCTCGACCATTTTTCCTGTTCTTCCAGAGTTTGTTGACTCTTTGAAATTAGAGACACTCATCATCATCTTTTGAGTCTTCATCAGATCCTTATGATCCTTCCTCACTTTGATAGGATCTTTTCTTCTCAAACTTAGACTTTAGGGAAACAGATTTACCTCTCTTCTGAGGTAAATATTCTTCGATCTCAATCTCGTGGCTTCTTAAAGAACTAACAAGTTCTTCAAGACTGATATTGTTGAGATCCTTTTCCAGCTTCAAGGAAGTTACCATATGTCTCCATTTTTTAGGAAGACTTCTGATAATTTTCTTGACATAATCAGTTGTAGAGTATCCTTTGCCCAGAACTTTCAGTCCTGCAACAAACATCTGAAACCTTAAGAACATAGTCTCAACAGTTTCATTATCTTCCATTTTGAATGCCCCGTACTTTTGGATTAAGTCCAATGCATTTGTCTCCTTTATTTGAGCATTCCCCTCGTAAGTCATCCTCAGAGAGTCAAAAATGGATTTGGCAGAATCTTTGTTTGTTATCTTCTCATACTTCGTATAAGAGATATCATTTTACACTATGGTTCTAGCCTTATGATGATTTTTGAAGTCTTTCTTTTGTTGACCAGTCATAGCACTTCTTGCTATATTATTTCCTTTAGCATTCACTGGGTGAACATAGCCATCGACTACAAGATCTCATAGATCAACATCGTAACCAAGAAAGAAACTTTCTATTCTATCTTTCCAATAATCAAATTTCTCAACATGGTGGTTTTGCACTATAAGGATCTCTTTCATTATTGTTAACAACGTTAGCAGTGACCATTGTTTCTCACACAAACTAGATCGTTACTAAACACGGTGAAGTGTTAATAAAACTTTTATCATAATCAGAATCAGAGCTCTGATGCCAATTGAAGGTGTGAAAAACACAAGAAATGGGGATTTGAATTGGGTTTTCCAAGCAAAAGCTTTTTCCAAAAAACAAGAACACCAATAACAAGTTAATAACAAAGAGATAACAACACACATATTTTTATCCTGGTTCACTTGAAACTCAAAGCTACTCCAGTCCACCCACCAAGGTGATTTTGCCTTATACACAAGGACTTAATCCACTATAATCAACAAATTACAATAATCACAAAGAATAACCTTATTTGTCTTCTTAAGGGTCCAACTATACCCTAGTCTCCTTAAGGACTCACAAAGAAGAACCTTCTTTGTCTTCTCAAGGATAACCTCCTTAAGGAATCAAACAAACATTTTGAATAATATTTTTGCGTGTTAGAAGATGATAAGCAAACACTAAAAGAAAAACTATATAGAAAAATGATAGGTTTTCAAATAAACTTAGTCAAGTTTTTGCAATGCTTCAGTATTCTTCTATATGTGTTTCTTCAAGTTTCCAAGTCCCACTTATATAGCATAAGGAGAATACCGTTGGAGGGAAAATAGGGAAAGCTCATAGAGAGACTGTCCATTATTGAATGGGAGAGAAGTGATACTGCGTACTCTCCTTCGCCCACAAAATCAGTGACATGTGTGATGTATAGTACTGTCCTTGCCCACGAAATCAGGCAGTGGAAAGGATATTTGATTTGTACTATGTACTATTTGATCACGTTCCCATTTGATCTTATCTTCAAGTTCATTGGCTTCTGATGAAAGTTGATTGAAGCATGAAATGAAGAAACATAAAGTTGGATTCAAAATCTTTAGTCAGAACCTTGACAACGTCAGTAGTCTGGCTTGAGATCTTCAGTATCTTCAGAATCTTTAGAGTCTTCAGAATCTTCAGGCAGAACCTTGATAACTTCAATCATCTGACTTGAGATCTTCAGAATCTTCAGCTACTTAACACAACTTCAGAAGCTTGCCATTCTTCAGAAGCTTGGTGATCAGAGTCACGTTCAGAAGCATGAACTGAGAGAACATTGCAGCAACAATATAGTGTCTCCTCAGAAGCTTCTCAAGAGTGAATCAACACAGAAGTAGAAAGATCATTGCAGCAACAATATTGAACATCTTTAAGAACTTCTTATAACTGGCACAGAAGAGAATTTGGAACTCATTATTCAAAAATGATGACATTGCATGTCATATACTCAGAATCAAAACTGGTTGTTAAAGTTACACAATAACAAACCATTAGGGTACAAAAATTATTCTCACACAAATATAACATTGTTATCATCAAACCTCAAGGTATAGATGCATAACCAAATCTTATTCTAATAATAACCACTACTAGAAGGAGTATGAGATGAACCCACAAATCAGTATGAACTAATTCAAAAGGACAAGAATACCTAGTTTCATAAAATGGTTCATGTAAGCTATATGATTTACCAAGACAAAATGAATTTCAAAATTTAATAGAGATTTTATTGTTCAAATGTATATTACACAAGTCAAGTATAAATATGCATAACTCAAGGTTTTGCATAACATGGCCTTTAATGCCAAATGGTAACATTATTAATAATTAAACCTACATTATCAGAACTATGAACAACAATTATTATTTACAAGATGACACAAATTTTGGGATTTGCTGCTTATGAACTTTCTTGAGGGTTATAAATCTAATTTGTTAATTAAAGCACTACAATTTATTGCCATCAAGGAATCTAAAAGGAGCACTAGGTAAGACACTTGTGATTTGACTTTGTCTTTGTATGAATGAAATTAAAAATAAACTTTGTTATTCTTATAAAGTTTAGACACACATAAATTATATCTCTAGTAATGCTCGGAACATGAAGGAAGTTATTTAGGTTCATCATAAAGTTAAACAGAAGTTTGGATCTAAATTTAGAGAAGCCAACAGACCTGACTATTAAGTTATGACAATTACTAACTAGAACTTTATTTAGACCTTCACAAGAGTATTTATTTTGTAAATTAGAAGCACTAGAGTTAATGTGATGAGAATTAACCGAGTCTCTAAATCAAGCTTGAGATTCATAACCTTGAGGTACTTGAAGTTCATCTTGATGATTTAAAAGAGTAGCTGCTTATGAAGAGGGGAAAGTTTGATTCTTATGACTTCCATTAGCATTAGATGGATCATTTGAAGAAGAGAGTTGTATCTGAGGCTTCAATGGTGAAGGCTCAAAGAATTTGTCATATTTGTATCAATAATCTATCATTGAGTGACCATATTTGACACAGAGTTGACAGGTTTGTAGATCACATATGTTGTAGATTTGTCTTTCACGCCTTATATTGTGACTAAAATGTCCTCTACCATGAGAGTAGTGATAGGAGTCATATGTTTCCCCACTTCTAACAAACTTATGATTGGTTATGTCCTTAGCAACATTAGTAATTACACTAGGAGTTGACAGTTCTTAGAAAAACTTGTCTAGTTGGGCTTCTTGCACATAAAAGAGTGCTTCGACATAATATATATTATTAGTTCCAGCTTACCATAGATCGTCATTATGAAAGGATTGTATTCTTCAGGTAGACCTTGAAGAATTTCATTTGTTTGGTCTCTTTCAAAGATATGATCCCCAATATCTAGTAAAGAATAAATTTGCCTCAAATTTTAAGAACATACTCAGAGATGGACGATTATCTTTCTTGCTGACTTTTAATTATCATCTTAATTGATGAACAAGAGCTTTCATTTGTGAATGAAAATGCTCACGCACTTTTTCATAAACTTAATAAGCATGCTTACATGAGAGAACTTAACGCATAACATCTTGAAAAATCATGGACAAAAGTCAAGTAAACAGTGTTTGATCTTGAACAATTCAAATTTCTTAATCATCAGAAACAATATTAGTAATTCTATAATTATCATTTTTGGACATGGAAGGGATATGAGGATTAACTACTACTTTGTGGAGTTTGTAACGATATATATTACATTCTACTTGTTGATTCTAAAGTAGAAAGTTATTTTCTTAAAGTTTGTTGAATAGCTTGTGTGTAGAGGTGTTTGAATAGCCTGCATTCGCAAGTTGTGATGAAGTAGCTTAAAGGGATCAAATCACATTTTGTGAATCTTGAAGAAAACTTTTCAATCTGTCATTGAAGCTTTATGCAGCCCTTGAGTTTCCGCTAAATTGAAAAAAGAAGAAAAGAAAAATGATGCTTTTATGAAGCTTTAATCTTCCATCAATAATGATAAAGATGAAGCGGAAGAGATCTCTTTTAAGCGTATGATGTCATATTAGAATAAACTAAGCATAGGAGACTATGTCAAAACAATATCTTATATTTGATTGAATGAGTTCATTACATTTCATTATATATCATGAGAATGACTAATGTCTATTTATACAAACTATGGAGTTAATTATTCTCTAACTAATTTTTCTAACCAACTTAACATCCTAACAAACTTACCAAAAACAATTATACTAATTTCTTTGGTTATCTCTAATATTTCCTATTGATAATTATTTTCCTTCAAATTTTGATACCTATAAATAATATTTTGCTATAAAGGTACATGCAAGTTGTAATTTGATACCATTAATAATATTTTGCTGAAAAAGCACGTGGAAATGGTGATGGAAAAAAACCAAGTAGCAGGTTTAAGATAAAAGGGAGAATTTTATATATGAATATTATTCTAAAAGAATTCTTTTCGTTTACTCTTGATTCCTTTTGGATACATAGAATAAGGATAAGCATCTCGGGGATAATACTACACATTCCATTCCCTTTTTAAATTATAAACCAAGCAAATTACTATAAATAAAACTAAAACTATAATTTTGACTATAAATAAAATAAGGATAATATTTTTTAATGCAAGACATTAACCATTTAATTTACATAAATTAATCCACGGTCGTTTTGTAATTATATAAGATTTAAATAGTTTTTTCGTCTACGTAATAATTTTATAAATAATTTTTAAATGTTAAATCTTTTTGGTTTTAATTCTTAAAAATAAAATTGGTAGGTGTAGGTTTCCTTGCGGATTTTCCTTCGAATTTTTTTCGAATTTAAAATGTGCAAATTTTCTATGAATTTTTCTGCGGATTTTCACTTTAAAACTAAAACCAAAATGACTCTACCATTTAGAGAATATTTGGAAAAAATAAGATTTATGGACTAAAATCAAAAACACGACAACTTACAAGAACAAAAAGACTATTTAAGCCAACAATATTACAAAAATCACAGTTGTTTTTTCTCCGATTTCTGAGTTTCCACATTATGTTCTTGTGTTATGATCGTGTTCTTTTTTCCTATGATTTGCTTTGTTTTTTCCAACAACTCAACCAACCTCTCAATAGACAACCAGAGAATAACACTACAATACATAATATACCATTAACTGACATAGACCCTAGTACACTCACATCCTCCCAAAACAAATATTTAACTATATCTCACAACACTCTAATACAAGAGTATAAGAGAACAAAGAAATTCAAATACAAGCTTAAAGTGTTTTTGACTGAGGCATCTTGAAATGAAGAACTTGAATCATATATATAGCCTTAGACTCCCTCTTCCTTCACATAACTAAGCAATGTGAGACTTCTTCAATATGTATATTTTCAACCAACCCCAACAATCTTCACTTTGATTAAAAATAATATATAATTTTTCATTGTCTTCGCTGACAATCATACTTCACTATAAAGAGTATCAACATGTATATTTTTAACCAACCCCAACAATGACATGATAAACCTGATTGTTTGTTAAATAAATGACACCATGTCTATCATAATGCAACCGAACTCCACCTTTCTGATTGTAAGCCATAAGGCTTCTTTGAAAGATTCTCCTTCCACACTACTACGAAAACACCTATAATCATGGTTACAAAGATATATAATAATAGTTGAACAACCGTTGTTAGATAGAGTGTGATTGTATGTGGGTTATTTACAACCACGGTCCAGTATCCATAGTAGAAAATTAGAAAACGCGCTACCTATAACCACAATTGTTTTAAATAACCGTAGTGTAAATTTAAAGGTCATGGTTTTGCTACTCAACGACGCCATTTTTGTTGTTTATAGAGTCTTTAACTACAAATTTATCTTTCAACCTTGATGATATGTTCTTTTGAATTTATTATAATATATGTGAAATACTTATTTCATCAACTATTTCAAATGGTTAAAAATACATTAAAAAAAATTGTTTAGACTCTTCCTTCTAATGAAGTCAAAAATTAAAGTTTAATGATCACTTTGATATCCTTCTGATAAAGCCGAAGACATGAATTGTGTTAATTTCTACCGGCGATAATAATTAAATTGGTGACTAAAAAAGAAAATGAAGGTTAATAATAATAGTAAGTAATGGAGTATGCAGGGTGTATAATTTGATCGGGGGCAACATTGAATGTTTAAGAAAAAATATGATACGAAGTCTCTTTTTTAATTATTTTCTCTAAATCCTATTTTGTAATCTCATTTGGACACAAAATTAGCTCTTTAATTATCAAGATAAATTTACAAAATAGTTGTGCATGATTTTTTTATTATGTAACATGTTTAATTCAATAGGAAATCTCGATGTCTCGCAGTATTAATAATTGTTGGAGATTTTATTTACCATAAATTTCTCTAATTATAATGCAAATTCTATAAAAAATAGTGAAACAAATGTATACTTTCACATTCAACTTTGGTCTATTATTAGCAATAAATTACATAAAATATTTGTGATAGGTCAATTTTTTGGTAGCAATTTATGATAAATTGTATATTTCCTCCCTAAATATTTTGCAAGTCCAATTTAGATTTTTTTTTTTATAATCAAAGAGAATTGTTAGAACTTGAAACCATGAGATTAATGAATAATGAAGAAAATTAGAGTGTGGAGAAGGAGAAAGGAATTGAGAAAGAGATAATTGAGGGTGTAAAATGTCTCCAAGGCATATATATAAACATTACAAAATGATTGAGACACAAGTTACACAATTACATAACTGAAAAAACAGAATTTACAAACTTGTAATCGGTTACAGTTGCTACAAAAATAAATTCTTTCAGTGGTAATGTAAGACCCCAATTTTGACCCTAAGATCCCTCATGCTATCTCATCATATGCATTGGCTTTGGGATCACACATTGGCATCCTCCTTACCCCTTATTCATTGAGCTTCCATTGGGAGAGATCACCAAGCACACTTTTGATTGTATCATACTTTGTTTTTCATCATTTACTAACCAAAATACAAAAAATATGTCAATGTATAGTTTGTTACTTTTGTAGGTAGTGTGTGTGTTCATCCATGCTATATCAAGCTCATATCTAGGGTATGAGACCCTCAATGCAAGGAGATCAATCAAGAAATGATTCACATTGACTCTAGACATCATATATGGATCCCCATGATCTTCACATGTCATTTTGATCAAGAATTCATCAAGAGTTTGAAGTTTGTTAGCCTTGGAATTCCTAATTCATCTGGGTGACTTGTGTGACTTCTTCAACAAATTTCATCAACATTTGATCATAAATTTTAAGTGATACTTCATATTACACCAGCTTACACATATATGATCATCCATGAGTCCCAAAAGTCAAGATAATGTCAAGCTAGCAAGATGGTTCATGGTGGTTGACCAGAGAAAGTCAACAGGTCAATACTGGGGTTCTCTAGACCCTATCTCCACAACTTTTGTCATATGAAAATGATTCCAAGAGAAACGTTACTGAAAATGAAATTACAAACAACTTTCATGTTGAAGTCAAGAGCTAATTTTTCTTGGAAAGTTATTTTTTATGGTGAAACATTATAGGTCATTTTGGGCCATTACCATTGAACACGTGATTTTCCTCAACTTCTAAAATGCATAACTCCTTCATGCCAAATCTAAATGAGGTCAAATTTGTGACCAAATTGAATAGGTTTTAAAGAGCTACAACTTTAATGAAGGAATGTTATTTATTTGAAATCCATAGAAAAAGTTATTCAAGGTGGAAGAGGTGAACATTTGACTTGGTACTTAGAAAATTTTCAAATATGTTTGATTTCCCAAACTTCCATCTCAAAATTCATCATGGTACAAGTTTCAAATGAAAAATTGTTCAGCTTGAAAATTGTTCCCCTTGATCTCACCTTTCCAAAAAGTCCAAGATCATCTCATTTGGCCAAAGAATGAAGGACTTGCGTATGGGTGCAATGTGAGGTACCATTTGGATGATTTTCACTTCCACATATCAAACACAAATGCATGGCCACATGACATGATTTCAGCATGATTCTCACTTATTTTTGACCTGAATACATCACTTGATGGGCCTATCACACGCACATGCAAGCATGCAAGTTGAATTTCTAAATTTGGCAACATTTGGAAGTGTGTGGAAATGAATCTCATGGCCTATAAATACAACCCCCCATGCTCAGAATTGAGGACCTCATGCCCAAGCTTTGAACCTGCAATCCAAACCATCACCATTAAAGGATAATCTTGAAGGTTTTCATTTAAAAATTGAGCTTCAAATCTCATTCTATTTTGAGATTGAAACTCCAAGAGTCCAAGCCATTTTCTGATCTTAATCACTTCCTACAAGCTTCTGAAACAAAGCCAAGCACAATTGGAATCAAGATCAAGCAAGGTTGAAGCTCCCTCGAAGGTAATTTTTCAGAATTTTCATCTCTTCGATTCTCCATTGATTCTTCACTATTCTTTGTGATTTTTGGTTGGCTAAAGTCCTACCAATGTAGGCAAGAAGATTGAGTTTCTTTAAGGTCAAATCGAAGTAACTCAGCTCATGATCCTCAAAATTCAAATCCATGTATCTTTTTATATACTTGGAATTGGAGAAAATTGAGGTCAGATTCGAGCTCCTGAGCATTTTTACTTTAAATCCATGTCCTTGTTTTTCATTTTAGTGATGGTTGATGGTGGACCAGTCCGGCGAGGTCCACCGGAGAAGAAGACCGGAGCCCTAGCTCCGGCGGTGTATTGTCACGCCTCTCAACCATCAGGTCCATTTAAAATATTTTAATATTAGTCCTTAGTTCTGATTACCATTGTTGCATCGCGTTTGACTTGGTCTATCGTGGATAGCGCGTGCGTGGCCATCAGATTTGCCACCTCAATTAATGAGGGAGATCTCATGGCCCTTGTTTTTTTAATTCTATTTTATTTTCTGATTTTTCATTTAATCCCTTTATTTTGTTTAATTCATATTAATTTCATTTTTAGTCCAAGAAATATGGGACTTTCACCAAAAATCTTTAAATATTTTCCTCTTTAATTTTCTAAATTAAAATTATTTTTTGGATTAATTTTGATATTTTTTATGAATTAATTGTTTTTGTGCATATTTTTAATTGTTTAAAAATTCTTCTGACTTTTCAAAAATCATGAATTTTTTTGTCTAAGGTCCTTTGACCTTCATTGACCTAGGATAAATCTTTTGACCATTTATTTGTTGTTTTGAAAAGATTTTAGGTTTTAACCAAATTAGATTGAATTTAAATGCATTTTTTATTTGATTTTTAATTGATTAATTGTGTAAAAATTATGTTGATCCATTTTTATTGACTTGTGATGTTTGACCATGTGTTTGGGCCTTGTTCAAGGTTGATTTGACTTTTGTTGAGTTAAAATCATTGGATTTAGGGGATTGATGAAATGTACATTTCATCTCCCAAAATGAATGAATGATTTTAATTTGATAAAATTCCTCCCATGATCAATTTTTGTTTCTATCATCTCCCTTCCCTCTTCATCTTCAATCCCATTATTTCTCATCCCTTCCATTGACCAATGAAATCTCCAAATCCTAAGGCTAATTGGTTCATCAATAACCTTGTGTTAGATGAACCAATACAAGTATGGATGAGATAGGTCCATCCTTTGATCTTTTTTTCTTTTAGTGTGTGGTATGTTTTAGGAGTTTGGTTCATCATAACAAATCTCTAACATGCATTAGCACCAAAAAAAAAATTGTTCGGCCTCAGATAGTTGTGACTTCTACATAAGTCCAATTACGATTACTTAACATATAGTTAAATTTAACCCTAAAGGCATATCATTCTAGTAAGTGAGATTGTAAGTCTCCCATCCTTCATGGTATTGTGTGGAAACTTGGCCTTTTTTTCTTCCTTTGGAAGATGTCTTGGTTCATGGATCCATGCTTGTGAATAGATGGTTGAGTATTCTCCAAAGAATGACTTAATCAATTAAGAAGCAAAACTCCACTAACATCTAATTAATTTTGACTAACACTAACTATTATTAACTTTGCTTTACTTTCAAGTCATTTACTTTATGCAATTTAATTTCAAGTCATTTACTTTATGCAATTTAATTTCAAGTCATTTACCATTCATTGCCATTTACATATCATTTGAATTGTTTATGTTTATGTCATTTTCTCTTTGCTCATTTGAGCCATATCTTGTGATTGTATATATTTGTTTGTGCACTTTGATTTTGTTTGTGGTCTTAGGAGCTTAAAATACTTAATAAACAACAGAAAACCTTAAAAAAATGTTTGTGTGGACTGTTGGGTTTGATCTGAACTTTTGGACTTAGAATTAGGCAACATTCCATATGCAAAAGGATTAGGCCAATGCCAACATTTCTGAGACCAAGTTATTGTGATTTGGGTTTTCATCTGATACAAGTATTTGGATCCACTTGAGTTCATCTGCTACATGGTCTTGATGCAACTGTTATTTTGATCTTGTGTATAATGCTTTATTCTGAGTTAATCAAGGAGTATTTCATCTGATACATGAGAAGACAAAGAAGACTGTTAGCTATGGACTTGCTTACTTGGATGTGGACATCTTTATTTGATGCCTTTTTCTTCATATTGCTAATTGCTCGCCAATTATTGCCTGATTCAAAAGTCCAAAGGGAAAATGGGTTTTCTATATGACATTCTTGTCTGTTGGATTGCATCTCATTGGTTAGATCTTTTCAACTCTTAACTTTTATTTTTATGCTTAGGATAGCCTCTTCATCTTCTCCCATTTCTTAAATTTCAAAATCTCTCCCCCTTTTCAAAAACTTTCTTTGCTTGTGATTTCAAAACTTAGACTTTATTGCAAATTAGAAGCTTTGGCCTTATGCCATTGCATTTAAAAAAACATTTTTCTTAATCAAACTTGTAATTAATCTAACCACATTCGACTTAAAATTTCAAAAGACAAAAAAAGAACTAACACTCATTCAAACTCTTGGGCCCTTTGTGCCTCTTTAAACTTAAACTTTTGTTAAAAGCAACCAACTCATTTTGAAATTGATACCACGAACTACGAGGTTTTGATCCCTCATTTTTATGCCGGTACTGTCGCATTCGCGAAAAACAACCGGCGGGAAAAGACACAGAGCCGCCACCATGCGTTATTTATCCCAAAGGAGGGAAAACAACCGGCAGGAAAAGACACAGAGCCGCCACCGGCTGATGCTCTTGACAACAAGATTCTCTGAACAGGTCCATCCAAATTCAACCCAGGGATCCGAAATAAACGGAACCCGCTGATAGATATCACGGACGGAACTCCGGCGTGTCAGAGATAGATATCCATAAGTCCAGCTGAACCATAGTCACCATCAGTACCTGTAAATGATTCAATCCCGCCCCGCTCACGGTGTCATCTAGGCCAGGGTAAGGTCAAGAGAAACGCAGGATAAATGATCCTTTCAAGGATATCATCATATGCACACCAGGTGTATGCAACGATAATACCCCATCAGAATCTGAACTGCTCGTGATATCATGTTCCGCTAAGTGTCGCCATACCACCCGCTTCCCATGAATCACTCTATTCCTAGGTGTCATAAAGTTCACTCATAGCCTGTGTATTGGGCCTTTTACCTCTTGTAACTCCCACCCAACAGAGAAACAGATACACAGCCAGTACAATGATAATATGATGCATGCAAACATATATGCAAGTATATACAATTACAGCATAATAATCATGAATGCAATAAATAAAGCAGTAAAAGCAACCAAAACTATCCTAGAGAGCGCTAGGATTGACTCGCTTAGGGAAGATGGACCAGGAAGAGGTCAACTTCTCTTAATTCCCTAGCGGAGTCGCCAGCTGGTCGCATTCGCGAAAAACAACCGGCGGGAAAAGACACAGAGCCGCCACCATGCGTTATTTATCCCAAAGGAGGGAAAGGAAACGCTCGAAGTAAACCTGGAAAGGAATGGTCTCACGACCAGAGATTGCTAGATACGGGAGTCGGTTATGCGAAAGGAAGGTATTAGCACCCCTACGCATCCATCGTACTCGACGGGATCCACGCTCAAAAGAATAGAATAAGGTTGCTAAATAAACTGCTCAAAACACTGCACAAGCTGGAATGAAACACAGATGAAAGACGGAAGAAGATGACTCGGCAGGATGTCGTATCCTGGGCCTACGTAGTTTGTCAGACACAAACATCAGAGTCGACGTAGTTCGGGGAAATGGGAAACGTGCTCGCTAGGACATCGTATCCTATGCATACGTATCTTCTCTAACCAGAGTAAGAATCAGAGCACTCGTAGCTCGGCTAACGCACGCCGAAACAAGCACTGAAAAAGAGACGCTGAGACGTCAAACGAAACACACACCTGGAAACGGAATGCCAATCAATGGGCTTACATCCAACTCCAAACAAACAAACGCAAACAGGAAACCGAATGCCAATCGCTGGACTTACATCAGACTCCAAACACACACACAACACCGGGAAACCGAATGCCAATCGTTGGACTTACATCAGACTCCAAACACACACACAAGAGGGTGGAAAAAGAAAAAGGGTGCCCAGAGAGATCAGCTCAATCTCCTGCCTACGTACCTCATCTGGTATGAGGATCAGGGCGACATAGTTCCCCTTAACAGGGAAAAACAGCTAACCAGAGACTAGGGAGATAACAAACTAATAGGGAGACTACGACTCGAGCCTAAAAGTTGTCATGCATACGATCCCTAAGTTGAGGTCTCTAATCAGAACCCAACTCGCACAGGAAGCAAGTTAAACACACAGCAAGTAAGCAACACAGGTGAACAAATATCACACTCTATATGCAAACAAGTGGCTCATACAAGGCTGGGCTTTAGTCAAGGGGTTATATCAACCTCGACAAACAAGCCAATACTGTAGGGGTATCTGAAGAAGCTCTTAACCACTAACATTGAGAGTTAGGGTGAGCAGATGAAAGGTAATGAGGATAAGACCTCATAGCTCTTAACCCGGGCCTGGGTGAGTTTGAATCAATGAACACGTGGGGATCCAGAATGTGGGACCCTACTCCACTTGACTGACTCTATGTACAAAGATCTTGGGTTAAGTTCAAGAGCATCAGCACGTGGTGCGAGCATAATGAACGACTCAACGACTAATAGGGGATTGATTGCTAATCCCTTCTATCTGTCAATTGCCTCTTCACTTAGGAGGACTTGAAGTACATGGCACAAATATAAACAAGCACAATCATTGCCTCTTAAGGAGGACTTCAGCCAAATGCCTGCCAAAAGAAACGACAGGGCTTCCAGACTACATGGAGTTAGAGAGGTTACCTAAGTGGTAAACCAACCACAAGCAAAGCAAAGCAACTCAAGCAATGAGTTAAAGCTACTAAAGTACCTGTAAGAAAATCAAACAAGTCAATATAGTACTCAGACAAACAACCAACAGACAAACAATAGTGGTTTCCAATATGCACAACAAAGCAAGTCATAAAAGGAACTCATTCAAGTGAGTCCACCACCAAAAGACCTACAACACAATCAACATTAGTTAAACAAAGCAAAATTGCATCTCAAGCAAGGAGATCACATCATCCATTAGAACTAATTGCTTGAACCTGAAATGCAAAGCTCAAAAGGTGAGTACAAACCACTAGTGCAAAGACTAGGGTCAAAGGCAAAGCCAAAAGCCAAAACAGAAGTTGATTTTCCACATGAAGCACATTTAATCAAGTAAGAACATGTCCTAAAAAGGACCACACTCAAATTACCAAGCAAAGTCATCACATGAGCAAGATATGGCAAAGGCACACAATGTGACCATCAATTGGACATCAAGAATCAAAATTCCATATTAAAACAGAAATGAATCAAACAATCATGAAAATTTTTATGTGCACACAACATGTCAAACACAATCATCATGCCAAAAATTAGAATCAACAGAGCTCAATTGACCTAGAAATGAAAATGCACAAGTATGACATCAAATGGTGTGACACACATTGTCACACCATACATCCATATGTCCAAAACAGAGATGAAAAATGCTAAAAATGCACAACCAAGCCTAAAAAATCATGCAACATGTTGGGAATCAGCATACCAAATTTCAAATCAATTGGTCAATGTATGAGCATTTCACAATAGAAAGAATGAAGCATGTCACATTTGCATACATGTTCAAATAACAATTCACCATCCAAAATCCATAAATGATAAAATCAGGAAAATCACATCATAAAATAATAGACACTTCAAGGAGCATGTGAGAAAAAATTGCATTCAATTTGGATTTATTTTCAATTTATTATGATTTTTACAAGTTGCATGAATATAATGAAATAAATGATCAACATGTTGAAAATGAAAATAGAAAATGAAAATGGAAATGCCATGGCTGAGAATCGAATGGAGGTTGCCAGCGCGTCTCAAAACGACGCCGTTTTGGCTTAGGAAATAATGTGAAAACATTTTGCGCTCGCTGGGAATCGAAGGAGGTGTGCAAACGCGTCAAAACGACGTCGTTTTGGCTTATGGATCCTAGGGTTTGCAGAAGGCGGCGGAACTCTTCACGCACGGAGGAAACCACCGTCTTCTTCATGAAGACGGTGGCGCTACAGTAGCCTCGTCCATTTTTTTCCAGAATTTTCAAAGGCATATATGGTTGGAAAGCTTATCACACGTACATTCCAAATCTAACATCATTTTCAGCTAACACTCCATGGATTAAGAGAATCGATCAAGAACATTTTCATGCATCAAACTTTAAACTAACATATCTCCATGAATATTGCACCATTTTTCAAGATCTTTATATCAGAATGATCAGGGGAACACGCACTACAAGATTATGGCAATGAAACAAAGAATTAAGAGATGCGAATTCCTGACCTCTTGAAGAACAATCAATGGCAGCAGTGAATTCAGAGGCCTAGCAATGTCCAAATCAGCTCTATCAACCTTGTTATGAAGTCTGAAGCACGAATCAACTCTTGGAAAGACTTGGATCTAGCTTAATCTTCAAATTCCATGTTCATCTTCATGTATGGATTTGCTGGATTCTTCACCAATTTCTTCAAATCAATGCTTGAATCCTACCAAATGATGATCAAGGAACAAGAATATGCAATAAAATTCATATGCTATGTGGAGAATTTTTGAATTTTGATTGAGAGAAATTTTGGAGGGAAAAACTCAAATCTAGATCTAGAATGTGAAAACTGAAAATTCTGTTAGGATTAGCCTTTTATACCATGTCCTAATCACATTGCTAATGATGCTTAGGCTTGGCTAATGAAAGATTAGTGAGAAATAAGGTGTTATTCACAATTGGAAATTCACTCTATGCATGGCCATTATGAACGTGAACAGTAGCACGCATGGTGTATTCTCACTTAAAATGATCCCATGCACATGATAGAATGGTTAAAAAACTCATATGATGTACCAATTTTAAATTCATGATTTTCCCTCCAAAAATCACATACATGGCCAAATGATCATGTGATTAAATTTCATGCAAGGCAATGAGGGTTTTGAAAAATATAGGTCATGACATGCATTATGCAAAAAGAGGCACTCAATTTGGAGTTTTAGATCAAAAGTTATGGCTCTTGGAAGTTTCATGCACCCTTGGCAATGATTTGATCATAACTCCTTAACCGTTCATCAGATGCTCATGATCTTGAACTTTTTGGAAATGGGAGAGAAAGATATTCAACTTTCATGTTGGACAAAATTTCATTTGAAGCTTATTTGATGTTGGAAAGTCAAGTTGAACTTGGTCCAAAAACTTGCCATTTTTGGAAACTTGAAATTACAGGTCACTTTCCATTTTGGGAAACTTTTGATCTGGCTTCAAAATCTTCAAGGTAGATGTTTGACATGATGAATAAACCTCTTTTGGACATGAATGAAGTGTCTCAAACCATTTCATCACCTCCTAGCCCTCAGTGGACTTTCAGTTGACTTTTATGGGCCCCAGATGACTTGGACATGCACTGATGACTTTTGAGCCTCTAGCACTTGGTCAAGTTGCTTCAAAATGAACCTTGGTTCATATAAGCTCTCTAGAACAACCATAGGGCCTTCATCTCAAGGCAATGCTTTACTCTTTTGCACTGAGGAGTTCTCCTGATGCCAGTCTTGACTGATAGGATGCAATGTAATATGCCATGTCAATGTAATGTTAATGACCTAAAAAATGAAATGAATGCATGAATGGGGGGTGCAAATTTGAGGTGCTACAGGTACGTAGGCACAAGTCCGAAGGTCTTGTCAAACACAAAAATATAATTAATGAATTCTTTTTCTCATCCCCACACTCTATTTGCTTCAAACATATTTTATACCAAAAACACATACACCCATAAAAAGGGCTCCCTAGGAGTACCTAGGACACTATGGATGCTAACAACTTCCCTCTGTGTAACTAACCCCCTTACCTGCAATCTCTGCCATTTTATTAGTTTTGATTTGAAAACTTCTTATCTTTGGGTTTTGTTCGTACTTTTCCCTTTTCCTTTGGAAACAATAAAAGTGCGATGGCGACTCTGGTTTTATTGATGTTAAGTTTATCCATAGCTTGATGGTCATGAATTTACCGCTACAGGTAACAGGTTATATTAACTGGTTAAACCCACAATGCATATTTTGTTTCTTCAGCTCAAAAGTGATTTTCGCCCAGCTTTAACCGATTACATCCCGTGTTAATTTGTTACAACATCTGAATTATAAAAAAAACTCTTAACATACCATCTTAATTCAAGTGCTCCAAGTCTTCCATGTCCATGCTCATCTTCAACCTTTTGAAAACATTATTTGTGACTCCCTTAGTTAACAAATCAGTCACTTGGTCTTGACTTCTACAATATCTCAATCTTAAATTTCCTGCACTAACAAGCTTTCTTAAGTAGTGAAACCTCATCTCAATGTGCTTGCTCTTCCCACATTCAATTGGGTTATTAGCAAGATTAATCGTGAAAACATTATCAATCAAGAGCGTAATAGCCTCACCTTAATTGTTGTCCAGCTCATTTAATAGATTCATTAGACACACGACTTGCCACACACATAATGAAGCGGCAATGTACTCGGCCTCACAAGACGAGAATGCAACTACTAGTTCCTTCTTTGAATACCATGATATTGGTGTTCCTCTGAACATAAAGATGCATCTAGCTATAGAGTTTTGACCATCTTTATCTCCACACTGTAGTGGTGATCATCAAGCTATGGATAAGCAAGACATCAAATAACAAGAGTCGCCACCGCGCTTTTATTGTTTCCAAGGGAAAAGGGAAACAGTACGAACAAAACCCAAAAGTAAGAAGTTTTCGAGTCAAAACTAATAAAATGTCAGAGATTACGGGTAAGGGGGTTGGTTACACAGGGGGAAGGTGTTAGCACCCAAAGTGTCCTAGGTACTCCTAGGGGGCCCTTTTTTGTGTGCATATGTGTTTTGTACAAAAATGATGTTCATAAACAAATAGAGTGAGGGGATGAGAAAAGAATTCATTAATTATATTTTTGTGTTCGACAAGACCTTCTGACTTGTGCCTACGCACCAACATAAAATGAGGGATCAAAACCTCGTAATTCGTGATACAACTTTCAAAGTGGATGCATTGCTTTTAATAAAATTAAGTTTGAAAGGCACAAAGGCCTGAAAATGGTTTGAATGAGTTAGTTATTTTTTGGCTTTTGAAAGTTTAGGTCAAGTATAATTAAGTTCGTTTACAAGTTTGATTAAGAAAAAAAGAGTTTGAAAATGCAATGGCATAAGGCCAAAGTTTCTAGTTTGCAAAGTGGTCAAAATTTAGAAAAAAAAATAACAAGTTCAAATAAAGAAGTTTTTAAAACGAGGGAGTGATTTTGAAATTAAAGGAATGGGGAGAAGATGAGGAGACTAATCCTATGCACAAAATTAAAAGTTAAGAGTTGAAAAGATCTGACCGATGGGTAGCAATCCAATAGGCAAGAATGCCATATAGAAACCCCAAATTCCCTTGGACATTAGAATCAAGCAACAAACAAATGCACAAAATATATCTTGAAGAGCAAGGCATCAAATAAAGATTACCACACCCAAGCTTTAGCCATTCCATGATCTTCAACAAATTTGCCCATGTAGCAGATGAATTCCACAATGCCATAAGTCACAGGCTCAAAATAACAGCTTCACAATGATCATGTTGCAGATGAACTCAAAGGGATCTTGAATGATGTATCATATGAAGTTTCAAATTGCAATCACTTGGTTTCACAAAAGTTGGCATTGGCAAGTCCTTTAGCATAGGGAGGTTACCTAAATTCTAAGTCCAATTTGTCCAAGATCAAGCCAACAGTCCACACAAAAGTTTTTTAGGGTTTTTGTTCTTATTATGTACATTAATGGTTTAAGACCACACAAACAAACAAACTATACACAACCAAGATATATCACACAATATGGTCCAAGTGGACAAAGTGAAAATGGCATTAACATAAACAATTAGAATGACATGAATAATGACAAATGAATAGAACTTAAAAATTAAAGTGCATTAAAAATAAAGGACTTGAAATTAAATGTTAGTTGTTGATGAGTTAGAAGTTCATATTTTTTTTGCTTTTGCTTTTCATTTTAAGTCATTCTTTGGAGAACACTCAACCCACTTATCACAAGCATGGATCCTTGAACCAAGACATCTTCCAAAGGAAGGAAAAAAGGCCAAGTTTCCACACAATACCATGAAAGAGGGGAGACTTACAATCTCACTAACTAGAATGCTATGCCTTTTGTGTAAAAAATTTAGCGTTATGTTAAGCAATCGTAATTGGACTTATGTAGAAGTCACAACTATTTGAGGTTGAGCAATAGAATTTTGGTGTTAATGGATGTTAGAGACATAGTATAATGGACTATGCTCATAAAACATACCATACACAAAAAGGATATCATAGGTTAAATGAGATAAATGCATAAAGAATGGGAACGAGATGAAGAGGGAGGAAAATTGATCAAAACTCAAATTGGTCAAAGGAGGACTTTTACCAAATTAATATCATCCATTCATTTTGTGAGATGGAATATACATTCCATCAATCCCCTAAATCCAATGATATTAACTTGACAAAGTCAAATCAACCTTGACCAAGGCCCAACAACAAGAGTCAAACTCATACAAGTCATCACAATAGGTCAACACAATTAATTGGCATTTATTCAAATTAAAAATACTAAAATAATACATTTAAATTAAATATGATTTGTCAAATTCCTAAAACCTCATCAAAACACCAAAGAAATGGCCATGAGAGTTATCATAGGTCAAACAAGGTCAAAGGACCTTGGAGAAAAAATTTCAGAATTTGTAAAGACTTAAAAGTATTTTTAAACAATTAAAAAGAATCACAAAATCAATTAAATCATGAAAAATATTAATAATGATCCAAAAAATAATTTTAATTCAAAATATGAAAGAGGAAATTATTTAAAATTTTTTGGTGAAACTCTTATGTTTTTTGGATCAATATTAAAATTAAAATGAATTAATGAAAATCAAAGGAATAAAAACAAAAGTCAGAGAATCAAAAAAGCGTGGACCACTTGATCTCCCTCATTAATTGAGGTGGCAGATCAAGTGTTCATCAGCGCGTTTTCCATCAAAGAGGGATCATACCAAACTATATCATCATTAGTGAGAGACATAAGTCTCTTATACCACCGTAGACATTGTTTGTTCTCCACAAAAGCAGGTGTCTGAGACAAGTGCGAAATAAACCACTTCTACAAAAGAGGAATGCAACAGACAATAGTTCCACCACCTTTAGAATTCCTTAGATGCAAAGAGAAATACATATCACCCAACAAAGTAGGCACAAGATTCCTAATTAAGAAAAGTCTAATGGCGTTAACATCAACAAAACCGTCAATGTTAGGGAACAAAGCTAATCCATAAATGAGCAACACAAAGATAGCTTCAAAAGCGTCCACACTACCGGCTTAAGCAAAAGTAGTAGCTTCCTTGATGAACACTTGTGTAGCGGTGTATTCATCGCCTTTAGATTTATTGACTAAATCAAAAGCAAAGCATACAAAGATAGAATCGCCACCGCACTTCTATTTATCCAAAGGAATGGCTAGAAAGCGAACAAAAGCCTAAGAAGTTTTACAAAGAAAACTAATAAAAGGGGTACAGAGATCTGGGTAAGGGGGTAATTATGCAAAGGGAAGGTGTTAGGCACCCAATGCATCCTAGGTACTCCTAGGGAACCCTTTTCACAACTTGTTGCAAAAAGTATTGTTTATGAAAATATTTATTGTGCAAACATTGAGGGAAGAGGTGAGAAAAGAATGTACAAGTTTATTATTTTTGTGTTTGGATGGATGAACCCATTGCCTACGTACCTTTACAGGATCAAAACCTCGTAGTTCGGCTAAAAGATTTCCAAAAAAAAGATGAGTGGATTGATTTTAAACAAAAGCCTTAAGGTCTTTCATTATCCACGGGAGAAAACTCAACCAGAGCCAACAATCCACCATGTGAGGATGGCTTCAACATACTAGTGAGGGGTTAACCCTATAATAAGTATGGAAGTCTTACAATCAACTCACTAAGGATGCAGTGAGATTTACATCAACCACTAAGATAATTCAGATCTATGGCTAATGCATGAAAACTTATCAAGAAGTGGACAAGAGCCACAAAAGAAATTGAGTGAGTTGAATTAACCAATTAGAAGTATTCACAAGAGATGAAGTCAAAGTATGAATTAGAGTTCATTTACAAGATGAGTATTTTGAAAAGAAGTTTTGAAAATCAAAGGCATAAGGCCTAGGTTTCTAGTTTTTTGAAAACAGGTGAAAATGTTTGCACAACAGTTTTTTTGGTTTTGGGTTTAGATGTAAGTGGAGGTTGTAAGGAGACAGAAGGTGGGGATGAGGGGCAAAACTTCATTAGGAGTTCCTCTCTTGAGATCATATGTAGATGATCCAAGTGGTTCCTTTGGAATGGGCCATAAGCACAAGCAAAACAATGAAGCAATAAAGAGGAAACGGAAAGCCAATCAATGGACTTATATCCCACTCCACAACAACGGAAATAGAATGCCAATCAATGGTCTTACTTCTAACTCCTGGACAAAGAAAATTAGGAAACATGATGCCAATCAATGGTCTTATACCTAACTCCTGAACAAAGAATAGGAAACAGGATGCCAATCAATGGTCTTATACCTAACTCCTGAACAAACTAGAGGAAATAAAATGCCAATAGCTGGACTTACATTTAACTCCTCAAAACCAAATAAACATGAAACAGATAGCCAATCAATGGTCTTACACCTGACTCCACAAAACAAAACAGGAAAGGAAATGGAGTGCCAATAAATGGTCTTATATCCAGCTCCCCAATAGGAACAGGAAACAGATAGCCAATCAATGGTCTTACATCTGACTCCTCAAACCAAGCAAATAACAAATGCAAAAGCAATATGCAAAAACAATATGCAAAAGTAAACACAAGCAATCACATCAATCAATTAGCACACTCTATACACAGACAAGAGGCTCAGACAAAGTTGGGCTTTAGTCAAGGGGTCATATCAACCTCGACAAACAAGCCAATACTGTATGGGTGTTTTTGAGCTCTTAACCCTAACATTGAGAGTTAGGGTGAAGCAGAGGAAATGGGAAATAAGGATTAGACCTCATAGCTCTTAACCCTGGCCTGGGTGAGCTTGAATTAAAGAAGGTGTGGGAGTCCAGAATGAGGAACTCTATTCCACTTGACTGACTCTATATACAATGATCTTGGGTGTTTATTCAAATGCATCAGCACGTAGTGCGAGCAAAATGAAAGACTCAACTGAATAGCAGGGGATGGATTATACATCCCTTCTATCTGCCAATTGCCTCTTCACTTAGGAGGACTTGAAGTACATGGCACAAATATAAACAATCACAGACATTGCCTCTTAAGGAGGACTTCATCCAAATGCATGCCAAACATAAACGACAGGGCTTCCAGACTACATGGAGTTAAAGAAATTACCTAAGTGGTATGCCAACCACCAGCAAAGCAAAGCAACTCAAGTAATGAGTTAAAGCTACTAAAGTACCTGTAAGAAAATCAAACAAGTCAATATTCACATTCAGACAAACAATCAACAGACAAACACCAGTGGTTTCCAATATACACAACATGCAAGTCATAAAAGGCACTCATTCAAGTGAGTCCACCACCAAAAGACCTACAACACAATCAACATTAGTTAAACAAAGCAAATTGTATCTCAAGCAAGGAGATCACATCATCCATTAGGACTAATTGCTTGAACCTGAAAGGCAAAGCTCAAATTGTGAGTACAAACCCCTAGGGCAAAGCCTAGGGTCAAAGGTAAGTCAAAAAGTCAAAACAGCAACCAATATTCAACATAAAGCTCATTTAAACAAGTAAGAACATGTCCTAAAAAGGACCAAGTCTAAAGCATCAAGCAAAGTCATCTCATGAGCAAGCTATGGCAAAGACAATTTCAAAGCACACAATTGGTCATCAAGACAGAAAATTCTATATTAAAACAGAAATGAATCAAATAATCCTGGAAATTTTTATGTGCACACAACATGTCAAACACAATCATCATGCCAAAAATTAGAATCAACAGAACTCAATTGACCTAGAAATGAAAATGCACAAGTATGACATCAAATTGTGTGACACACATTGTCACACCATGCAATCATGTGTCTAAAACAGATATGGAAAATGAGAAAAATACACAACCAAGCCTCAAAAATCATGCAACATGTTAGGAATCACCGTATCAAATTTCAAATCAATTGGCCAATGTATGAGCATTTCACAATAGAATGAATGGAGCATGTCACATTTGCACACATGTTCAAGTAATCCAACACAATTAAAATTCCAGAAATGATAAAATCCAAAAATCAACACCACAAAATAATAGACAAACACATGAAAATGTAGAAAAAAAATTGGGAATTAATTGGATGCATATTCTATTTTTAATGATTTTTTGAATGTGATGAAAATATTTGAAATAAAATGTGAAAGCATGAAATAACATGGAAATGAATAATGAAAATGGAAACTACACAAGGCCAGGATCGAAGTGTGTAGCGTTCACATCAAAACGCTGCAGTTTCAATAATTGATGTGGCATCCCAATCATCCAGTCAAAGCATGCGTGGACACGGTCAAAGAAGCGAGGTCCAATAGAAATGCCAACGAAGCGCACACGCAAGCGCTAGCAAAGAAATTAAAACAAAACAATTGCCAAATGCAAGAATCGAACGCGGGACAGGGAAATGAGAGGCGCTTCTACAGTGAAAATACAGAGGCTGAACCAGAGAAACCCTAGCATATTGTACGCGTACGGTACGTGGTGGTTTCCACCATCTTCTTCATGAAGACGGTGGCGCTACAGTAACAGTGTCAAAAAAAATTCCAGATTCGTGCAAAATCTATACCAATCGAAAGCTTATGCTATGTACAACACGAATCCATCATCAATTCACATCAATTCATCATAACCAGTGCAAATCGAACAAAAACATTAATGCATTCAAAACTTCAATTCAAGATAACTCAGTCCATACTTCACCATTTTCAAAAGTATTTATATCAGCATGCTCAGCGTGAGAAGCTCTACATAAACATGGCAAAAGAAGGGAGAATTAAGAGGTTCGAAAACCTAACCTCTTGAAGAGCAGTCACTGAAATCAAGCGATTCAAGGCCTTGCAAGTGTGTAGATCCAATCCTGAGATGATATTATGAAGTTTGATGTATCAATTGAAGCTTGGAGATGCTTGGATCTAGCTCAAAAGTCAGTTTCCATCTTCATGTTCTTGAGCTTCATGTGCTTGATTCTAGCTCGAATTCTTCAAATCAAAGCTTGATCTACACTCAATGATGATCAGAGAACAAGAATATCCAATAAAATTAATGGCTTATGTGAAGAAAATTGAAGTTTCAATTGAGAGAAAAATTTGGAGGGAAGAAGAATTTGAGATCTAGAATGTGATGTTATCAACAATTCTGTTAGGATTAAGCATTTATACTATGTCCTAATCATGCTGAAATAATAATTAGGCTTTGGTTAATGCAAAATTAGTGAGAATGAGGTGCATGGCAAAATTAGCAAAAACACCTTATGCATGGTGAAGCACATGTGAACAGTGATGTATGGATGCTCAAAATCACTCAAAATCCTCTCATGCACAATAACAATGGTATTTTGTTCATATGATGCACCAAATTCAAATTTCCAAATTTCCCTCCAAAATGGGCATGCATGAGCAAATGATTATGTGATGAAATTTCATGCAATATAATAATGGATTTGGAAAATATATGTCATGAGGAGCATAATGCAAAAAGAGGCACTCAATTTGGAGTTATGAGTCAAAAGTTATGGCCTTTTGAAGTTCCATGCACACTTGATAATGATTGGATCATATCTCCTTAACCATTCATCAGATGCTCATGATCTTGGACTTTTTGGAAATGGGAGAGAGATCTTCAACTTTCATGTTGGACAAAAATTCATTTGAAGCTTCTTTGATGTTGGAAAGTCAAGTTGAATATGGACCAAAAACTTGCCATTTTTGGAAATTTGAAATTATAGGTCACTTTCCATTTTGGGAAACTTTTGCTTTGACCTCAAAATCTTCAAGGTATATGTTTGACATGATGAATAAGCCTTGTTTGAACATGAATGGGATGAAGAAATTCAATTCCCACACTCAAAGCCCTCAGTTGACTTTCAGTTGACTTGCATTGGTCCTTAGATGACCTGAAAATATTCTGATGAACTTGGGCCTTTGCCACTTGATGAATTGGTTTCAAAATGAACATCTAACTCACATAAGCTCTTATGATGATCAAATAATCCTTATCTCAAGGAGAAACCTCATTTCTTGTACCATGGGATTCACTTGATGTGCCTTGACCTGTTGACTGCTTAAGCTGCAAGTAACAAAGGTTAATGACATATTTTTGTACATTTTTGGTTAGTGATTAAAAGAAAAGCAATGATATACCAATGCAAACAATGCTTGGTGATGAAAGAATCATTCTCAAGAAAGATCCCACCCACAGGGAAGGAAGCAAGGTGTCCAATGATCCATGAGGCAATGTAAGGCTATGATATGATGCCATGAGGGATCTTAGGGACAAAATTGGGGTCTTACAACTTGATCAAGAAAACACATCTAAATAATCTCGAAGAAGATCAACCAACCCCTTCTTAACATCTGGACATAATCGAGACCCAATCTTGACTTCCTTCATATCATCCTCGGAACCCAGGTTGACTAGCTCAATCTGCTCTTCAAACGGCTGAATGGTCTTTTCATCTTGCTCAAGAAGACAAGATAATTCATCACTCATTTCTTCATCACTTTCCTCCTCGGCTTCAAACACAGGGAATTCAAAATTTGGAGAAGGAGAATGATCATTGTACTCAATGGGGTTAGAAACCAACCTGCATAATGATTTGATATTTTGATTTTAGAGAAGTGGATTTGTGACCAAATATTATGCAGATGGACAATTATATTGTTTATTTATGTTTTTTGTGATTACCATTTTCAGAATAAAGTAAAAAGTAAAAACAAACATCATAGATGTGGATGAATAGAATTAATTTTATTAATGATCAATTTGAAAATGCCCAAACAATGTTCGCTTCTCCCTTAGGCATAGGAGAAGGATTTTAAAAACATATAAAAGAAATTACTTAGATTGATGCAAAATAATAGGAACATCAACAGCAGTCCAATTGTTGCAAGCCTTTCCATGCGTCATAAAATTGGTGCAGTCTTCCTCTTCGTCATCCTCTAGCACGTTAGCTAAGTGTTGTTCATTGCCATGAATGAACCCTCCGCTACGGAAGCTAAGTTGCATATCTTCAAACCTTGTAGTTGATGAACCTCGCTGGAATCCCAAATCGGTTCTACCTTTGTTGTCGGAGACCTCTACCATGCGCCCCCACTGATCAACGTTTCCTTCTTCCACAATCTTCTTTGCATCTTTCAATGAGGACATATATGCCCCAACTCTCTTTTCAGCAGCAATAGATAAGGCTTGGAATGAAGTTCCATCCTCATCCTCAGCTTCAACATAAGGGAAAGATGACAGGTGGCTAACCAACAACGCCTTCTCCCTACCAATGATAATAAGCTTTCCATTCTTCATAAATTTGAGCTTCTGATGCAAAGTAGAGGTAACAGCTCCCGCCTCATGGATCCATGGCCTTCCCAACAAGCAACTGTAGGCCGGGTGGATATCCATTACTTGAAAAGTAATTTGAAAATCACTCGGACCTATCTTAACTGGAAGGTCCACTTCACCTATAACTGTTTTGCGCGAATCGTCAAAAGCTTTGACGATTACACCGTTATACCTCATAGGCGCTCCTTGGTATGATAGCTTTGACAAAGTTGACTTTGGCACTACATTCAACTAAGACCCGGTGTCAACTAGCACATTAGACAAATCATCCTCTTTGCAATTCATGGAGATATGCAAAGCCAAGTTATGATTTCTGCCCTCCTTAGGGAGTTCTTCATCATAAAAGCTGAGATTGTTGCAGGAAGTGATGTTAGCCACAATATGATCGAATTGATCCACCGTAACATCATGTTCCACAAAAGCTTGTTCTAGAACTTTCTGCGGTGCTTCTCTGTACGCTTCTGAATTCATGAGCAGAGACAACACTGAGATCTTTTAGGGGGTTTGGAGCAGCTGCTCTACCATATTAAACTCTTTTCTTTTGATCAATCGAAGTGCCTCATCATCATCATTAGCCTTCAAATCGTTGGATTCACCAGACTTACCCTTTGAAGCATTAACCGGATCTACACCAAGAACCTCTACCTTCTTACCAACAACTGATTCTTCTTTATCTTTTGGGAACACCGGCCCAAACACACGACCACTACGGGTCACCTTGGTAACATCAACAATGCTCACCACAGAACTGGTCGTAGGCAACGGGACCTCTTGACCATCCTTCATCATTGTAGCATTATACTGATATGGACCAGCTTTATCAGATGAATACGGGACTGGGCCCGCTAACCGTATAACCAACGGCGATATTGATCTATTCCTGACATTGTTACTATTGTTGTTGTCGTACTGAATTACCAACCTTTCTGGCTGCTTGAAAATGGGCACTATGACATTTACATCGTCATCTACATGACGGGATTGAACAATCTGAATCATGCCTTCATCCATCAATCATTAGATGTCCCTTTTCACAACTCCGCAACCCCTTGAATTAATACTACAAACAGCACAACCATCGTGGTCATGCTCACAATCACTCACCAAACAAATGTCCTTATGCATCTGCACCAAGGACCTCCGAATAAAGCGAACATCAAAAACCTTAAACTCGCCAGGGAAACCCTCTATCATATTGACAGAAGAATTTCCATGAGCGGGCAATGGATTTGCTTTCACGTTCGGAGCACGGTCCTCAAAGGACACCATTCCACTCTTCATCAGCTTCTGAACCTCATACTTGAGCGGATAACAGTTATATATATCATGTCGAGGTGCCCCTTGATGAAAAGCACAATGGAGTTCAAGTTTGTACCACCAAGGAAGTGGTTCTGGAATTTGCGGCAGGTTTCTTGGTTGAAGTAGGTTCTTGAGAACCAAAGACGGGTACAGTTCTGCATAAGACATAGGAATCGGGTCGAAAGAGACCTTCTTCCTCTCAAAGTTTTGTTGATGATGATTATTGTTGGTATTGTTGTTGTTGTAGGTGTTTGCTCATTGTTGCGGTTGTTGTTGTTGTTGAACTGGTGTTGATTGATTATTAGAGGATACTTTAATGACTGAAGATACTTGGTGATGATGTTGACGGGATGGTTGACTCCTCCTGATCTGAGGCCTCCTCTACCTCCCAACGGAAACTGCATTAGCTTCACTGTCCTTTTTCTTCCTAAAGCTACTTCCATTCCTCTTACTTGACGATGCTTCATCTCTTGACAATCGTCCTTTTCGGACTCCTTCCTCAAGCCTCATCCCCATGTTTACCATTTCGGTAAAGTCACTGGGGGCACTAGCAATTATACGTTCATAATAAAATGAACTCAGGGTCTTCAGAAAGACCTTTGTCATCTCTTTTTCCTCCAAGGGAGGAGTGATTTGAGCAGCCAATTCCCTCCATCTTTGTGCGTACTCTTTGAATGTCTTCTTATCCTTCTGAGACATAGACCTCAACTGGTCTCTATCAGGCGCCATATCCACGTTGTACTTATACTACGTAACAAAAGCCTCTCCCAAGTCGTTGAAAGTGTGAATGCTTGCACTGTCCAACCCCATATACCAACGGAGCGCAACATCGGTCAAACTGTCTTGGAAGTAGTGAATCAACAGTTGATCGTTATCAGTCTGGGTAGACATCTTGCGAGCGTACATCACTAGATGACTGAGCGGACATGTGTTCCCTTTATACTTTTCAAAGTCAGGCACTTTTAACTTCACCAGGATCTTCTCATTTGGCACTAAACACAACTCAACAACACTTTTCCCAAATAAATCCTTACCCCTTGGTGTTTTCAATTCCTTGCGCAACTCAAGAAACCGGTCCTTCATTTCATCCATTTTCTCGTAAACATCCGGACCCTCAGACGGCACGGAGTGATAAATGGTGTCCTCTACACGAGGTAAGGTGTGCACAATGGGAGGTGGCACAGACATGACCGGGCTAGATACCGGCATGGAAGCAAAAGTAGGTGCAAAACCATCAGGCATAAAGTTTGGCGGCATTCCCCACGGGAATCCGGCAGATATAGTGTAACACCCCGATAAAAATAAGATAATTATTTAATTTAAGTTAATATTATATTTATTAATTTAATTAAATAATTGGAATTATTGGATTAATATTATTGGATTATTATTATTATTATTATTGGAATAAAATAATTTGGAGTTGGTATATAAGTGGGAATAAGTAAAAAGAGTCTCATTTTTGGTAAAGAGGGTTTTCACGTGAAAAACAGAGAAGCGGCTGAAAAGTGAAAAGTGGAGAAAGGGCAAAGAGGCAGAGCAAGAGGAAGAAGGTTGGAAAAGAGAAGAGCTTGAAGCTAAAGGATCGCCGGATTAACTCAGGTAAGGGGGGTTTATCGTCGTTTAATGGGTATTATGGGTTAACATGTAATGGGTAGTGATAAGCCATTGATTTGACCCTAATTGGGATGTTGAATGCTGAAAAATGGTGTTGGATAAGTTGTGTTAAAGCTGTAATTGACTCTGTAATTGGATGAGTCTTGATTTCCCGAAAGTGTAGCTTTTTACGGAATTGAAATCGGAGGTCCGGAAGTCCTCCAACAGCGGAAAATGCGGAGAATTCTGCATTCTGCTTCGTGTTAGCGCAGGAACAGCTTTCTGTCTTGCATTAACCGGTTAACCCAGGGTGTTAACCGGTTAACACTGTTAGGAATTGTGAAGTATTGCTGTTTTGCTTGCGTTAACCGGTTAACCCAGGGCGTTAACCGGTTAACACTGTTGTGATTTGTGAAAATTGTTGTTCTGTTTGCGTTAACCGGTTAACCCAGGGCGTTAACCGGTTAACACTGTTGAGTTTTACCAGAAAGCGTGTTCTGTGTTGCGTTAACCGGTTAACCCAGGGCGTTAACCGGTTAACACTGTTGGAAATTGGAAAAATTGATATTTTAATGTTGTGAACATAATTGGTGATTGGCCTATATCGGTGTGTGATATAGTAGGGATTATTTCCCGTTGTTTTGAGTAGGAATAGGTATTAGTAGAGTGTGCTAATACTGTGATTGAATTATTTGGCATGACATGATATGATTATGTGATAAATATGCTGATGATGTGTGAAAATATGCATAATGTTGTGAATGTATATATTATGTATGTAATTGTGGATGGACTGTTTTATGGCTTAGAGTGTGAGCATATGTCCATTGTGGATTGTTGTTGATGTTGCATGCTAGGTGATTTGGCATAGCATAATGTGGCCTTTATGGTGGTAGCTAATTCCCATGGTGAGGAATTAGTGATGTTGGTCATTTTGGACTGTTGTTGATGTTTGCATGCTAGGTGATTAGCGTGCATAGCATGGCCCTTGGGGTGGTAGCTAATTCCCATGGTGAGGAATTAGTGATGTGAGTCACTAGGTCTCAAATGAGTGGGACTAGTGAGCTTGGTAGCCGTACCTGGATTTGGTCGGTGAAGTTGAACTATATGTTCACGAATAGTCGGTACCGCATGCATGGAGTCTCATTGCATAATGTATGTATGACGTATAATATGAATGGATGTATTCCAATATTATACGTGTGTTTGTGGTTGTGTTGAGTATGTGTATGATCATGGGTGGATGTTGTCGTTGCTGAAGTTGTGATATGATTAGGGTGATGAAATGTATTATTTACTTAACATTACATGATATTTTATAATGCTTATTATATCGATTGAGGAACTCACCCTTACAACTATTTTTCAGGTAACGAGCAGTGATTGAGTAGAAGCTAGTGCTTGGAGTCTAGTGTAGTCTCCTTAGTGGGTCGTGCTCTGATAGATGTAACATCGGGACGGGATGTTTTACCTTGTTGAATAATTTTACATGTAATGTGTTACATGTTTTGAATGATCGATTTGATCTCTATCCGCTGTGTATTGTGCAATGCTTTATGTTTTGAATTAAATAATGAGCATGACTAAATATTATGGTGAATGGTGTGAAATGATTGTGTGACACCCTTAATTGCATAATTACTCTGATTGATATATTGCTATTTTGATTAAATATTTGGGGTATTTTAGAAGGGTGTTACATTAGTGGTATCAGAGCATAGTCGGTCGAGTCGAGTCGTAATTATTCTGTTTCCCCTGTACGGGATAGGTGTTGTGTAACCCTATCAGTACTTATTGTTTAGCTTGTTGGGTTTTCAGAATAGAGATGGCTGGAAGAGGTAGAGATGATGCTGCGATTGCTGAGGCTCTGGGTATGCTAGCTGGAGTACTTGGAGGGAATCCGAATGTTGCGGGAATGGGAGCTGCTCGTCAACTGAGTGAGTTCCAGAAGAACAATCCTCCAATGTTCAAGGGAGCATACGATCCAGATGGCGCTCAGAAGTGGTTGAAGGAGATTGAGAGGATCTTCCGAGTGACTGAGTGTGCCGAGAACCAGAAGGTCAGGTTCGGTACGCATATGCTGTAAGAGGAAGCAGATGATTGGTGGGTTGCTACCCGCACTGAGTTGGAAGCTGCCGGGAGTGCTGAGGTCACTTGGGCGGTGTTCAGAGAGAGATTTCTGAGGAAGTACCTTCCAGAGGATGTCAGAGGAAGGAGAGAGATAGAGTTCTTAGAATTGAAGCAAGGCAACCGGTCTGTTACTGAGTATGCTGCTAAGTTCACAGAGCTGTCGAAGTATTACACTCCCTATGATGAGGCTACTGGAGAATTTTCAAAATGTGTGAAGTTTGAGAACGGGTTACGTCCCGAGATCAAGCAGGCTATTGGGTATCAGCGGATTAGAGTGTTTTCTAATTTGGTCGACTGTTGTAGAATGTTTGAACAGGATACCAAGGCCAGAGCGGAAAGCTCTCAGCAGAGGGTTGATAGGAAAGGCAAGAATCAGAATGACCATGGAAAACCGTATGTAGTTGGCAAAGGTTTTCATAGACAGAGTGGGATGAAGAGACCTAGTGGGGGAGACTCTAGTGCCCCTGCTAAGTGTTACAGATGTGGTCAGGCTGGACATCATGTCCATGAGTGTACCAGTGCTGCGAGGAAGTGTTTCAAATGTGGCAAAGGTGGTCACTTGGCTGCAGAGTGCCGGTTGAAGACTGTGACTTGTTTCAACTGTGGAGAGGTGGGTCATATCAGTCCACAGTGTCCTAAGCCGAAGAAAGAGAATCAGTCGGGAGGCAAGGTCTTTGCTTTACCGGGTTCTGAGACTTATGCAGATGATCGTTTGATCCGAGGTACGTGTTATATTAATGGCTTTCCTCTTGTAGCTATTATTGACACAGGTGCGACTCATTCCTTTATATCCTTGGATTGTGCTGTGAAACTTAAGTTAGAGATATCTGAGATGCATGGAAGTATGGTGATTGATACTCCTGCGAAGGGTTCAGTGACTACTACTTCAGTTTGTTTAAATTGTCCTTTGAGTATTTTTGGTAGAGACTTTGGGGTGGACCTTGTGTGTCTTCCACTAGTGCAGATTGATGTTATCTTGGGTATGAACTGGTTGGTGTTTAACCGAGTTTATATCAATTGTTTTGATAAGACTGTGATTTTTCCTGAGATTGAGGAAGGAAAGAGTTTGTTTCTATCAGCGAGGCAGGTGAATGAGACAGTAGCAGATGGGGCAGAGTTGTTTATGCTGTTAGCGACTTTGGAGGCTAAAGATAAACTGGTGATTTGCGATCTAGCTGTGGTGTGTGATTTTCCTGATGTGTTTCCGGAAGAAGTGAATGAATTACCGCCAGAGCGTGAAGTTGAGTTCTCGATTGATTTGGTACCTGGTACTAGGCCGGTGTCGATGGCTCCGTACCGTATGTCTGCTGTTGAGTTAGCTGAATTGAAGAGTCAGTTGGAAGATCTGTTGGATAAGAAATTTATTCGTCCGAGTGTGTCACCGTGGGGTGCACCAGTGTTATTGGTTAAGAAGAAAGAAGGTACTATGAGGTTGTGTGTGGACTACAGGCAACTGAATAAAGTGACGATCAAGAATCGGTATCCTTTGCCGAGGATTGATGATTTGATGGATCAGTTGGTTGGTGCGAGTGTGTTCGGCAAAATAGATTTGAGATCAGGGTATCATCAGATACGTGTGAAAACTGAGGATATTCAGAAGACTGCTTTTAGAACAAGGTATGGACATTATGAGTATTCTGTAATGCCTTTTGGTGTGACTAATGCGCCTGGAGTGTTTATGGAGTATATGAATAGGATTTTCCATCCGTACCTAGATCAGTTTGTTGTGGTGTTTATTGACGATATTTTGGTGTATTCGAAATCTGAAGAAGAGCATGCTGAACATTTGAGAGTGGTTTTAGGAGTTCTACGAGAAAAGAAGTTATTTGCTAAACTGTCCAAGTGTGAATTTTGGTTAGAAGAGGTTAGTTTTCTTGGTCATGTGATTTCAAGAGATGGTGTTGCTGTTGATCCTTCTAAGATAGAAGCGGTATCTAAGTGGGAAGCTCCGAAGTCAGTTTCGGAGATAAGGAGTTTTCTTGGTTTGGCTGGTTATTATAGGAAGTTCATCGAGGGATTTTCTAAGTTGGCGTTACCGTTAACGATGTTGACTAGAAAGGGGCAAGCGTTTGTTTGGGACTCAAAATGTGAAGAAGGTTTCCAAGAGTTAAAGAGAAGGTTAACTATTGCTCCTGTTCTGATATTACCAAGTCCGTCAGAACCATTTGAGGTTTACTGTGATGCTTCATTGTTGGGTTTGGGTGGTGTGTTGATGCAGAATAAGCAGGTTGTAGCTTATGCTTCGAGACAACTGAAGGTTCATGAGAGGAACTATCCGACACACGAGTTAGAGTTGGCAGCTGTGGTATTTGTTCTGAAGTTATGGAGGCATTACTTGTACGGGTCAAGATTTGAAGTTTTCAGTGACCATAAAAGTTTGAAGTATTTGTTTGATCAGAAAGAGCTGAATATGAGACAGAGGAGATGGTTAGAGTTTCTGAAGGATTATGACTTTGGTTTGAATTACCATCCGGGTAAAGCAAACGTAGTGGCTGATGCGTTGAGTCGGAAATCATTGCATATGTCTATGTTAATGGTTAAGGAATTGGATTTAATTGAGCAGTTTAGAGACTTGAGTTTGGTGTGTGAGAGTACTCACAATAGTGTTAAATTGGGAATGTTGAAGTTAACGAGTGGTATTCTGGATGAGATCAGAGAGGGTCAGAAATCCGATGTGCTTTTGGTTGATAAGTTGACTCTAGTGAATCAAGGTCGAGGTGGTGAATTCAGAGTTGATGAGAATGGTGTTTTGAGATTTGGTAATCGGGTGTGTATTCCGGATGTTACCGAACTTAAGAGGAGTATTCTGGAGGAAGGACATCGTAGTGGCCTGAGTATTCATCCTGGAGCTACGAAGATGTATCATGATTTGAAAAAGTTATTTTGGTGGCCGGGAATGAAAAGAGAAATTGCGAGTTTTGTTTATTCTTGTTTGACTTGTCAGAAGTCAAAGATTGAGCATCAGAAGCCGTCTGGGCTAATGCAACTGTTGGCTATTCCAGAGTGGAAGTGGGATAGTGTCAGTATGGATTTTGTTTCTGGTTTACTGAGAACGGTTAAGAATTTTGAAGCTATTTGGGTGATTGTTGATAGATTGACAAAATCGGCTCATTTCATTCCGATCAGAATGGATTATCCGTTAGAGAGATTAGCTGAGTTGTATATTGAGAAAATTGTAAGTTTGCATGGTATTCCGTCGAGTATTGTTTCGGACAGAGATCCTAGATTTACATCGAAGTTCTGGGAAGGTTTGCAGAAGGCTTTGGGAACTAAGCTGAGATTGAGTTCTGCATATCATCCGCAGACTGATGGTCAGACTGAGAGGACGATTCAGACACTGGAGGATCTTTTGAGGGCTTGTGTTTTGGAAAAGGGAGGTGCTTGGGATTGTTATTTACCTTTGATTGAGTTTACCTACAACAATAGTTTTCATTCGAGCATTGGTATGGCACCGTTTGAAGCTTTGTATGGTAGGAGATGTCGGACACCTTTATGTTGGTATGAGTCCGGTGAGAGCGCTGTGGTTGGACCGGAGATTGTTCAACAAACTACGGAAAAGATTAAGATGATTCAGGAGAAGATGAGAATTGCTCCGAGTCGTCAGAAGAGTTATCACGACAAGAGGAGGAAGTCACTTGAGTTTCAAGAGGGAGATCATGTGTTTCTTCGTGTTACTCCGATAACTGGGGTTGGTCGAGCTTTGAAGTCGAAGAAGTTGACACCTCGATTTATTGGTCCTTATCAGATTTTGGAGAGGATAGGGGAAGTAGCCTATCGTATCGCTTTACCGCCGTCACTTGCGAATTTGCATGAGGTTTTTCATGTGTCTCAGTTGAGGAGATACATTCATGATCCGTCGCATGTGGTCCAAGTAGATGATGTACAGGTGAGAGATAACCTGACTGTTGAAACATCACCTATGAGGATCGAGGATCGAGAGTTGAAACAGTTGCGGGGTAAAGAGATTGCTTTGGTAAAGGTAGCTTGGGGAGGACCAGCAGGTGGCAATGTGACTTGGGAACTTGAGAGTCAGATGAAAGAGTCTTATCCAGAGTTATTCGCTTGAGGTATGTTTTCGAGGACGAAAACTCTTTTAGTGGGGGAGAGTTGTAACACCCCGATAAAAATAAGATAATTATTTAATTTAAGTTAATATTATATTTATTAATTTAATTAAATAATTGGAATTATTGGATTAATATTATTGGATTATTATTATTATTGGAATAAAATAATTTGGAGTTGGTATATAAGTGGGAATAAGTAAAAAGAGTCTCATTTTTGGTAAAGAGGGTTTTCACGTGAAAAACAGAGAAGCGGCTGAAAAGTGAAAAGTGGAGAAAGGGCAAAGAGGCAGAGCAAGAGGAAGAAGGTTGGAAAAGAGAAGAGCTTGAAGCTAAAGGATCGCCGGATTAACTCAGGTAAGGGGGGTTTATCGTCGTTTAATGGGTATTATGGGTTAACATGTAATGGGTAGTGATAAGCCATTGATTTGACCCTAATTGGGATGTTGAATGCTGAAAAATGGTGTTGGATAAGTTGTGTTAAAGCTGTAATTGACTCTGTAATTGGATGAGTCTTGATTTCCCGAAAGTGTAGCTTTTTACGGAATTGAAATCGGAGGTCCGGAAGTCCTCCAACGGCGGAAAATGCGGAGAATTCTGCATTCTGCTTCGTGTTAGCGCAGGAACAGCTTTCTGTCTTGCGTTAACCGGTTAACCCAGGGTGTTAACCGGTTAACACTGTTAGGAATTGTGAAGTATTGCTGTTTTGCTTGCGTTAACCGGTTAACCCAGGGCGTTAACCGGTTAACACTGTTGTGATTTGTGAAAATTGTTGTTCTGTTTGCGTTAACCGGTTAACCCAGGGCGTTAACCGGTTAACACTGTTGAGTTTTACCAGAAAGCGTGTTCTGTGTTGCGTTAACCGGTTAACCCAGGGCGTTAACCGGTTAACACTGTTGGAAATTGGAAAAATTGATATTTTAATGTTGTGAACATAATTGGTGATTGGCCTATATCGGTGTGTGATATAGTAGGGATTATTTCCCGTTGTTTTGAGTAGGAATAGGTATTAGTAGAGTGTGCTAATACTGTGATTGAATTATTTGGCATGACATGATATGATTATGTGATAAATATGCTGATGATGTGTGAAAATATGCATAATGTTGTGAATGTATATATTATGTATGTAATTGTGGATGGACTGTTTTATGGCTTAGAGTGTGAGCATATGTCCATTGTGGATTATTGTTGATGTTGCATGCTAGGTGATTTGGCATAGCATAATGTGGCCTTTATGGTGGTAGCTAATTCCCATGGTGAGGAATTAGTGATGTTGGTCATTTTGGACTGTTGTTGATGTTTGCATGCTAGGTGATTAGCGTGCATAGCATGGCCCTTGGGGTGGTAGCTAATTCCCATGGTGAGGAATTAGTGATGTGAGTCACTAGGTCTCAAATGAGTGGGACTAGTGAGCTTGGTAGCCGTACCTGGATTTGGTCGGTGAAGTTGAACTATATGTTCACGAATAGTCGGTACCGCATGCATGGAGTCTCATTGCATAATGTATGTATGACGTATAATATGAATGGATGTATTCCAATATTATACGTGTGTTTGTGGTTGTGTTGAGTATGTGTATGATCATGGGTGGATGTTGTCGTTGCTGAAGTTGTGATATGATTAGGGTGATGAAATGTGTTATTTACTTAACATTACATGATATTTTATAATGCTTATTATATCGATTGAGGAACTCACCCTTACAACTATTTTTCAGGTAACGAGCAGTGATTGAGTAGAAGCTAGTGCTTGGAGTCTAGTGTAGTCTCCTTAGTGGGTCATGCTCTGATAGATGTAACATCGGGACGGGATGTTTTACCTTGTTGAATAATTTTACATGTAATGTGTTACATGTTTTGAATGATCGATTTGATCTCTATCCGCTGTGTATTGTGCAATGCTTTATGTTTTGAATTAAATAATGAGCATGACTAAATATTATGGTGAATGGTGTGAAATGATTGTGTGACACCCTTAATTGCATAATTACTCTGATTGATATATTGCTATTTTGATTAAATATTTGGGGTATTTTAGAAGGGTGTTACATTAGTGGTATCAGAGCATAGTCGGTCGAGTCGAGTCGTAATTATTCTGTTTCCCCTGTACGGGATAGGTGTTGTGTAACCCTATCAGTACTTATTGTTTAGCTTGTTGGGTTTTCAGAATAGAGATGGCTGGAAGAGGTAGAGATGATGCTGCGATTGCTGAGGCTCTGGGTATGCTAGCTGGAGTACTTGGAGGGAATCCGAATGTTGCGGGAATGGGAGCTGCTCGTCAACTGAGTGAGTTCCAGAAGAACAATCCTCCAATGTTCAAGGGAGCATACGATCCAGATGGCGCTCAGAAGTGGTTGAAGGAGATTGAGAGGATCTTCCGAGTGACTGAGTGTGCCGAGAACCAGAAGGTCAGGTTCGGTACGCATATGCTGTCAGAGGAAGCAGATGATTGGTGGGTTGCTACCCGCACTGAGTTGGAAGCTGCCGGGAGTGCTGAGGTCACTTGGGCGGTGTTCAGAGAGAGATTTCTGAGGAAGTACCTTCCAGAGGATGTCAGAGGAAGGAGAGAGATAGAGTTCTTAGAATTGAAGCAAGGCAACCGGTCTGTTACTGAGTATGCTGCTAAGTTCACAGAGCTGTCGAAGTATTACACTCCCTATGATGAGGCTACTGGAGAATTTTCAAAATGTGTGAAGTTTGAGAACGGGTTACGTCCCGAGATCAAGCAGGCTATTGGGTATCAGCGGATTAGAGTGTTTTCTAATTTGGTCGACTGTTGTAGAATGTTTGAACAGGATACCAAGGCCAGAGCGGAAAGCTATCAGCAGAGGGTTGATAGGAAAGGCAAGAATCAGAATGACCATGGAAAACCGTATGTAGTTGGCAAAGGTTTTCATAGACAGAGTGGGATGAAGAGACCTAGTGGGGGAGACTCTAGTGCCCCTGCTAAGTGTTACAGATGTGGTCAGGCTGGACATCATGTCCATGAGTGTACCAGTGCTGAGAGGAAGTGTTTCAAATGTGGCAAAGGTGGTCACTTGGCTGCAGAGTGCCGGTTGAAGACTGTGACTTGTTTCAACTGTGGAGAGGTGGGTCATATCAGTCCACAGTGTCCTAAGCCGAAGAAAGAGAATCAGTCGGGAGGCAAGGTCTTTGCTTTATCGGGTTCTGAGACTTATGCAGATGATCGTTTGATCCGAGGTACGTGTTATATTAATGGCTTTCCTCTTGTAGCTATTATTGACACAGGTGCGACTCATTCCTTTATATCCTTGGATTGTGCTGTGAAACTTAAGTTAGAGATATCTGAGATGCATGGAAGTATGGTGATTGATACTCCTGCGAAGGGTTCAGTGACTACTACTTCAGTTTGTTTAAATTGTCCTTTGAGTATTTTTGGTAGAGACTTTGGGGTGGACCTTGTGTGTCTTCCACTAGTGCAGATTGATGTTATCTTGGGTATGAACTGGTTGGTGTTTAACCGAGTTTATATCAATTGTTTTGATAAGACTGTGATTTTTCCTGAGATTGAGGAAGGAAAGAGTTTGTTTCTATCAGCGAGGCAGGTGAATGAGACAGTAGCAGATGGGGCAGAGTTGTTTATGCTGTTAGCGACTTTGGAGGCTAAAGATAAACTGGTGATTTGCGATCTAGCTGTGGTGTGTGATTTTCCTGATGTGTTTCCGGAAGAAGTGAATGAATTACCGCCAGAGCGTGAAGTTGAGTTCTCGATTGATTTGGTACCTGGTACTAGGCCGATGTCGATGGCTCCGTACCGTATGTCTGCTGTTGAGTTAGCTGAATTGAAGAGTCAGTTGGAAGATCTGTTGGATAAGAAATTTATTCGTCCGAGTGTGTCACCGTGGGGTGCACCAGTGTTATTGGTTAAGAAGAAAGAAGGTACTATGAGGTTGTGTGTGGACTACAGGCAACTGAATAAAGTGACGATCAAGAATCGGTATCCTTTGCCGAGGATTGATGATTTGATGGATCAGTTGGTTGGTGCGAGTGTGTTCAGCAAAATAGATTTGAGATCAGGGTATCATCAGATACGTGTGAAAACTGAGGATATTCAGAAGACTGCTTTTAGAACAAGGTATGGACATTATGAGTATTCTGTAATGCCTTTTGGTGTGACTAATGCGCCTGGAGTGTTTATGGAGTATATGAATAGGATTTTCCATCCGTACCTAGATCAGTTTGTTGTGGTGTTTATTGACGATATTTTGGTGTATTCGAAATCTGAAGAAGAGCATGCTGAACATTTGAGAGTGGTTTTAGGAGTTCTACGAGAAAAGAAGTTATTTGCTAAACTGTCCAAGTGTGAATTTTGGTTAGAAGAGGTTAGTTTTCTTGGTCATGTGATTTCAAGAGATGGTGTTGCTGTTGATCCTTCTAAGATAGAAGCGGTATCTAAGTGGGAAGCTCCGAAGTCAGTTTCGGAGATAAGGAGTTTTCTTGGTTTGGCTGGTTATTATAGGAAGTTCATCGAGGGATTTTCTAAGTTGGCGTTACCGTTGACGATGTTGACTAGAAAGGGGCAAGCGTTTGTTTGGGACTCAAAATGTGAAGAAGGTTTCCAAGAGTTAAAGAGAAGGTTAACTATTGCTCCTGTTCTGATATTACCAAGTCCGTCAGAACCATTTGAGGTTTACTGTGATGCTTCATTGTTGGGTTTGGGTGGTGTGTTGATGCAGAATAAGCAGGTTGTAGCTTATGCTTCGAGACAACTGAAGGTTCATGAGAGGAACTATCCGACACACGAGTTAGAGTTGGCAGCTGTGGTATTTGTTCTGAAGTTATGGAGGCATTACTTGTACGGGTCAAGATTTGAAGTTTTCAGTGACCATAAAAGTTTGAAGTATTTGTTTGATCAGAAAGAGCTGAATATGAGACAGAGGAGATGGTTAGAGTTTCTGAAGGATTATGACTTTGGTTTGAATTACCATCCGGGTAAAGCAAACGTAGTGGCTGATGCATTGAGTCGGAAATCATTGCATATGTCTATGTTAATGGTTAAGGAATTGGATTTAATTGAGCAGTTTAGAGACTTGAGTTTGGTGTGTGAGAGTACTCACAATAGTGTTAAATTGGGAATGTTGAAGTTAACGAGTGGTATTCTGGATGAGATCAGAGAGGGTCAGAAATCCGATGTGCTTTTGGTTGATAAGTTGACTCTAGTGAATCAAGGTCGAGGTGGTGAATTCAGAGTTGATGAGAATGGTGTTTTGAGATTTGGTAATCGGGTGTGTATTCCGGATGTTACCGAACTTAAGAGGAGTATTCTGGAGGAAGGACATCGTAGTGGCCTGAGTATTCATCCTGGAGCTACGAAGATGTATCATGATTTGAAAAAGTTATTTTGGTGGCCGGGAATGAAAAGAGAAATTGCGAGTTTTGTTTATTCTTGTTTGACTTGTCAGAAGTCAAAGATTGAGCATCAGAAGCCGTCTGGGCTAATGCAACCGTTGGCTATTCCAGAGTGGAAGTGGGATAGTATCAGTATGGATTTTGTTTCTGGTTTACCGAGAACAATTAAGAATTTTGAAGCTATTTGGGTGATTGTTGATAGATTGACAAAATCGGCTCATTTCATTCCGATCAGAATGGATTATCCGTTAGAGAGATTAGCTGAGTTGTATATTGAGAAAATTGTAAGTTTGCATGGTATTCCGTCGAGTATTGTTTCGGACAGAGATCCTAGATTTACATCGAAGTTCTGGGAAGGTTTGCAGAAGGCTTTGGGAACTAAGCTGAGATTGAGTTCTGCATATCATCCGCAGACTGATGGTCAGACTGAGAGGACGATTCAGACACTGGAGGATCTTTTGAGGGCTTGTGTTTTGGAAAAGGGAGGTGCTTGGGATTGTTATTTACCTTTGATTGAGTTTACCTACAACAATAGTTTTCATTCGAGCATTGGTATGGCACCGTTTGAAGCTTTGTATGGTAGGAGATGTCGGACACCTTTATGTTGGTATGAGTCCGGTGAGAGCGCTGTGGTTGGACCGGAGATTGTTCAACAAACTACGGAAAAGATTAAGATGATTCAGGAGAAGATGAGAATTGCTCCGAGTCGTCAGAAGAGTTATCACGACAAGAGGAGGAAGTCACTTGAGTTTCAAGAGGGAGATCATGTGTTTCTTCGTGTTACTCCGATAACTGGGGTTGGTCGAGCTTTGAAGTCGAAGAAGTTGACACCTCGATTTATTGGTCCTTATCAGATTTTGGAGAGGATAGGGGAAGTAGCCTATCGTATCGCTTTACCGCCGTCACTTGCGAATTTGCATGAGGTTTTTCATGTGTCTCAGTTGAGGAGATACATTCATGATCCGTCGCATGTGGTCCAAGTAGATGATGTACAGGTGAGAGATAACCTGACTGTTGAAACATCACCTATGAGGATCGAGGATCGAGAGTTGAAACAGTTGCGGGGTAAAGAGATTGCTTTGGTAAAGGTAGCTTGGGGAGGACCAGCAGGTGGCAATGTGACTTGGGAACTTGAGAGTCAGATGAAAGAGTCTTATCCAGAGTTATTCGCTTGAGGTATGTTTTCGAGGACGAAAACTCTTTTAGTGGGGGAGAGTTGTAACACCCCGATAAAAATAAGATAATTATTTAATTTAAGTTAATATTATATTTATTAATTTAATTAAATAATTGGAATTATTGGATTAATATTATTGGATTATTATTATTATTGGAATAAAATAATTTGGAGTTGGTATATAAGTGGGAATAAGTAAAAAGAGTCTCATTTTTGGTAAAGAGGGTTTTCACGTGAAAAACAGAGAAGCGGCTGAAAAGTGAAAAGTGGAGAAAGGGCAAAGAGGCAGAGCAAGAGGAAGAAGGTTGGAAAAGAGAAGAGCTTGAAGCTAAAGGATCGCCGGATTAACTCAGGTAAGGGGGGTTTATCGTCGTTTAATGGGTATTATGGGTTAACATGTAATGGGTAGTGATAAGCCATTGATTTGACCCTAATTGGGATGTTGAATGCTGAAAAATGGTGTTGGATAAGTTGTGTTAAAGCTGTAATTGACTCTGTAATTGGATGAGTCTTGATTTCCCGAAAGTGTAGCTTTTTACGGAATTGAAATCGGAGGTCCGGAAGTCCTCCAACGGCGGAAAATGCGGAGAATTCTGCATTCTGCTTCGTGTTAGCGCAGGAACAGCTTTCTGTCTTGCGTTAACCGGTTAACCCAGGGTGTTAACCGGTTAACACTGTTAGGAATTGTGAAGTATTGCTGTTTTGCTTGCGTTAACCGGTTAACCCAGGGCGTTAACCGGTTAACACTGTTGTGATTTGTGAAAATTGTTGTTCTGTTTGCGTTAACCGGTTAACCCAGGGCGTTAACCGGTTAACACTGTTGAGTTTTACCAGAAAGCGTGTTCTGTGTTGCGTTAACCGGTTAACCCAGGGCGTTAACCGGTTAACACTGTTGGAAATTGGAAAAATTGATATTTTAATGTTGTGAACATAATTGGTGATTGGCCTATATCGGTGTGTGATATAGTAGGGATTATTTCCCGTTGTTTTGAGTAGGAATAGGTATTAGTAGAGTGTGCTAATACTGTGATTGAATTATTTGGCATGACATGATATGATTATGTGATAAATATGCTGATGATGTGTGAAAATATGCATAATGTTGTGAATGTATATATTATGTATGTAATTGTGGATGGACTGTTTTATGGCTTAGAGTGTGAGCATATGTCCATTGTGGATTGTTGTTGATGTTGCATGCTAGGTGATTTGGCATAGCATAATGTGGCCTTTATGGTGGTAGCTAATTCCCATGGTGAGGAATTAGTGATGTTGGTCATTTTGGACTGTTGTTGATGTTTGCATGCTAGGTGATTAGCGTGCATAGCATGGCCCTTGGGGTGGTAGCTAATTCCCATGGTGAGGAATTAGTGATGTGAGTCACTAGGTCTCAAATGAGTGGGACTAGTGAGCTTGGTAGCCGTACCTGGATTTGGTCGGTGAAGTTGAACTATATGTTCACGAATAGTCGGTACCGCATGCATGGAGTCTCATTGCATAATGTATGTATGACGTATAATATGAATGGATGTATTCCAATATTATACGTGTGTTTGTGGTTGTGTTGAGTATGTGTATGATCATGGGTGGATGTTGTCGTTGCTGAAGTTGTGATATGATTAGGGTGATGAAATGTATTATTTACTTAACATTACATGATATTTTATAATGCTTATTATATCGATTGAGGAACTCACCCTTACAACTATTTTTCAGGTAACGAGCAGTGATTGAGTAGAAGCTAGTGCTTGGAGTCTAGTGTAGTCTCCTTAGTGGGTCGTGCTCTGATAGATGTAACATCGGGACGGGATGTTTTACCTTGTTGAATAATTTTACATGTAATGTGTTACATGTTTTGAATGATCGATTTGATCTCTATCCGCTGTGTATTGTGCAATGCTTTATGTTTTGAATTAAATAATGAGCATGACTAAATATTATGGTGAATGGTGTGAAATGATTGTGTGACACCCTTAATTGCATAATTACTCTGATTGATATATTGCTATTTTGATTAAATATTTGGGGTATTTTAGAAGGGTGTTACATTAGTGGTATCAGAGCATAGTCGGTCGAGTCGAGTCGTAATTATTCTATTTCCCCTGTACGGGATAGGTGTTGTGTAACCCTATCAGTACTTATTGTTTAGCTTGTTGGGTTTTCAGAATAGAGATGGCTGGAAGAGGTAGAGATGATGCTGCGATTGCTGAGGCTCTGGGTATGCTAGCTGGAGTACTTGGAGGGAATCCGAATGTTGCGGGAATGGGAGCTGCTCGTCAACTGAGTGAGTTCCAGAAGAACAATCCTCCAATGTTCAAGGGAGCATACGATCCAGATGGCGCTCAGAAGTGGTTGAAGGAGATTGAGAGGATCTTCCGAGTGACTGAGTGTGCCGAGAACCAGAAGGTCAGGTTCGGTACGCATATGCTGTAAGAGGAAGCAGATGATTGGTGGGTTGCTACCCGCACTGAGTTGGAAGCTGCGGGAGTGCTGAGGTCACTTGGGCGGTGTTCAGAGAGAGATTTCTGAGGAAGTACCTTCCAGAGGATGTCAGAGGAAGGAGAGAGATAGAGTTCTTAGAATTGAAGCAAGGCAACCGGTCTGTTACTGAGTATGCTGCTAAGTTCACAGAGCTGTCGAAGTATTACACTCCCTATGATGAGGCTACTGGAGAATTTTCAAAATGTGTGAAGTTTGAGAACGGGTTACGTCCCGAGATCAAGCAGGCTATTGGGTATCAGCGGATTAGAGTGTTTTCTAATTTGGTCGACTGTTGTAGAATGTTTGAACAGGATACCAAGGCCAGAGCGGAAAGCTCTCAGCAGAGGGTTGATAGGAAAGGCAAGAATCAGAATGACCATGGAAAACCGTATGTAGTTGGCAAAGGTTTTCATAGACAGAGTGGGATGAAGAGACCTAGTGGGGGAGACTCTAGTGCCCCTGCTAAGTGTTACAGATGTGGTCAGGCTGGACATCATGTCCATGAGTGTACCAGTGCTGCGAGGAAGTGTTTCAAATGTGGCAAAGGTGGTCACTTGGCTGCAGAGTGCCGGTTGAAGACTGTGACTTGTTTCAACTGTGGAGAGGTGGGTCATATCAGTCCACAGTGTCCTAAGCCGAAGAAAGAGAATCAGTCGGGAGGCAAGGTCTTTGCTTTACCGGGTTCTGAGACTTATGCAGATGATCGTTTGATCCGAGGTACGTGTTATATTAATGGCTTTCCTCTTGTAGCTATTATTGACACAGGTGCGACTCATTCCTTTATATCCTTGGATTGTGCTGTGAAACTTAAGTTAGAGATATCTGAGATGCATGGAAGTATGGTGATTGATACTCCTGCGAAGGGTTCAGTGACTACTACTTCAGTTTCTTTAAATTGTCCTTTGAGTATTTTTGGTAGAGACTTTGGGGTGGACCTTGTGTGTCTTCCACTAGTGCAGATTGATGTTATCTTGGGTATGAACTGGTTGGTGTTTAACCGAGTTTATATCAATTGTTTTGATAAGACTGTGATTTTTCCTGAGATTGAGGAAGGAAAGAGTTTGTTTCTATCAGCGAGGCAGGTGAATGAGACAGTAGCAGATGGGGCAGAGTTGTTTATGCTGTTAGCGACTTTGGAGGCTAAAGATAAACTGGTGATTTGCGATCTAGCTGTGGTGTGTGATTTTCCTGATGTGTTTCCGGAAGAAGTGAATGAATTACCGCCAGAGCGTGAAGTTGAGTTCTCGATTGATTTGGTACCTGGTACTAGGCCGGTGTCGATGGCTCCGTACCGTATGTCTGCTGTTGAGTTAGCTGAATTGAAGAGTCAGTTGGAAGATCTGTTGGATAAGAAATTTATTCGTCTGAGTGTGTCACCGTGGGGTGCACCAGTGTTATTGGTTAAGAAGAAAGAAGGTACTATGAGGTTGTGTGTGGACTACAGGCAACTGAATAAAGTGACGATCAAGAATCGGTATCCTTTGCCGAGGATTGATGATTTGATGGATCAGTTGGTTGGTGCAAGTGTGTTCGGTAAAATAGATTTGAGATCAGGGTATCATCACATACGTGTGAAAACTGAGGATATTCAGAAGACTGCTTTTAGAACAAGGTATGGACATTATGAGTATTCTGTAATGCCTTTTGGTGTGACTAATGCGCCAGGAGTGTTTATGGAGTATATGAATAGGATTTTCCATCCGTACCTAGATCAGTTTGTTGTGGTGTTTATTGACGATATTTTGGTGTATTCGAAATCTGAAGAAGAGCATGCTGAACATTTGAGAGTGGTTTTAGGAGTTCTACGAGAAAAGAAGTTATTTGCTAAACTGTCCAAGTGTGAATTTTGGTTAGAAGAGGTTAGTTTTCTTGGTCATGTGATTTCAAGAGATGGTGTTGCTGTTGATCCTTCTAAGATAGAAGCGGTATCTAAGTGGGAAGCTCCGAAGTCAGTTTCGGAGATAAGGAGTTTTCTTGGTTTGGCTGGTTATTATAGGAAGTTCATCGAGGGATTTTCTAAGTTGGCGTTACCGTTAACGATGTTGACTAGAAAGGGGCAAGCGTTTGTTTGGGACTCAAAATGTGAAGAAGGTTTCCAAGAGTTAAAGAGAAGGTTAACTATTGCTCCTGTTCTGATATTACCAAGTCCGTCAGAACCATTTGAGGTTTACTGTGATGCTTCATTGTTGGGTTTGGGTGGTGTGTTGATGCAGAATAAGCAGGTTGTAGCTTATGCTTCGAGACAACTGAAGGTTCATGAGAGGAACTATCCGACACACGAGTTAGAGTTGGCAGCTGTGGTATTTGTTCTGAAGTTATGGAGGCATTACTTGTACGGGTCAAGATTTGAAGTTTTCAGTGACCATAAAAGTTTGAAGTATTTGTTTGATCAGAAAGAGCTGAATATGAGACAGAGGAGATGGTTAGAGTTTCTGAAGGATTATGACTTTGGTTTGAATTACCATCCGGGTAAAGCAAACGTAGTGGCTGATGCGTTGAGTCGGAAATCATTGCATATGTCTATGTTAATGGTTAAGGAATTGGATTTAATTGAGCAGTTTAGAGACTTGAGTTTGGTGTGTGAGAGTACTCACAATAGTGTTAAATTGGGAATGTTGAAGTTAACGAGTGGTATTCTGGATGAGATCAGAGAGGGTCAGAAATCCGATGTGCTTTTGGTTGATAAGTTGACTCTAGTGAATCAAGGTCGAGGTGGTGAATTCAGAGTTGATGAGAATGGTGTTTTGAGATTTGGTAATCGGGTGTGTATTCCGGATGTTACCGAACTTAAGAGGAGTATTCTGGAGGAAGGACATCGTAGTGGCCTGAGTATTCATCCTGGAGCTACGAAGATGTATCATGATTTGAAAAAGTTATTTTGGTAGCCGGGAATGAAAAGAGAAATTGCGAGTTTTGTTTATTCTTGTTTGACTTGTCAGAAGTCAAAGATTGAGCATCAGAAGCCGTCTGGGCTAATGCAACCGTTGGCTATTCCAAAGTGGAAGTGGGATAGTGTCAGTATGGATTTTGTTTCTGGTTTACCGAGAACGATTAAGAATTTTGAAGCTATTTGGGTGATTGTTGATAGATTGACAAAATCGGCTCATTTCATTCCGATCAGAATGGATTATCCGTTAGAGAGATTAGCTGAGTTGTATATTGAGAAAATTGTAAGTTTGCATGGTATTCCGTCGAGTATTGTTTCGGACAGAGATCCTAGATTTACATCGAAGTTCTGGGAAGGTTTGCAGAAGGCTTTGGGAACTAAGCTGAGATTGAGTTCTGCATATCATCCGCAGACTGATGGTCAGACTGAGAGGACGATTCAGACACTGGAGGATCTTTTGAGGGCTTGTGTTTTGGAAAAGGGAGGTACTTGGGATTGTTATTTACCTTTGATTGAGTTTACCTACAACAATAGTTTTCATTCGAGCATTGGTATGGCACCGTTTGAAGCTTTGTATGGTAGGAGATGTCGGACACCTTTATGTTGGTATGAGTCCGGTGAGAGCGCTGTGGTTGGACCGGAGATTGTTCAACAAACTACGGAAAAGATTAAGATGATTCAGGAGAAGATGAGAATTGCTCCGAGTCGTCAGAAGAGTTATCACGACAAGAGGAGGAAGTCACTTGAGTTTCAAGAGGGAGATCATGTGTTTCTTCGTGTTACTCCGATAACTGGGGTTGGTCGAGCTTTGAAGTCGAAGAAGTTGACACCTCGATTTATTGGTCCTTATCAGATTTTGGAGAGGATAGGGGAAGTAGCCTATCGTATCGCTTTACCGCCGTCACTTGCGAATTTGCATGAGGTTTTTCATGTGTCTCAGTTGAGAAGATACATTCATGATCCGTCGCATGTGGTCCAAGTAGATGATGTACAGGTGAGAGATAACCTGACTGTTGAAACATCACCTATGAGGATCGAGGATCGAGAGTTGAAACAGTTGCGGGGTAAAGAGATTGCTTTGGTAAAGGTAGCTTGGGGAGGACCAGCAGGTGGCAATGTGACTTGGGAACTTGAGAGTCAGATGAAAGAGTCTTATCCAGAGTTATTCGCTTGAGGTATGTTTTCGAGGACGAAAACTCTTTTAGTGGGGGAGAGTTGTAACACCCCGATAAAAATAAGATAATTATTTAATTTAAGTTAATATTATATTTATTAATTTAATTAAATAATTGGAATTATTGGATTAATATTATTGGATTATTATTATTATTGGAATAAAATAATTTGGAGTTGGTATATAAGTGGGAATAAGTAAAAAGAGTCTCATTTTTGGTAAAGAGGGTTTTCACGTGAAAAACAGAGAAGCGGCTGAAAAGTGAAAAGTGGAGAAAGGGCAAAGAGGCAGAGCAAGAGGAAGAAGGTTGGAAAAGAGAAGAGCTTGAAGCTAAAGGATCGCCGGATTAACTCAGGTAAGGGGGGTTTATCGTCGTTTAATGGGTATTATGGGTTAACATGTAATGGGTAGTGATAAGCCATTGATTTGACCCTAATTGGGATGTTGAATGCTGAAAAATGGTGTTGGATAAGTTGTGTTAAAGCTGTAATTGACTCTGTAATTGGATGAGTCTTGATTTCCCGAAAGTGTAGCTTTTTACGGAATTGAAATCGGAGGTCCGGAAGTCCTCCAACGGCGGAAAATGCGGAGAATTCTGCATTCTGCTTCGTGTTAGCGCAGGAACAGCTTTCTGTCTTGCGTTAACCGGTTAACCCAGGGTGTTAACCGGTTAACACTGTTAGGAATTGTGAAGTATTGCTGTTTTGCTTGCGTTAACCGGTTAACCCAGGGCGTTAACCGGTTAACACTGTTGTGATTTGTGAAAATTGTTGTTCTGTTTGCGTTAACCGGTTAACCCAGGGCGTTAACCGGTTAACACTGTTGAGTTTTACCAGAAAGCGTGTTCTGTGTTGCGTTAACCGGTTAACCCAGGGCGTTAACCGGTTAACACTGTTGGAAATTGGAAAAATTGATATTTTAATGTTGTGAACATAATTGGTGATTGGCCTATATCGGTGTGTGATATAGTAGGGATTATTTCCCGTTGTTTTGAGTAGGAATAGGTATTAGTAGAGTGTGCTAATACTGTGATTGAATTATTTGGCATGACATGATATGATTATGTGATAAATATGCTGATGATGTGTGAAAATATGCATAATGTTGTGAATGTATATATTATGTATGTAATTGTGGATGGACTGTTTTATGGCTTAGAGTGTGAGCATATGTCCATTGTGGATTGTTGTTGATGTTGCATGCTAGGTGATTTGGCATAGCATAATGTGGCCTTTATGGTGGTAGCTAATTCCCATGGTGAGGAATTAGTGATGTTGGTCATTTTGGACTGTTGTTGATGTTTGCATGCTAGGTGATTAGCGTGCATAGCATGGCCCTTGGGGTGGTAGCTAATTCCCATGGTGAGGAATTAGTGATGTGAGTCACTAGGTCTCAAATGAGTGGGACTAGTGAGCTTGGTAGCCGTACCTGGATTTGGTCGGTGAAGTTGAACTATATGTTCACGAATAGTCGGTACCGCATGCATGGAGTCTCATTGCATAATGTATGTATGACGTATAATATGAATGGATGTATTCCAATATTATACGTGTGTTTGTGGTTGTGTTGAGTATGTGTATGATCATGGGTGGATGTTGTCGTTGCTGAAGTTGTGATATGATTAGGGTGATGAAATGTATTATTTACTTAACATTACATGATATTTTATAATGCTTATTATATCGATTGAGGAACTCACCCTTACAACTATTTTTCAGGTAACGAGCAGTGATTGAGTAGAAGCTAGTGCTTGGAGTCTAGTGTAGTCTCCTTAGTGGGTCGTGCTCTGATAGATGTAACATCGGGACGGGATGTTTTACCTTGTTGAATAATTTTACATGTAATGTGTTACATGTTTTGAATGATCGATTTGATCTCTATCCGCTGTGTATTGTGCAATGCTTTATGTTTTGAATTAAATAATGAGCATGACTAAATATTATGGTGAATGGTGTGAAATGATTGTGTGACACCCTTAATTGCATAATTACTCTGATTGATATATTGCTATTTTGATTAAATATTTGGGGTATTTTAGAAGGGTGTTACACATAGCATGCGCGAAGTGAGCGGCAGCAGCAGGCATGATAGACGTAGCCACCTCTGAAATAACTGTCCTCTGAGGAGGAGTTGCAGGTGTTGGAGAAGACTGGCTCTGAGCAGCTAGTACTGACTCCATCATGGCAGTCAATCGGGCGATCTCGTCCTTCAGTTCTCTGTTCTCTTACTCCAAATGTTCCATGATTCTCATACGATTGGCACAAGTATTGTACCGATGAGTCAGCTTGGCTGAAGCACAGAAGAAACACCAATGAGATGTCTAGCGAAAGAGAAACCTGCTTATGCGAATGATGCATGAAATGCAATGCTTGTTTATTTATTTTTATTTTCAAGGAACTTACTATATCATTTTCAAATATATATCAACAATTGCAATAATTTTTATATGACCAAAAATCTCTTTTCATTTATATAATTGTAAGGATTACACTGAGTACAATTTCAGAAACCAAATGAAAAGTACAAGAGAATAAGAGACTAGTCATCCTAAGGATCCCTAACAACAATGTCAGAAGACCTAGCTGAAGGCGCGTACTTTCTTCGAATACGACAGATCTCGGTCTCAAAAGAAGCCTTCATGTGAGTCTTCTCGAGGACAAGCTGATCAACAATCTTCTTCCAAGCAACGGAAGGCTGAGGCATGCTAGAAGATGAAACCTCTGGCTCTCTCTGTCTCTTTGTCTCTCGGTCTTCAAGTAACTCGATAAGTGCATCTTTGTCCTTAGACTCCAACTGCAACTCTTCATGCTTCTTGCTCAAAGCATGAAAACGCTCTTCCCACATATCTTTCTCTTGCTTCATCTTGGCGAGCGCGTCTTCCAACTCCTTTACATCTTGTTTAGGGAGAGTTAATGGCTCAACCACAACCATGGACATAGGTCTTTCACAAGAATAAAGCATCTTCAACTCCAAATATCTCTTCTTCACCCAAAGAGAGTAAGCTTCCAAAGCTACACAAATTGCACGGACCAAGCTCGATTCTTCCTTTCCTATGCACATTATGCCAAGCATGCACAATCTTCTGCTTCAAATGTTGGGGATCTTTACCCTCTTGATATAAAAGACCTTCTAACAAAGTGTTATTAGGTTTGTCTCTCAAGGGGAACCCAAGTTGACGACGAGCCAAAGCGGGGTTGTAGTTAATTCCTCCTTGTGTACCAATGAGAGGCACATTAGAGAACTCACCACAATGATAAATAATGTCCAAACTGCTCAAAGAGAGATCATACCAAACTATATCATCATTAGTGAGAGACATAAGTCTCTTATACTACCGTAGACATTGTTTATTCTCCATAAAAGAAGGTGTCTGAGGCAAGTGTGAAATAAACCACTTATACAGAAAAGGAATGCAATAGACAATAGTTCAACCACCTTTAGAATTCCTTAGATGAAAATAGAAATACATATCACCCAATAAAGTAGGCACAAGATTCCCAATCAAGAAAAGTCTAATGGCGTTAACATCAACAAAACTGTCAATGTTAGGGAACAAAGCTAATCCATAAATGAGCAACACAAAGATAACTTCAAAAGCGTCCCCACTACCGGCTTGAGCAAAAGCAGTAGCTTCCTTGATGAGGAAATCAGATGGCCTCTATCTCAAACTTCTTCAAGTGAAGAGCTTCAGCAATAAGATGAGATCTGGGAGTCTCTTCCAATCCACTAAAAGGTACCTTGCTAGAAACAGGTATTCCCAAGAGATGGGCATACTCCTCCAACGTAGGCACAAGCTGATAATCAAGAAAAGTGAAGCAACGGTAGAGAGGATCATAGAACTGCACCAACACACTCAAGAGTCCTTCAACCACATCAGCAGACAAGATAAATACAAGCTTCCCAGGACATTGTTTGAAGTCCAAGGGATCTAATACAAAAGATGCTAGCTTCCTTAACTCTTTCAAGTCGGGGCATCTGAGACTGTACTTCTTAGTGTTCCTTCCTCCATAATCCATGGTCTGAAAATATTTGCACATGACACCTCAGTTCCTTGAAACTTTCGTGTGATGAATGTTATGATGCGCATGAATGCATGAATGCAACAATCATAAATAAGGGATCACGCACAAGGCAAACAAACAAAGGTCAAGGGATGAATCAAGTCATTGTCAAGATCAATCATCCATTTTGGTGGATTATGGTTTTCACCTTATCAACACCCAAGTTCCATTGATATTGACAAGACTTTATTGGATCAACCGAGAATCAAGGGTTTGTTGTAAGTCACGAGCATGGAGTCTGGGTAAGAACCATCGCAAAGGAGTGAACTAAGGATAAAAACCTCTAGACCATGTTCTAAAAAGTTCCCAGAGTCTTAATTCCATCTATCGAATATTATAGGTTAAGATGACTGACTCATCGACCCATAATATTCTCAAGAGAAACTCGACTGAGTGTAGTATTGCATAACAACTGTTATCAAGTCTACACTTGAACAGTCTCCGCACTACGTCCTAAATAGGCCAAGAGGGGGTAAATGTTCTATGATCCTCATCTTCTCCGACCCAAATTAGAGATAGTAATGTCTAACCACAAATACTTGTGTGACATTTCCAAATCTAAAAGATTCTCCACTGAGCAGATGGATCTCAAGCCAACTTGTTAAGGACTACTCCACACAAGTCGAACATGACTATACCATCCTCCTATCTTAATTGCACTCAAGTTCGGGTTAGAACTTATCTCACCACTCAGAGATCACCAAGCACAACAAGAATATTATATCATACAAACAAATATACAAACATCACATATATACAATTATATACACACAAAAGAGTAGGCTAAACCCACTGGAGACTACTCCTCAGCAGAGTCGCCACTAATTTCTGTAGCGGTAAATTCATGATCATCAAGCTATGGATAAGCAAGACATCAAATAACAAGAGTCTCCACCGCACTATTATTGTTTCCAAGAGAAAACGAAAAAAGTACGAACAAAACCCAAAAGTAAGAAGTTTTCAAATCAAAACTAATAAAATGTTAGAGGTTACGGGTAAGGGGGTTGGTTACACAGAGGGAAGGTGTTAGCACCCAAAGTGTCCTAAGTACTCCTAGGGACCCCTTTTTTGTGTGCATATGTGTTTTGTACAAAAATGATGTTCATAAACAAATAGAGTGAGGGGATGAGAAAAGAATTCATTAATTATATTTTTGTGTTTGACAAGACCTTCGGACTTGTGCCTACGTACCAACATAAAATGAGGGATCAAAACCTCGTAGTTCGTGATACAAATTTCAAAGTGGATGCATTGCTTTTAATAAAATTAAGTTTGAAAGGCACAAAGGCCTGAAAATGGTTTGAATGAGTTAGTTCTTTTTTGGCTTTTGAAAGTTTAGGTCAAGTATAATTAAGTTCATTTACAAGTTTGATTAAGAAAAGAAGTTTGAAAATGCAATGGCATAAGGCCAAAGTTTCTAGTTTGCAAAGTGGTCAAAATTTAGAAGAAAAAAAATAACAAGTTCAAACAAAGAAGTTTTTAAAAGGAGGGAGAGATTTCGAAATTAAATAAATGTGGAGAAGATGTGGAGACTAATCCTATGCACAAAATTAAAAGTTAAGAGTTGAAAAGATCTGACCGATGGGTAGCAATCCAATAGGCAAGAATGTCATATAGAAACCCCAAATTCCCTTAGATATTAGAATCAAGCAACAAACAAATGCATAAAATATATCTTGAAGAGCAAGGCATCGAATAAAGATTTCCACATCCAAGCTTTAGACATTCCATGATCTTCTTCAAATTAGCCCATGTAACAGATGAATTCCTTAAGCCAGAGATTCAAAATAACAGCTTCACAATGATCATGTTGCAGATGAACTCAAAGGGATCTTGAATGATGTATCATATGATGTTTCAAATTGCAATCACTTGGTTTCACAAAAGTTGGCATTGGACAAGTCCTTTAGATATGGAGGTTGCCTAAATTCTAAGTCTAATTTGTCCAAGATGAAACCAACAGTCCACACAAAAGTTTTTTAGGGTTTTTGTTCTTATTATGTACATTAATGGTCTAAGACCACACAAAAAAACAAACTATACACAACCAAGATATATCGCACAATATGGTCCAAGTGGACAAAGTTAAAATTGCATTAACATAAACAATTAGAATGACATGAATAATGGCAAATGAATAGAACTTAAAAATTAAAGTGCATAAAAATAAAGGACTTGAAATCAAATGTTAGTTGTTAATGAGTTAGAAGTTAGTATTATTTTTGCTTTTATTTTTCATTTTAAGTCATTCTTTGGAGAACACTCAACCCACTTATCACAAGCATGGATCCTTGAACCAAGACATCTTTCAAAGGAAGGAAAAATAGCAAAGTTTCCACACAATACCATGAAAGAGGGGAGACTTACAATCTCACTAACTAGAATGTTATGCCTTTTGCGTCAAAAATCTAGCGCTATGTTAAGCAATCGTAATTGGACTTATGTAGAAGTCACAACTATTTGAGGTCGGGCAATAGAATTTTGGTGTAAATGCATGTTAGAGACATAGTATAATGGATTATGCTCATGAAACATACCACACACAAAAAGGATATGTAAAAGAGGTAGCCTAATCTCATCCATACTTACGTTGATTTTACAATCAGCTAACCTTAGGACTTAGAGATATCATAGGCCAAATGAGATGAATGCATAAAGAATGGGAATGAGACGAAGAGGGAGGGGAATTGATCAAAACTCAAATTGGTCAAAGGAGGACTTTTACCAAATTAATATCATCCATTCATTTTTGGAGATGGAATGTACATTCCATCAATCCCCTAAATCCAATGATATTAACTTGACAAAGTCAAATCAACCTTGACCAAGGCCCAACAATAAGAGTCAAACTCATACAAGTCATCACAATAGGTCAACTAAATTAATTGGCATTTATTCAAATTAAAAATACTAAAATAATATATTTAAATTAAATATGGTTTGTCAAATTCCTAAAACCTCATCGAAACACCAAAGAAATGGCCATGAGATTTATCATAGGTCAAACAAGGTCAAAGGATCTTGGAGAAAAAACTTCATAATTTTTAAAGACGTAAAAGTATTTTTAAACAATTAAAAAGAATCACAAAATCAATTAAATCATGAAAAATATTAATAATGATCCAAAAAATGATTTTAATTCAAAATATGAAAGAGGAAATTTTTTGAAATTTTTTGGTGAAACTCTCATATTTTTTGGATCAATATTAAAATTAATATGAATTAATGAAAATCAAAGGAATAAAAATAAAAGTCAGAAAATCAAAAAAACGTGGACCACTTGATATCTCTCATTAATTGAGGTGGCAGATCAAGTGGTCATCAACGCGCTTTCCACCATGGACTTAAGTCAATGCGCCACATGGATGGTAATCAAAACCAACGCGTGAGATTAAAACATTTTGAATTGATCATGTGGCTCAGAACCTGTCCAGCACACCACCGACGCTGAAACTCCGGACACCTTCTCAGGCGAGGCTCACCGGACTGGTTCAGTCATCACCATCACATAAATGAAAAAGGAGGACATGATATGAAAGAAAAAATGGCATAAAGCACGAATCTGACCTCAATTTTAACTAACTCCACATATATAGAAAGATATGAGGAGTTGAATTTTGAGGTGTGTCAACTGAGTTACTTCGATTTGACCTCTAAGCAACTCAATCTTCTTGCCTACATTGGTAGGACTTCAGACAACCAAAGATCCAAGAGAATTGAGTGAGAATCGAAGAGATGAAGTTTTCTGAAAATTACCTTCTATGTTGTGCAGAACTTGATGTTGCTTGCTTCAAACACAATCTGATCACACTTGAGAAGCTTGCAAGAAGTGATTATCAAGGGTGCAAGGCTTTGGTTCTTGGAGTTTTTGAATCTTCAACCATTGATATTCAAACTCAATTTTCAAATTGAAAATTCTCAGGTTTTCCTTTAGAATGAGAGGGTTTGGATTGGGGGGCAACGATGGCGCGCAAGGGGTGTTTGAAATGAGCTCAGAGGCCATGTATTTATAGCATGAGGGAGTGATAATTGCACACTTGAAATTTTGTCCAAATTTAGCAATGTGAATGCCACGAGTGCATGGGCATGTACAAGCCCATGAAGCAATGCATTAAGGACCAAAATCAATCATGTTGAAGTCTGAATGAAGCTTGATTGGCAAGGCAATGTGAAATGAAGTTTGTACATTGTATTTCCTCCAATGATGCAGCTCTGTTAAAGCATGGCACATCCCTAGTAAACCTCATCCAAAATTCATAAACTTGGGTTCTTTGGAAAGCTTGGATCAAGAAGAAAAAGTTTGATGTTGAACACTTTTTCATTTGGAACTTGGATCATGGTGAATTTTGAGGTGGAAGTTTGGAAGTTTCAACATGTTGAAAATGTTTCTAAGTGTAAAGTCATATATCTCAATATTCCACTACTTAACTTTTTATGTGAGCTTCAAATGAGAAAAGTGTATTCATCAAAGTTGTATCTCTTTCAAATAACTTCAAAATGGTAACCAATTTCATGTCATTTGGATTTATAATGATACAGTTATGCATTTTGAAGTTTGGAAAAATCACTTGTTCAATGGTATAGGTCAAAAATGACCTATAATGTATCCTCATATCACATGCTCATAAAAGTTGAATCTACTTCCACTCCAAACATCAAAGTTGAAGTAGACATATTGAATTTGATTTTGAAACTTGTAAATATTTCATATCATAAAAATTGAGCAAGTTATGGCCTTGGGAAGTTGACTTTCAAATTAGGGTATAGACAAAATGACCAATAATGTTTCAACATAGAAGATGATTTTCCAAGAAAAACTAGCTCTAGGTATCAACATGAAAGTTGTTTGTAATGTAATTTAGAGTAACTTTTCTCTTGGAATCATTTTCATATGGTGAAAATTTTAGGATATAGGGTCTAGGGAGACCCAGTTTTGATTAGATGAATTCATATGGCCAACCACCATCAACCAACTTGCTAACCTTCAATTCTTTTGACTTTCTTGGCTCATGATAGATCATATATGCATAATATGATGAATTTTGAAATGTACCTTGAGAAATTTTATCAATTGGTGAGATGGCTTGTTGGAGAAGTTACTCAAGATACCTAGTCAAACTTTGGTTTCCAAGGAAAATCACCCTCAAACTCTTGAAGAAAATTTGATCAATATGACATGTAGAAATCGATGGAACTCGTATATGATGCTCATAACCATTCTTAGATCAATTCATGGTTGTGCTCTTTGTCATGAGGGTCACAAACCCTAGATATGAACTTGATGAGTCAATGATATCATGCCCTTCCTACAAAAGAGTTAGGCAAATGCAAAAGACATATTTTTGGTATTTTGGTTAGTAAAATGATAATATGCAAGTATGATACAATCACATGGTGCTTGGTGATCTCTCCCAAACAAACCCAATGAAAGAGGGGTAAGTAGGATGCCAAGGTATGATCCCAATGCTAATGCATATGATGAAATTATATGAGGGATCTTAGGATCAAAATTGGGGTCTTACACACACCAATTGGAATCAGTAAAATTGAACAAATTGTATTTGATGCCCGTGTCAGCTGCGGGAAAGAGAATTCTACAGCCAATCGATTCTTTTATGTATTTTATGATCCTCTTGACTACTGCCAAGTGAGACATCTCCGGCCTCTCCATGAATCTACACGTAATACCGACACTAAATGACAAGTCTGATCGTGTATTACACAAATAACACAAGGATCCAATCAACCTCCTATACTAATTTGGATCAACATTTTGCCCATCCTCATTCTTCGACAACTGTAGCCTTGGTTTATCCAGGGTAATGGCAGGATTGCAATGCTCCATTTCAAACATCTTCAATATCTCAAGCGTGTACCTTCTTTGGTGCATGAGCAATCCCCCTTTGGACTTGTGGAACTCAACACCAATGAAGTATGTCATGAGGCCAAGGTCGATTATCTCAAATTATTTCATAAGTTCACACTTGAACTTGGAAATGCACTTTTTATTGCTTCCCATTATCAATAAGTCATCTACATATAGACAAAGGATAATCACTTCTTCACTTGTATCTGTCTTCACATACATGCCATGCTCGGATACACATTTATTGAAGCAAACCTCCTTTAAGAAACCATATATTCTCTTGTTCCAAGCTCTTGGATCTTGCTTCAAACCGTACAACTCTTTATTCAACTTGTAGAACTTTAGATCTTGGTTTCTCACAACAAAACCAGGGGGTTGTTCTACATAAATCTCTTCTTCAAGCGATCCATTCAAAAATGCAGATGTGGCGTCAATTTGGTAGATTGGTCAATTGTTGTTATTCGCAATACCAACAACTAGCCTAATGGTCTCAATCCTAGAAATCAGTTTAAATACTGCTTCAAAGTTTATGCCTTCTCTTTGTAAGAATCCATTTGCAATAATCGAGCCTTATGCTTGATTATTTCAACCTTGAGATTTGCCTTCATTTTGAATACCCATCTCACACCAATTGGCTTCTTCTCAATAGACTAATTCTCCTTCTTCATAGTACCAATCCATTTTGGATCACTTAAAGCCTCCTCCTTTTTAACGGGTTTGAATTTGGCCATAAGTGCAAAATGCATGAAATCACCATCATCATTGAGTTTGTTGTCTCAAAGCATCTCATAATCTTGGAGTATTTGAGGCAAACCACTTTGCCTTTTTGATCTTCTCATATTCTCTTCAATTCGGGCTTCGACGACAGGCATTTCTACACTTTCTAATTCTGCAAAATCTCAATTTTTAAAGTTGTAACCAGTTATAGCTTTTACGTAACCGGTTACAGGCTATTGAAATTGCTTTATTTCATCGAAAATGGTGTCTCGGCTTATCACAACCCTCATTTTTTCTGCATTAAACAACTTGTAACCACCGTTAGATTGATACCCTACATGTATCATCATTTCTCCCTTGACATCCAGTTTCTTTTAAGCTGCCTCAAAACATGTCGATGCGTTATGGAAGCAAAAAATATCAAATGTGTAAGACCTCAATTTTGACCCTATGATCCCTCATGCAATTTCATCATAAGCATTAGCATTGGGATCATACCTTGGCATCCTCCTTACCCTTCTTTCATTGGGTTTGTTTTGGGAGAGATCACCAAGCACTATGTGATTGTATCATACTTGTATATCATCATTTTACTAACCAAAATACCAAAAATATGTCTTTGCATTTGCCTAACTCTTTTGTAGGTATGGCATGATCACCATTGATCTATCAAGTTCATATCTAGGGTTTGAGACCCTCATGACAAATAGCACAATCATGAATTGATTCAAGAATGGTTATAAGCATCATATATGAGTTCCATTGATTCCTACGTGTTATATTGATCAAGTTTTCTTCAAGAGTTTGGAGGTGATTTGCCTTGGAAACTCTAGTTTGACTGGGTATCTTGAGTAACTTCTCCAACAAGATATCTTACCAATTGATCAAATTTCTCAAGGGATACTTCAAAATTCATCATCTTATGCATATATGATCTACCATGAGCCAAGAAAGTCCAAATAATTGAAGGTTGGCAAGTTGGTTGATGGTGGTTGGCCAGAGGAATTCATCTGATCAAAACAGGGTCTCCCTAGACCCTATCTCCTACAATTTTCACCATATGAAAATGATTCCAAGAGAAACGTTACTCTAAATGATATTCCAAACAACTTTAATGTTGAGACCTAGAGCTAGTTTTGCTTGGAAAATTATTTTCTATGTTGAAACATTATAGGTCATTTTGTCTAAACCCTAATTTGAAAGTCAACTTCCCAAGGCCATAACTTGCTCAATTTTTATGAGATGAAATATTTAAAAGTCGAACAATCAAATTCAAGATGTCTACTTTAACTTTGATGTTTGGAGTGAGAGCTAATTTAACTTTTATGAGCATGTGATATGAGGTTACATTATAGGTCATTTTTGACCTATACCATTGAACAAGTGATTTTTCCAAACTTCAAAAATGCATAACTCTATCATTCTAAATCCAAATTACATGAAATTGGTTACCGTTTTGAAGGTCTTTGAAATAGCTACAACTTTGATGAAGTCACGTTTCTCATTTGAAGCTCACATAAAAAGTTAAGTAAGGTGGAATATTGAGATATATGCCTTGACACTTAGAAAAATTTTCAACATGTTGAAATTTCCAAACTTCCACCTCAAAATTCTCCATGTTCCAAGCTCCAAATGAAAAAGTGTTGAACATCAAACTTGTTCCACTTGATCCAAGATTTCCAAAGAACCCAAGTTTATGCATTTTGGATGAGGTTTGCTAGGTCTGCGCATGGCTTTAACAGGGATGCATCATTGGAAAGAATCAATTGCATAAACTTCAGTTAACAATGCCTTGCCATTCAACTTCATTCAGACCTCAATTGGAATCATTTTGGACCTTTTTGCATTGCATCATGGGCCTGTACATGCCCATGCACTCGTGCCATCAACATTGCTAATTTTGGACAGATTTTTGAAGTGTGCAAAAATCATTCACTCATGCTATAAATACATGACCTCTGTGCTCATTTGAACAACACTTTGCGCACCAGCTTTTCCCCCCATTGGAACCCTCTCATTCTAAAGGAAAACCTGAGGAATTTCAATTTGAAATTTGAGTTTGAATCTCAACTGTTGGAGATTCAAGAACTCCAGGATCCAAAGCCTTGCAACCTCTCTAATCACTTCCTGTTAGATTCTCAAGTGTTATCAGATCGTGTTTGGAGTAAGCCACATCAAGAACTGCATATCATTAAAGGTAATTTTCAGAAAACTTCATCTCTTCGATTCTCACTCAATTCTACTCAATTCTCTTGGATCTTTGGTTGTCTGAATTCCTACCAATGTAGGCAAGAAGATTGAGTTGCTTAGAGGTTAAATCGAAGCAAATCAGTTGACACGCCTCAAAATTCAACTCCTCATATCTTTCTATATATGTGGAGTTAGTTAAAATTGAGGTCAGATTCGTGCTCTACGCCATTTTTTCTTTTTAGATCATGTCCTCCTTTTTCATTTATGTGATGGTGATGACTGAACCAGTCCGGTGAGCCTCGCCTGAGAAGGTGATCGGAGGTCCAACGCCGGTTGTGTGCTGGACAGGTTCTGAGCCACATGATCATTTCAAAATGTTTTAATCTCACGTGTCCATTGTGATTACCATCCCTGCGGCACGCTGACTCGTGTGTTTGATGGAACGCGCGTTTTAGGGCACTTGATCTGCCACCTCAATTAATGAGGGAGATTAAGTGGCTCACGTTTTTTCATATTTTCTGATTTTTGTTTTATTCCTTTTATTTTCATTAATTCATATTAATTTTAATATTGATCCAAAAAATATGAGAGTTTCACCAAAAAAATTCAAATAATTTCCTCTTTCATATTCTGAATTAAAATTATTTTTTGGATCATTATTAATATTTTTCACAATTTAATTGATTTTGTGATTATTTTTAATTGTTTAAAAATACTTTTAAGTCTTTAAAAATTCTGAAATTTTTTCTCCAAGGTCTTTTGACCTTGATTGACCTATGATAAATCTCATGACCATTTCTTTGGTGTTTTGATTAGGTTTTAGGAATTTGACAAACCATATTTAATTTAAATGCCTTATTTTAGTTTTTTTTAATTTGAATAAATGCCAATTAATTGTGTTGATCAATTGTGATGACTTGTTTGAGTTTGACTCTTATTGTTGGGCCTTGGTCAAGGTTGATATGACTTTGTCAAGTTAATATCATTGGATTTAGGGGATTGATGGAATGTACATTCCATCTCCCAAAATGAATGGATGATATTAATTTGGTAAAAGTCCTCCTTTGACCAATTTGAGTTTTGATTCATTCTCCTCCCTCTTCATCTCATTCCCCTTCTTTATGCATTCATCTCATTTGGCCTATGATATCTCAAAGTCCTAAGGCTAGTTGATTGAAAAATCAACATGAGTATGGATGAGATTAAGCCACCTCTTTTTGCATATTCCTTTTGTGTGTGGTATGTTTCATGAGCATAGTCCATTATACTATGTCTCTAACATGCATTAACACCAAAATTCTATTGCCTGGCCTCAAATAGTTGTGACTTGTACATAAGTCCAATTACGATTGCTTAACATAGCGCTAAATTTGTGACATAAAAAGGCATAACATTCTAGTTAGTGAGATTGTAAGTCTCCTCTCTTTCATGGTATTGTATGGAAACTTGGCCTTTTTTCCTTCCTTTGGAAGATGTCTTGGCTCAAGGATCCATGCTTGTGATAAGTGGGTTGAGTGTTCTCCAAAGAATGACTTAAAAAATGAAAAGCAAAAGCAAAACAATACTAACTTTTAACTCATTAACAACTAACTTTTAATTTCAAGCCATTTACTTTAATGTCATTTAAGTTTAGTCTTTATTCATTTGCCATTATTCATACCATTCTAATTGTTTATGTTAACGCAATTTTCAATTTTTCCACTTGGACCATATTGTGTGATATATCTTGTTTGTGTATACTTTGCTTGTTTGTGTGGTCTTTGACCATTAATGTACATAATAACAACAAAAACCCTAAAAAACTTTTGTGTGGACGTTGGCTTGATCTTGGACAAATGGACTTAGAACTTAGGCAACATTCCTATGCTAAAGGACTTGACCAATGCCAACTTTCTGTGAAATCAAGTGCTTGCAATTTGAAACTTCGTCTGATACATCATTCATGATCCTTTTGAGTTCATTTGCAACATGATCATTGTGAAGCTGCTATTTTGAATCTATGGCTTGTGGAATTCATCTGTTACATGGGCTAATTTGAAGAATATCATGGAGTGGCTAAGGCTTGGATGTGGGTATCTTTATTTGATGTCTTTGCTCTTCAAGATAATATAATTGTGCATTTGTGTGTTGCTTGATTTTAAATGTCCAAGGGAATTCTGGGTTTCTATTGACACTCTTGTCTATTGGATTGCTACCCATTGGTCATATCTTTTCAACTCTTAACTTTTAATTTTGTGCATATGATTAGTCTCTTCATCTTCTCCCCATTTCTTTAATTTCAAAATCTCTCCCTCCCTTTTCAAAAACTTCTTTGATTGAACTTATTTGTTTCTAAATTTTGACCACTTTGCAAAAAGATAGAAACTTTGGCCTTATGCCATTGCAATTTCGAACTTCTTTTCTTAAATCAAAGTTGTAAATAAACTTAATTATACTTGACTTAAACTTTAAAAAAAAAACAAAAAGAAACTGACTCATTCAAACCATTTTCAGGCCTTTTGTGCCTTTCAAGCTTAATTTTCGTTAAAAGTAATGCATCCACTTTGAAATTTGTATCATGAACTACGAGGTTTTGATCCCTCATTTTTATGTTGGTACGTAGGCACAAGTCTGAAGGTTTTGTTAAACACAAAAATATAATTAATGAGTTCTTTTCTCATCCCCCCATTCTATTTGTTTGTGAACATCATTTTGTACCAAATACATATGCACACAAAAAGGGCTCCCTAGGAGTACCTAGGACACTTTGGGTGTTAACACCTTCCCTCTGTGTAACCAACCCCCTTACCTGTAATCTCTGACATTTTATTAGTTTTAATTTGAAAACTTCTTACTTTTGGGTTTTGTTCGTACTTTTTCCCTTTTCCCTTGGAAACAATAAAAGCGCGGTGGCGACTCTTGTTATTTGATCTCTAGCTTATCCATAGCTTGATGATCATGAAGTTACTGCTACAAAATGGTTCAAATTGGGTTCAATCCCGACCATGCTTTCTCCGCTGTTATCTTCTCAAGCTTCTTTATGGACACCTATTCAATAAATAGACAACTGTGGATACTGTTTCTCCCCGTAACTCTTTTGACAAGTTCTTCCCTTTTAACATGCTTCTTACCATGTCCAGGTTCAATCAATTCTTCCTTTCAACAACATTGTTTTACTACGATGTATAAGGTGGCACAACCTTATGTACTATCCCTTCTTAATCACAAAACCTCTCAAAGTCTTCAGAGACATATTCTCCTCTACCATCTATTTTGAGCACATTGAGCTTGTGACCTCTTTTCCTCTCAACCATGGACTTGAACTTCTGAAACACTTCAAATACCTTATCCTTTCTCTTGATTTGATATTTCCATACTTTTCTACTATGGTCGTTGATGAATGTGACAAAATATCTATTGCCACCATCAGAACATACTTGCACGGTTCATACACATCCGAATACACCACCTCAAGGCAATTCTTGGTTGTACAACCTGCATCCTTTCTGAATTTACCCTTATGTTGCTTTGTTTGCACACATTCTTCACAATTTTCAGCTGGTATGTTGATCAATGGCAACCCCGTCACCGTTCCATTCTTTGGTAAGTCTTTGAGATCTCGGAAATTGAGATGCCCAAGACGATAATGCCATATCCACTCTTATCGACTTGCCTCAGTAGCAAGACATTTATGCTCAATAACCCTAATATTAACCTTGAAGGTTCTATTGGCAACCATATGAGCTTTAAGGACCAAAACCCTGTTTGCATCCATAATGTGCAACCCTTTTGTTTTCCATATGAATCTTGAAACCCTTTTCAAGCAATTGGCCAATAATTAGAAGGTTACATTTAATTCCTGGAATGTACAATACATATTTGATTAAGGAATGTCCACCATCCCTTCTAATTATCAAAACATCATTGATCTCATCAGCCGCTAGAGTGGTGTCGTCCGCGAACTTCACTTTGTTCTTCATGGCACAATTGATTTTAACAAACCAATCCTTTCTCCCCGACATATGAGTAGAACAACCAGAATCTAAATACCATTATTCGCTGCACTGGACTCCTTCTTTCATAGTCACCATTTTCTTCTGCATGTAACCGATTACATCTTTCACGTAACCGGTTGCAGTCTGTTTTTACAACATTCTTAGAATTGTTGCTGCTGCACTCGCCTTCTGTGATCACGATCAAGAGTGTTTTCTTCTTATCAAACTTTTTTCTTCTAACCTTGACTCCATCCCCTTGAGGTTCCTTTTTACTCGCATTGAACTCTCTTGCAAAATGACCGAACCTTTGACACTTAAAGTACTGCTTCTTGCTTTTGTCAAACCTCTTCTTTTCACCTCTAAAGTTACCTTGACCACCAATTTTTTTGCAGCTACTCTCACCCTTTTGACAAGTCAAATTCTTGCAACTTTGGAACTCTCTTCCACCAAAATTCTAAAAATGCCCTTTACTCTTCATGGGTTATTTTCCTTTCGATCTCTTATCTTTCTCGTTGAAGCGAGCTTGCAAAGCGATCTCCGCCTTTTCCATACCATTATTTCTCTCCTCCATCATTTTCTCATGAGCCTCAAGGGAGTTTTGCGTCTCCTCTTTGCACATCGTCGCAAGATCCTTTGATTCTTCAATCGCTACAACCACATTGTCAAATCTTGAAATTAAAGAACGCAAGATTTTTGCGATAATATACTGCTCTGTGACTGTTTCTCCGCATGCCTTAACTTTATTCACCAACCGAGTGATTCTCGTTGTGAAATCATTGATGGTCTCCTTTTCTTCCATTTGAATCAAGTCAAGTTGACGTTTGTGAGTTTGTAACCTCACCACCTTCGCCATGTCAACCCATGTGTATGCCTTCTCTAAGATTTTTCACGTTTTCTTTGACGATTCGTAATCACTAAATTTCTCAAAGTTGTCACCATCGACAAATTGATGGATCAAAAACCGCGCCTTGAAATCTTTCATCTTCTCTTCCTTATGTGTTGCTCGTTGTGCATCTGTTGCACCTTAGACATGAGGATTCACCCAGTTCTTGATCACTTCAAGAACATTTTGGTAGCCAAACAACACTTTCATTTGTTTGTATCATTTGTCGTAATTCTTCGCATCAAGGATGAGAATGTTTGCAGAGATTCTTTCATTGGAGATAAAATTCATTTTACAGACTAGGTGTTTGTGGATAAGAACCTGTCTCTAATACTAAATGTTAGAACATGGAACCACAAGATTGATGAATAATGGAGAAAATTAGAGCGTGGAGAGAGAGAGGAATTGAGAGAGATAATTGAGGGTGAGAAAGTATTTTCTATTAACATTGATGAAGATGTCTCCAAAGCATATATATATATATATATATATATATATATATATATATATATATATATATATATATATATATATATATATATATATATATATTGCAAAATGATTGAGACACAAGTTACACAATTATATAATAGAAGAAACAAAATTTACGAACATGTAACCGGTTACACTAAACTTATAATCGATTACAACCATTATAAAAACATATTCTTTTAGTAGTAACCGATTACATCTATAATACATGTTCTATTTCTTTAACTTTAAAGTGATTTTCGTCAAACTATAATCAGTATAAGAGATACTCTTACCGTGTTTCTTATAAGAGATACTCTTACCGTGTTTCTACTTTTTTTTTTTTTTCTTCCTTCTTTTGATTCGCTATATTTGTTCTTCTGATCTTGTAGATTGTTTGAATATCCGTGATACTCATTGATTTATATATTATTCTCGTCATTAAAAAAAAGTATATATGTACACTTAGATTGTCAATATTCGAGATGCAACTTGCACACATGCAAGACGCATTTATAGTTATGTATCTCTATCGTTTGTCCCACTAGTGAATGTCTAGAATCTAATAGCAATTTGTTGGGTCAATTTGCAGATGTTAAACATTATCCATTTGTATGCATTTTGGATAGAACAATAATTTAATTTGTCCCACAAATAATTGAGTTTATGCTTGTAGCTTTCTAGTCAACAATGGAATAGATGAAGTAATGTGATTGTGAGACTTGACGAAATTTTAGAACTTTACAATTATTCATATTATGATTAAAATTATGACTAACGTAATTATATAATTAATCTTAATTTTATAATTTTCAGTGAAATCTAAACTAACATCTACTTAACAAAACTAGCAACAATTTTACATGTGATTAATAGATTTTATAGACATAGAGAAAATTAAATGTCCATAAAAAGCTTGGTTGGAAAATGATCCTAAAATGTTTAATTTTTAGTTCGTACTTAAGAATATAAATTGATGAAAAGAAACTGTTGCGAAAAAGAAAAACTCATATTGTAGGATTAAATAAATGTGAAGTATGGAAAAACGTGTTAACAATTTTGTTTTGGGCCGTTTGAAAGATCCATAGTGAGAGGGTTAACAGCGAACACCAAGTAGAATATCGAACGCGCAGAGCAGATGGACCCTTGCTCGCACTAGAGACAAGCCAAGTACACCATTTAAATGTATTACTCCCAGTTCAAAGTTCAAATCTTTCAGACGACTACCTGCACACCACGCCGCTCACAGATGATTTTAACTGCTCGTGCCGGAGAAAACGCGAAACTTCAAGTATTCAAATCCATCTTCACTCTCATATCGCCTTTTATTTTTCATTGACTTGGGCGTTGGAGCGCTAACCTTGTAGATCCACTCCCACACCGTCATACTGGATGTTAGATGCAACTATTAAATACAAGATTTTTGTTTACAATAATGCTTCTTAACAAGCAGATACACACAATGAAATTCAAAGTTTAACATTTAAGAAAATCTACAGATGAAAAGCTCTAAGTTTAGTGAGTGTTGTTATTTTATTTTCGATGTTGTTTGTCACTATTGTCGTGTGTTGCGTTACTACTTTCACAATTCCTTTGTCCTCTTTATATAGATGATGAATAATATCGTTGAAGGATAAAATTGTAAACTTCTTCAATTCCACAACTGTAATAGTGATACGAGGATGAGCCGTAAATCGTGGATAGTGGAGATAAAAAATTTGATAGTCGTTGGTAGTACGGTCCTTGAGAATATCAGTGTATTTGTACTTTTGATTTCGCTGCTCAATTTGTACTATTATCTGGAATATACTTTCAATCATTGTTCTCTAAATCATTGGTTTTCGTATATGAGATGTTTTGAAGCTTAATTAGAGTTCAGAGCCTTGAAGATTAGACTTCAAAGTCTAGTGAAAATGAGACTTGAACTTATTAGAGTAGATATGGATTGTATGCTTCAGAAGATTTGACTAGGATATCCAGAGTTGACTTTAGCTAAGCATTTCTTAGTATTCTAACTTTGGTTCAAAATCTGATGACGTCCAGAGTCCATAGTCTCTCTATCCAGAGTCAAGAGTCCAGAGTCTCTCTATCTAGAGTCCAGAGTCTTTCCATCCAGAGTTCATAGTCTGTTTTGTTTAGCTTTGTTCAGCATCTAACTTGTTCAGAGTTTGCTTTATCCCGCACATGGCTTGTTCAGAGTCTGCTTTATCTAGTATATGTCTTATTCTGATTATGCACACTTAACAAACTATTCGAGCACAACATTATTCGTTATACTTTGTTATTATCAAAACTCAAGGATTATTGATGTAGAACCAAACTTGTTCCAACACAAGAGTCGATCAACGAGCGTTCCAAGCTATTCCAACTTTATGACCTTTGCAATTTGCAAGCCAATCTTGACATAAATGGATCCACTAACGTGTTAAACAGTGTGTACAATTTGGTGCACCAAGAAAACTCCTAATTCTTGGCTGAATCTTAAGAATTAAAGAAAACTTGCAATATACCCCTCTAAGAGACAACACTGTACGAGAGGCTGCTTCTCGCATAAATCCCACTGCATCACCAGAGTCTGTCTCTTTCAGAATAACCACACACCATGAGGAAGCTCCATGATCTATAAACCATTATAGAAGTGATAAGAACTAGACTCGTCCTCTCAGATATGAGGGAAGAAGTGGGAGTAAATTTCGACCTGAAGCTCACCATCCTCGTCTCTCGCTGATGCACCATCTTTGGAGGATGGAAATGCATGACGCATATGCACTGATTGTATAACAGAAAAGGAACTCTTTGTCTAAGACCATGTTTGATAGTAGAATTTAGAGGTCCTTAGAGAAGCCTCTAAAGCTATCTGACTATGACAGGACTGGAGACCCTGAGGAACATGTTAAGCACGTGCATAATATATTGGACTATTGGACAAGTGACTTCAAGCACAAGAGAGAGTGAGTTATGGTATTTAAAATTCGTGAAAGTTTTTGTTACTTAAGAATAAAGTTTGTGTTAGTGTTTTTAAAGGTCATAATAAAAAGCAGTATAAAGTAACATCAATAAAGTAAATAGAAAAAAATAAAGATAACAGTAAGAGAGATGACACCAAATAACTATCTAAGTTTGGATGAATGTTGGCCTACTCCTGTCCCTGAGAGATCTTCTTGAGATTTGACTATAAACTTGAACTTTTATAGGTTATGCCCATGAACTTTTGATAAAACCAGATTAAATTTTTTAAGTGGCTTATCCCTAACCAAAAGAATGATTTTCCATAATATAAGCTAACAAACCTATTAGATATTTTAGAGGTTGATCTCAATAACCACACAAAATGTCTCCAATCTAAGTTCTAGAACCAAATAGAGATTTTAAGATTGGTTAATCTTAGGAACCAAAATAAATTTTTCAAGAGAATCACACTCTTGAAAATAATAACAATGGCTTGACACCAGTATAACTCTTTCTTCACATGCAATTTTCACTCACAAGGCACTAAGGCAACTTTGGTGAAAAGAAAATATTTAGTGTGTGTGTGTATGTGTGTGTGTGTGTGTGTGTGTGTGTGTGTGTGTGTGTGTGTGTGTGTGTGTGTGTGTGTGTGAGAGAGAGAGAGAGAGAGAGAGAGAGAGAGAGAGAGAGAGAGAGAGAGAAAGAAACAAGAGAGATAAATTGCAAAGAATTATAGAAATCTTGAATTCTAGTATGAAAAGAGGATGAGAGAGTCAATTAACTCACCTAATCGATTATGTCTTAAGCCTAATAGATTAACTGACTCAAAATTCTTTATATAGGAGAAATTGCAAATAATTAGATAAATCTCGAATTCTTTATGCAGGAGAAGACCTGGCTCAAAAAGAAAATGATCAATGGGATAATTAACTCACCTAATCGATTATGTCTTAAGCCTAATAGATTAGATATCACAAATAATTGATTATTTAAGACCAATTTGGAAGGTTTGGATAGAGAGTCATTACCAATCATTAAGACAATATCATAATCGATCATGTAATCTATTTTTCTTCATATCATCGATTAGCTTTAGAATATAATCGATAAGGTAGTTCAAAAAAATTCTTTTAAACAAGCTAACAATTTCCTAATCAACTGTCTAAGGCTTAAAAACATTTTTAGGTCATTTGTTAGTTAAAGGGATTTTTTTTAAAAATGTTTGTGTGTGTATGCTTGTGCGTGTGTGCCTGTGTGTGTGTTTGTGCGTGTGTGTGTGTTTGTGTGTGTGCGTGCTACTACGGAAAACACATATAATGACGGTTGTGAAGCACATAATGACAAGATTGCTTGTTTTTCCCTGCCCCTTACTAACCATATACAACCATTCAAATAGATTTTTGAGATGATAATCAAAATAAATAAATTATTCTTGAAAAACAACTTAAACGGTCCAAACTTTTTCAAATTGCATACATTTTGTAATTCATAATTTACTCGTTATCCCATATAATTTGATTTTACCCCAAACTCTTCAAAGTAAAGATGATGAATGGATGTCCTTGAGTCAAATTCTATGGGCGAAATAATCATGAATTACAAGATGCATGCAATTCGAAAAATATTGGATCGTATAAGTTGTTTTTCAAGATAATTTAATATTTCTGATTATTATCTCAAACATCAATTTAAATGAATGCGAGTTCAATGAGGGGTTAGTGAAACAAGCAATCACATATGATATAACAAACTCAATAACAACATTTTTCAACAAAAACATCAATTAAATAATATATATTGGAAGAACTTGATAACTAACTGTTCCTGCAAAATTAAGACAAACTTGTACAGTGAAATTAAGGAGAAATCTACAAACTTGTGTTAAATTTGAATGAATGTCATTGTAGGTCTATCACACAAGTTTTCATCTTTTACTTCAGCTTCATCCAAGATGCTTGACTTGTTTTGTCTAGAATTTTCACCTCCGTCCATAGACTTTAGTGCAATCTAATCACAAACAGTCTTTTATAAACCCTTATTCAAGGTAAAATCAACACAACCCATGAAAATTCATTTTTGTGCCTTAGGGCACCACTCTCATACCCTTTTCTCAAAGGTAAAATCAACCAACACACAAATATTTTTTACTCCAAACTACGAAGCTTTGATTCTTTATCACCCGATGAATGATACGTAGGCACAAGGGTCACAATCATTGGCGAACACAATAATAAAAAAAACAAAACCCATTTCTTTCATGCTATTTTAAAGTAAAATTGAAATAAACAAGATAAATACCCACAGACGCAGACAACCTAAATGGTTCCCATGGAGTACCATGGACGCGCGTGTGTGTGTGTGGGGGGGGGGGTGCTAATATCTTTCCCTTGCGTAATCGACTTCTGAACTCAAGTCTTGATTGCAAGACCGATTCTTTATTTGTATCCTATTGCACTTCCTGTGTGCATTCTTTTTTCCCGACGATTTTATCGACTATGTTCCCTCTCTTCACCCATAGAGGAAATCCAATAAAATTAGGTGGCAACTCTTCTATTTCTTTTAAACAGTCAATACGATTTGTCGTTATCGTGTAAAACCCGGTAGCTACAACATCAACATTAGGATCATTAGTCACATCTTCAGCAACAACATTGAGATCATTAGTAACATCTTCAGCAACACCATTAGGATCATTAGTAACATCTTCAGCAACACCATTTGCACTTTTAAATGCAGTGCATTGTACATCATCTTCACCATCATCCTCAATGTTAGCATCTAATTCACTATAATCAACAATCTCAAGAAGTCCCACATTATGCTCCACATATATATCTATTACATCATAGCCTACAACATCTATTGAAAATTACTATACATCCTAATCATTGTTCAAGGATCTAAGACCACGAGGAAAGTTATATGCAGGGTTCCAATACCACAAACAGTTTATATATACGTAACCCTCACTCTTAATCATATCCTTTATTTTCATGTACGACATATAATCAACATCACAACTCCAATTCATCTCAATAACTTCCCCATTTACATACCACTTAACAAGTGTCTCAACTAATTTTCCCTTATGATGTATTCTCAACCTAATCTTATTAGTCTTAGTTTGCCTAAGAAAAAATTAACAAAAATGGAATCAAACTAACATAAACTAATAATAGGGAACACAAGTATACATAAACAAAACTAAATTACTGGGACCATATGGACAAAGATACAAACCTTACATTGTATTTGACCCCTTCATTTCTCTCCTTTTGAGTTCTTGAGTTCGTCATCTTTGTCAAATCACAAAACTCTGAAACACAATTTTACAAGAACAATTTGGACGATACACACATTTGAACGATTTGGACTGTGGTGAATGAAGGATGTAACGATGGGTGTGAATGGGAGATTAGGGATTTTGAACTTCTTCTGAAGGATGGGTGTCAATGGGGGAGTAGGGTTTTTTCACTTCTGAAGAACGATGGATGTGAATCGGGGGAATTAGGGCTTTTAACCTTTTATTTCTGTTTTTAGCATTTTATAACAATTAGAAATTGTTTTTTTTTAATTTAAAAGATGTTTTTAACTTCTTAATAAAAATATCAATTTGGAAATTAAAATATTATGAATCGTTGACATGGATCGAAACGAAATCTGTCACCTCATTAATAAAGTTGACACATAAGTAAAGTTGAAGGGGAATTATAGAAATCCAAACGCAATCAAAATTAAGGGATCAAAATAATTGATTTTATAATAAAGGAATCAATTATTTAAAACTTTCAAAATAAAATGACCAAAAACACATTTAAACTTACTATTTTTTTACAATGTTATTGTTAGAAAATTCGGTAAAATTAAATGGATCCAGGACTGAATCGTGATTGAGAATCACTTTCATTAAAAGTATTTCAAGCACTCTTTTATTATGTCTTAGAGTTGGAAAATGCAAGAACACTCAGGATAATATCAGCCTTAATTTCGAGTCTGCACAAGACAAGTGAAGAACCCGAAATGCAAGGAAGGTTTTCTGGAATTTGGAAGAGAAATTCGTTTTTAGTTCTTGTGTTATTTTTCTGAATAGAATCATATATTTATAGGAGATATGGATGTTGTTTCAAAAGTTTGCAACCTTTGATGAAACAACACCATTTCACCATAAAACACAATGTTTCATATATGACACTATTTCATGAAAAGATATGAAAATTGAATTCAAAATTCAAACAAAACAATAACTAAAAAATTGAATTCAAATCATTAAATGCTATTTAACTCTTTTGTCATTTTGGAACTAATATTGCAAAACAATTTCCAACAATCCCCCACTAGTTCTAATAATGACAAAACTCATTCCAGATAGTGAAATATAAAAAGTGTTAATACAGTTAGGTATCTTTCGATTTTAAACTTAACCTTAGTGAGGATAACGCAAAGTTTAATCGGAATGTTTGGTAGCAAAGCTTTTAAACCATTAATCCATGGGATCAGACCGACGTTACCTTACACACACTCTTTAAAGGTTCTTCCTTTACATATCTCGCTTAGCACTTATTTATGGCCATATGCTATCCTTTTCATGAATTTTTCATGAGAGAAACTCCAACTCTCACTTTGAGACGGCACCATCTCAAAATTCACATAGGTGAGGTTCATATAGCATCCTTTCCAATAGATACTCTTCTTTGTTAATGAACTTCATTAAGAGGTTTTGGAAACCTCAACCCTCAATTCAACACAGTCAACCTTATTTCCCAAATTCTTGACTTACATCCAATTCAACGACTTGTTGTTACCCATTGAATCTTGAAGTTAATGTTTTGTTAACATAAGATTGGGTTGCTGCCGCTGTCGGAACCTTTATTTAAGGAGTTTCAACCCCATTCCTCTCGAGGTTGTTCGTACTAAGTCTCTGGCCAGTGGCTTAGTAAACGGATCTGCTAAGTTATAGCATGTTCGTATGTAGGTGAGTGAAATGATTCCATCCTTAATCAATTTTCTTACGAACGAATGTCTAAGTCCTATATGTCTAGACTTTCCATTATACACTTCGCTGAATGCTCTTGCTAATGTGGCTTGGCTATCGCAATGTATCATCACTTTTGAGACATTGTCTTTAGCCAATGGAACTTCCAACAGAAGATCCCTCAACCATTCCGCTTCTTGACCGGCGGAAGCGAGAGCCACAAACTCTGATTCCATGGTCGAAAGTGTAATGCATGTTTGCTTCTTGCTCTTCCAAGAAATTGCTCCACCAGCAAGTGTAAATATCCATCCAGTTGTAGATTTATGGTCTCCAATATTAGATATCCAACTCGCATCAGTGTATCCTTCTAATATGGCAGGGAACCTTCCATAGTGAAGACCAATGTCCTTGGTTTTCAGTAGATAGCCAAAAATCCTTGTAATTGCCTTCCAATGTTCATTACTTGGATTACTAGTAAATCGACTCATTTTACTGACTGCAAATGATATGTCGGGTCTGGTACATTGCATTAGGTACATTAGACACCCTATTGCACTTGCATATTCCAATTGAGCCACTGATCTTCCATTATTCTTTTGAAGTTTGTTGGCATGATCAAATGGAGTGGTTACTTCCTTAAAGTTTAGATGTTTAAACTTATCAAGCATTTTCTCAATATAGTGGGTTTGACTAAGTTCATAACCCCCACTATTTCGCTTAACCTTAATCCCTAAAATTGTGTCAACAAGTCCAAGATCTTTCATCTTGAAAGTGGATGTTAGAAACTTCTTTGTTTCTAAGATTCCTTTTAAATCATTACTAATGATCAACATATCGTCGACATAGAGACAAAGGAATATTACAGTGGTTTTGCACGTCTTTGTGTATAAACACTTGTCACAAGAATTAGGAATAAATCCATTTGAGAGTATTACAGAGTCAAATTTTTGATGCCACTGTTTTGGTGCTTGTTTTAGTCCGTATAAGGATTTGACAAGTTTACACACCTTTTGTTCATTTCCAGGAAGCAGGTAGCCTTCCGGTTGTTCCATGTAGATTTCCTCATCGAGATCTCCATTTAGGAACGCTGTTTTAACATCCATCTGATGGATTATAAGATCATTCAAAGATGCTAAGGCAAACAACAATCTAATAGTAGTTGTTCTTGCTACTGGTGCGTATGTGTCGAAGTAATCTATGCCTTCTTTCTGTCTAAATCCCTTTGCCACTAATCTGGCTTTATAAGTGTTTAGAGTACCATCGCTATGGTATTTCTTCTTAAACACCCACTTGCATCCAATGGGCCTTGATCCCTTAGGTAAGTCAACAAGTTCCCAAGTGTGGTTTGATACAATTGAATCCATTTCTTCTTGGATAGCATCTTTCCAAAAAGTGAAGTCCCTTGAAGTTATTGTTTCCTTATAAGTTTTTGGATCATCTTCCACTTGAAGAATAATCGGAATGCGTTGAACAAAGTTCTTACAATTTCCCTCAACAAGATAAAAGGAAATAGATTGAGAATCAATCTCATCTGGTCCTAGATTCCTTGTTTTCCGAATTCTCTTGCTTATCCTAGGCTCGGGTTGTGGTTCAATGATTATAGGAGTGCCTTCAGTTTGTATTTCTACAATCCGAGAAGAGTTATCTTCATGAGATTCTTTATTAGTGGCCGACTCCGATCCTTTATCCTTTGTGATAAGGTTTTCAAAAAATTCTACATCCCGGGATTCAACAATTACATTAGATTCTAGATTTAAGAGTCTATATGCTTTACTGTGTTGTGCATATCCTACAAAAGCACATCTTATTCCTCGAGGACCCAACTTGGTTCTTTTAGGGTCCATGTTTTTGTAGTATGCCACACACCCCCACACTTTAAAGTAACCGATATTTGGCGCTCTGCCTTTCCATGACTCATATGGAGATATACCAGTTTTCTTTAACGGAATTCTATTGATTATATGACAGGCGGACAATAATGCCTCACCCCACAAGTTAAGGGGTAATTTAGAATGCATCAACATGGCATTCATCATCTCTTGATATGTTCGATTCTTTCTTTCTGCCATGCCATTTTGTTGCGGTGTTCGTGGTGCCGAACATTCATGTATTATACCGTGCTCTTCACAGAATGCATCAAAATCAATTGAAAAGTATTCGCCGCCCCTATCACTTCTAAGGACCTTTATACTTTTATTTAATTGATTTTCGACTTCTGCTTTATAAGTCTTAAAGGCATTAAATGCATCATCTTTATGCTTTAAGAGATATACATGAGTGTATCTAGAGGAATCGTCTATGAATGTAATAAAGTATCTATTCCCTCCACGTGTCAACATGCCATTAAATTCGCACAAATCTGAGTGCACAAGATCAAGTAATTTTGTTTTCCTTTCAACACTTTTGAAAGGCTTCTTAATCATTTTTGATTCAACACATAATTCACATTTTTTGAAATCCTTTATATTACATGAAATTAGTCCAGATTTAATTAGTCTCTTCATAGAACTAATACCACAATGTGCTAATCTATTATGCCATAAAGAAACGGAATCAAGCATGTAAACGGAATTAGAAATTTCATTAATAATATTATCATTAGTACATAGTTTGATCATTCCCTCTGCGGAATATCCTTTTCCAATGAATACACCATTACGGGTCAAAATAAGTTTGCCCGATTCATATACAGATTTAATACCCGGTTTTCCCAATAAATCCCCACTAACAAGATTCCTATTCATGTCTGGAACATGAAGCACATTTACAAGTGTAACTTTCTTTCCAGAAGTGAAGTTAAGTTCGACCGAACCGGTTCCAACAACTTTAGAGCGGACTTCATTTCCCATTTGTACCTCTTGTCCATCAATTGCTTCAGAATAGGTTTTGAATGCAGCCTTGTCATAAGTAACATGCACTGTAGCACAAGTGTCATACCACCAACCTTGAACTTTTCCTTTGATTGCCATAATTTCGCTCACTGTAGCAATTATGTCATCATCTGATCGAATTGCATTGATCTCATTTTTTGCTTTATTTTGTCTGCAATCTCGAGCATAGTGTCCAGGTTTACCGCATACGAAACATCCGTTCTTTGGACCTTTATGACCGCCAGAGTTCTTGAACTTGTTATGTTCTTTCTTTGGTCCAAGATGACTCTTTATGCCATCATGTCTCTTCTTTCCCTTGTTGGTCACAGCGTTTGTTTTGAAATGAGTAGGGGGTTCTGATTTCTCCCTCTCCTTCGATTCCTCCTCGATTCGAAGATGTTTCTGAATTTTCTCCAAGGAGAAGTCCTCGGAACTGTGCAACAATTTCTTTCGGTAGCCTTTCCATGAAGGTGGTAATTTTGCAATAATTGCACCGACTTGGAAGGTCTCAGGGATGTCTATTTTTACTGCCTTTATTTTATTGACCAGAACTTGCAATTCATGCACTTGGGGAAGAATGGGCTTAGAATCTAAGAATTTAAAATCGAAATATTTAGATATTAAGAACTTCTTCGTACCTTCCTCTTCAGCCTTGAACTTGAATTCTAGTGCCTTCCATATTTCTGTTGCCGATGGATTGTCTGTGTAGAGGTCGTAGAGACGATCAGATAAAGTATTCAGAATGTGTCCACGGCAAAGCAGTTCGTCCTCCTTGCGTTTCTTGCGCTCCTTCTTGAGTTCTTCCGGATCATTTTCTGTTGGTTCAGGTATTGGTTGTAGGTCGGGATCAAGAACATAGTGAATCTTCAGGGCAGTCAATAGGAATGTCATCTTGTCTTGCCATCTTGTGTAATTTGTTCCATCAAATCGATCTAACTTGACAAGATCCTGGTTCATCACTTTGATGCTTGAAACAGCAGCGTCTGAAGCCATTATGTTACTACTACTTTTAAGATTGTTAGAAAATTCGGTAAAATTAAATGGATCCAGGACTGAATCGTGATTGAGAATCACTTTCCTTAAAAGTATTTCAAGCACTCTTTTATTATGTCTTAGAGTTGGAAAATGCAAGAACACTCAGGATAATATCAGCCTTAATTTCGAGTCTGCACAAGACAAGTGAAGAACCCGAAATGCAAGGAAGGTTTTCTGGAATTTGGAAGAGAAATTCGTTTTTAGTTCTTGTGTTATTTTTCTGAATAGAATCATATATTTATAGGAGATATGGATGTTGTTTCAAAAGTTTGCAACCTTTGATGAAACAACACCATTTCACCATAAAACACAATGTTTCATATATGACACTATTTCATGAAAAGATATGAAAATTGAATTCAAAATTCAAACAAAACAATAACTAAAAAATTGAATTCAAATCATTAAATGCTATTTAACTCTTTTGTCATTTTGGAACTAATATTGCAAAACAATTTCCAACAGTTATAACCATCAAAATATTATGAACTCTTAACGTAACTTAAAAAATATATGTATAAGAGTACATTCTAAACTTACATAACAATAACTTAAACAATATATACTTTATTACATAAGAATGACCTAAACATCTAAACATTTATGTATAATATATATTGTGAACTTACATGGCAAATAACTAAAAAATATGAAGCGTAACATATTTACGTGACAGTTAAAGTTGAAAACAATAAAAACCTATGAAAAATGAAGATTGAGAAATGGAGCTAAACATATTCAGAAAAATAAAAAAATAAATATTGTGACAACTAATCATCACCATTTACCATTGAGAAATTCTAATTTGATACCTAGAATTACATCAACATCGTATAAATATTATTAGATGTACCTTTTTTTTTAAATAATTTTTGCCATGCTTTGGTTTTTGTGTCATTTTAAATTTTAAGTGTAAGTTAATAAGGTGTCAAACATAGCACCACTCTTACCCTTTCCATTGTAGTTGTGTGTTGTTTTGTGTAGTTCGGTGTATTCTTAACTTCTTTGAATGCATAAATACAAATAGGTTGAGAGAGAAATATTTAGAGCAAAAAAGGAAAGCATACTCTTTAAAAAAAAAAAAGAGGTGTCAATAAAACATGAACACTTTATTTTTATAAAAGACACTCTTGATATAAGTACTTTTTGTCATTTCTTAAATCAGGTTTTGCACTGTTATTCTATTTCAGCATTAGTGCTAGGGTCTAGTAATAGTGTGCTTGGGTTTACTTTTACTAATAACATTCTCACCACACTATATGCACATCTTATCATTGGCTAGTCTTATTAGTAATAGTTCCAACACACATTGTGCTTTAGTAAACTTTCAAAAATATTGTTTGCTCCTTAAAAGCTAAACTTTCTAAATCTTGTCATTAGTACTAAAATCTGGTTTCTCTCTTGTTTTTTCTTTCAAATGTTCTTTAAAAAAAGTTAAATAAAATTTCATTCTTTTGTAACCCATTGGTCCCTTGGTAGGCGGGGTTCACATTCTTCTACCATTTATACTCATTGAAGGGGAAATGGTTTAGTACTCTAAACCTTCTTTTCTTCTCATTAGTTGCAAATATGAACTCTTTAAGGCCATTCTTTCTTTTCCTTCTCACATGCATTTTCATCCAACAAGCATGTTCCAATAAAGATCGCAAGGTAAATATATACACACACATATATTTCTTCTTACTTAGTAATTGAAATTTCACCTGTAAAAGTGAATAAATGCGATGTCACGGGTTCAGTTCGTGTCTCTGGATCTGATGTTCCTCTCCAACTACGAACTGAATTGTGTTAACGAGACTAATACATGCATATATTCTCCACATTTATGTGATTTGAAGTATTCCACATCCATCCAATTGGACATTTCATATTGAATTATATTTTCTGAATACAGACTTACATTGTCTACATGGGTGCTCATCCTAAGGGCATGGATCCCACCACCTTACCTTCTCTTCACTCCAAAATAGCTCAAAATATCCTTGGCAGGTTCAAATGATTATCTCTTATATAATTATTCACGTTTGATTAACAGACTAAAGTCACTCATGTTTGAACAAGTAGATTTGTTATGATATTGTTAAGATTAACAATTCAAATGTGCATCTATCTAGTAATTTTGAACCAGGAGCTGTACTTCAGAGCTACAAAAAGAGCTTTAATGGATTCGTTGTGAAGTTAACCGAAGATTAGGCAGAAACATTGGCAGGTATTTTATATTTCTGATCTTATGTTTAATAAAAAGTGTATGTTTTATTTTTGACTAGTCCCTTACATTTAGTTATTTCATTTTTACTGCAATAGAAATGGACGACATAGTATCGGTTTTTCCAAACACAAAGAATCGTCTTTACACGACAAAATCGTGGGACTTCACAGGCCTCCTGCAGAATATCAGAAGAAAGAATTTTGAGAGTGACATAATTGTAGGAGTATTAGACACAGGAATTTGGCCAGATTCAAAGAGCTTCAGTGATGAAGGATTTGGTCCACCACCAAAAAAATGGAAGGGAACATGTCACAACTTCACTTGCAACAAGTAATTAATCACTTAAATCCATAGCTTTTTGTTTACAAGAATAATCATTTACATTTACATCTGCAGTAAAATAATTGGTGCAAGATACTTCAATATTGAAGGAAAATATGGTAAAAGGGATAAGAAATCTTCGAGAGATGTAATCGGGCATGGATCACATTGCGCATCCACGATTGCTGGAAACATCGTTAGTTCTGTAAGCCTAGAAGGGTATGCTGCAGGGACAGCGCGTGGAGCCGTTCCTTCCGCTCGCATTGCTGTATACAAAGTGTGTTGGGAAGAAGCTGGTTGCGAGGAGGCTGATATCCTCGCAGCCTTTGATTCAGCAATCGCTGACGGAGTTGATGTTGTTTCTGTTTCTCTTGGATCAGGTCAAGTAACACCAGTAAATCAATATTTTCAAGGCTCAATCAACATTGGAAGTTTTCATGCAATGCAAAGAGGCGTGTTTACGTCGAATTCGGCTAGTAATTTGGGCCCTGATCTTTTCACAATGACAAACTACCCACCTTGGTTACTTTCTGTTGCTGCTAGCACTTTTGGTAGAAAATTCGTTACAAAGGTGAAATTGGGAAATGGTAAAGTGTATGAGGTATGTTAAATAATCTTTATGTGATATTAGCGAAGCAGATTATGCTGAGTTTTTGTGTGGAGAAGGATATACAGCAAAAGAACTAGGAATTCTTACTCAAGATAAGAGTAATTGCAAGGGAAAAGATAATGAGAAAGGTGTATATAGCTTGAATCTGCCATCATTTGCGCTTAGTGTAAACGACACATTTTTCGGATATGTTTAACATAGAACAGTTACAAATGTGGGATCAGCAAAGTCTAGTTATAAAGCAAGAGTAATATCTTCTCCTTTATTGGAAATTCAAGTGAAGCCTGATGTTCTGTCATTTACATCTATAGGACAGAAAAAATCATTCTGGCTCACAATAGAAGGAACCATCAATGTGGGAATAATGTCTTCTTCTTTGATATGGGATGATGGCAAGCATCAAGTTAGAAGCCCAATTATAGTGTATGGGAACTAAGTATGAGTTGTTAAGCCTAATAAGGTCTGCGTGTGTGTGTGTATGGGACACAAGAAAATGTCCCTAAGGTTTGTGCTATCATAAATAATAATAATTTATTCTTCTTCCAAGTTTTTATAAGAGATACAAGGAAATAATAATTGCTAGCAAATAAATGAAGTTATGTTTTGACCCAAAAAATAAATGAAGTTATGTTTAGTAACAGGACTCCTATGTAATGACTTTGGGTTCATACAAGATCCCGCCCTTAATGAGATTGAGGATTATCCTAACACTCTTTAAGTTTTATATGATGTCTCCAGTTTTTGCAATATCAAAAACATACTTTTCATTTTTCATTAATAACGTTGATAAAAATACATGTAGCATATCACATTTTTTGAAACTGCAGCTAAAAATGCATGTAAAGAATTGGTTTATATCAAATATTTCAAAAATTCTGGTAAAAAACAAAACTTCCGTGAAAAAATTGGTATAAATACGAAAGTTTAATAGAAAATAACACTTATTTGTATATATTCGTAGAAGTTTAAAAAATATAATTTGAATAGTGAAAATTGTGTGAGGATATGATGGTAAAAGCACAAAAATGGGGGGTGTTAGGTAAAAAAAGGTGGTCGGACAAATTCTCATGAGATTGATATTGGGGTCTTTTACTCTAACATTTGGTATCTAACCATCTTTATCATGTTAGAATCTTCATCCCCTTCGCATATGAAACCCTTTACCAAACTTTTATCTTGTTTGTCTTCCATGGGATACCCAAGTTGTTGGAGTGCCAAAGTTAGATTGTAGTTGATGTACCCCCTAGTTCCTATGAGTGGAACATTCGGGAAGTTGCCATAACTAAGGAAAATCTCAACAACATCGTACTCGTGAGAATACCAGGAAACATTGTTAGTTGTGAGGGACATCACCCTTTGAGACCATTTGAGTTAAACCTTGTTCTCCATGAAATCCCCTTATTTGGTAAATGGGATAGGAACCATTTGTGTAGCAATGAAGCACAACACAAAATTGTCCCACCCTTTTTTTCATGTCTAAGGGTAAGGTAATAATAAATGTATGCTGGTAGTGTTGATGCCGAATTCCAAGTCAGAAACAAACAAATGGATGACGTTTCGATGAATCCATACATGTTAGGAAAAAGAACAATCCCATAAATGAGTAATGCCAGTACTGCCTTAAAGGCATCCAACTTTTCTTCATTTGCGAAGGTTTATGCTTTTTCCATCAAGAATTTTCTAGTGAACCCCAAAGTGTTTCGCTTAGGTCCTATATTGGCCAACACATCTTGCTTTGTCATGTAGAGATCAACGACACGGTTTCAGAACCTCTCCCAAACCAGTGAATATAGGATTGTCTTTCATAGGGAGACCCATGATGTGCACAACTTCTTCCCGTGTTGGAGCCAACTAGATATCTTGGAAGGTAATACATCTCAATGGAGATCATAAAACTGGGATAGAATTAAAAGAGTCAAATGATCAATTTATGTGTTGAGCTAAGCCAAAACATTTTCATAATCGACCTTGAAATTATCTCTGATGATATGGGTTAATCTGGAACTTAGTTCTTTCAACCCCTCTAGCTTAGGAGTCTTGTACTTCAATGAGTAGGTAGTCTTTCTTTCTGAACCCATACCTCTGAATGCTCATAACAACTGTCACATCTATAAACTCCCTGGAAAAATGAAAATGCTAAATGTTATGATAATGATAATGCAATGTACATGCATGATTTAGGATCACAAGTATATCATGTAAGCCAATGTAATAGTAGGAGGAAGTACATGTGTCTTTGATTACTAGAATCCCCAAGGGTAGGCTCTAAGGTGGTAGGCTCCCATAGTCATGGATCCTTATTAGGATATAGTCTCCGTAACAAATAATTGTTAGACAATCATATTTCTAAAAGGCTTGTTGTGTTATAATGTACTGTTTATTTATATGTTAATATGCCGCTTTTTGTTGTGGCATTATTTACTTCCCTAATGCTTTGTTATGGTTTGTTATGTTATAATATTAATGTTAGTTTATGTTTTCAAAACATGTTAACTCATATCATGAGTGTGGTTCATAAATGATTTTTTTTTATGAAGAAACAATACAAGGAGTATCAACCAATTTTGGAAGTTTCACCCACCTTGTACTTTTTCTTCATGGCAACACAAAGTAGATCAATTTCAGATCATTCCAAGAATCTTTTCAATAAAAGGTATGTTGTTTCTATTTTTTGATATATATGTTGTTGTTGAGTTTATTATAATGTATATAGATTGTTTGGTTCACTCCCTTCATAGAAAATAATAGTAAGATTAAGTTATATTTGAAATGTAAGTTATATCAAACATGATTTTTGAATTGCATCCATCTCGTTATTCATCTATATCACTCTTTAACACGTAGAACTTGGTTTAATACCCCAAATTCTTCAAAGCAATGAGTCATTCTCTATTAATTTATATTGCAAAACATCAAATGTGTTGAGAAATTAAATCATCCTCATCGATGTCATCATAAAAATCATCATCATTGATCAAAGTAAGGATGATGATAGAGATGATAATGATTTAAAATTAGTTATTGATGCTTTGCAAAACAAAGTAGGAATGCACCGTTGTTTTGAATAATTTGGGACATTGAATCAAATACTATGTGTTAAGAAGCAAACGATGAATTATAATATGAATGCAATTTGAAAAGCAGTGGTTCGTTTAAGTTATTTTTCAAGAATAATTAAAAATTTCAAATTATTGTCTTCTACATCAAATTTTATGGTTGTATATGTTTAGTGAGGTGTAAGGAAAAACAAGCAATTTACATATTTGATAATAAACTCAGGGTACTTTTCACAACGGTTATATTCTATAACCATGGTGAAATATTAATTATTTCCAAATAAATTGTTGTTGTTGCGTTTCGAACCCATGACCTTAATATAAATAACAACGGTTGTTTAATAAAATCGTTTTGATAGGTAGTGTGTTACCTTACTTATAACAACGGTCACACGCCCGTTGTGGAAACCACCATACATACAATCACAAACTACCTAACAACGGACATGAAACCGTCATTATATGTGTTTTTCGTAATAGTGAGACCTTCACAGACCAAACGTTATTTCTGCCTTGCTTGAGTATGTGTTGCAGACTGAACTTCCAAGGGATTGAAAAATCCCTAAGTTAATTGAATTTGCCGACGATACTAATGAGTTTACGGTTGAGCACATAGCTCGATACAAGTCAGAGGCAGGAGACTTGGCCAATAATAAAAATTTGAAGATAAAATACTTCCTTAATTCTTTGACAAAGAATATCTTTACGTGTTCACCACCTTACTTTCAAATTCTATATGTAATTGGAATCAATTATAAAAGGTGTTCCATTAACACTTTTACATTGATCAGTCAAAGATCATCCAGAATGAATTGGCCAGTGTGAGATGTTAAGCATGAAGGTGAATGATGGTTAAGGCAATTGCTTGCTCGACAAGTCAATTGAACTCTTCATATTATCTTTAGTTTAGTTTAGCAACAACTAATTGAATCTAATTGTGCAAGTTCCACAGGATATGAGGTCCGACACATATGATTGTCACCACCCGAAGCGATAGATTGAAAATTTGAACCAGGAAGGTCGTGCTCCAAAATGGAGATTGCTGAACTGGATAAACGATATTGAGTTGCAATATTTTGAGATGTAATGATTATTGAGCATGATAATGTGTTATAAAGGAAATTTTGCTTGTGGAAAAAAAAAATCTTAAAACAAGCAACATTTTAATTTTAAGACTGTGATAACTCTTCATCATATGCAGGATTTTAGATTTTTTTGTAAGATCAGATTCTTACTATTGAGTTGAGACATTGTAGGCAAGTAAAACATGATAAGCAAAATCTGAAATAATCTTTACATCTAATTTAATGCATCAACTTTCGGGGTGAGAGTTGAGTTTCAAAAGACAGTTTTTTGCATTAACTTTAATTTATTGAAGACAAGTACAGACGTACACAACCAGCAACTTACACAACATACAAATTTGTAAAGTTCCATATGCATAACAATGTGATATGAAAACTTCTTTTACAAGCCATTATTATTTTCTTGTATCACATGCATATAGGCTCAGAGAACTCATTCTTACTTCCCATACACAACAATTGGGCTTCTAACTTGATGACTACCATCGTCCCAAATCAAAGAAGCTGACATTACTTCAACATTGATTGCCGCTTCAATTGTAAGCGAGAATGATTTTTTCTGTCCTATAGATGTGAAAGACAGAACATTAGGTTTCACTTGAATCTCCAACAAAGGTGGAGATATTATTCTTGCTTTATAAGTAGATGTTGCTGATCCCACATTTGTTACCGTTCTATGGTAAACATGACTGAAAATTGTAAGGTTTATTTTAAGAGCAAATGATGGGAGATTCAAGTTGTATACAGCTTTCTCATTAGCTTTCACCTTGCAGTTACTTTTATCTTGAGTAAGAACTTGTAGTTGTTTAGCTGTGTACCCTTCTCCGCATAAGAAATCCGCATAATCTGCTTCGGTGATATCATATACTAAACCTGGATTTGTTGCCTTAACAGGATTTATCTGCCCCGCGCCATATGCGAATTCAGCTTCGGGATTTAACGCATGACTCATTGGTGTAGCTGTTAATTTGGTATTAAAACAAAGAGATAAGAGTAAAGCATAAAACAATTTAATGAGTGTGTAAGAGAGAGGCAATAGTGATTACCAGTAGTCATGATTGCAGACTTGATCATAGCGGGAGACCAATTGGGATGAAATGATTTAACATAGGCAGCTACTGCAGCTGCATGAGGGCATGCCATTGATGTTCCAGAGATAATATTATATGGTAATCTTCTTTTGTCATCTTCAAATTCTGAAATTGGGTTGAGTGGAGTCCATGCAGCAATAACATTAACTCCCGGTGCAGCTATATCAGGCTAGAACATCATAAAATAAATGAAGATCAAAATATTGACATGATTTATTTTCTACATAACCTTAATTTTGTGTTACCTTGAGAATATTTGGAGTAATTGGGTTTGGACCTCTTGAAGAAAACGAAGCTATATAAGGGGACAACGAATCTTCGACTTCTTCACTCTTAAATATTGTGGCAGTTGGATTTCTGTTAATAGGTAAAATGATAAATTAATGGAGAACATTGAGTTGAATAAACTTCAATTATCAATATATTCATAATATAGTAATAAAAGACTATAGAAATACCTTGTTGATTTCATGTAGTATTGTATTTCTCTAAAGTTCCACAGACTCAACAATGTTGTTGGCAATGCAAATATAAATGGCGAATCTTGTGGATAATTATCTCCAAATATTATACCAACTGCTCCCGAGAAAAACCCTACATCTGAAGCAGACGCAAAGCCCTCGCATAAGACTATCTTTCCCTTTACGGCTTGTTTATCTACCGAGTCTGTGGAGCATAGCCTAGGAAATAATATGTATATGAAATTTAAATCCAACCAAAAAATTATTTTTAGAGTAATCATAAGAATGCATATAGTTGCATATATTGGTGATACCTGGATTGAGAACTGTTGAATCCACCAGCAACATTTGGAATATCTCTTGCGAAAATGATCGGAAACATTTTTCTTTTGAGATCAAATGTGTTAATTGTGGCTCCCTCATAAATGGCACCATTTCCCAATTGCACTTTTGTAGAAAACTTTCTACCAAAAGTGCTAGCAGCTACGGAAAGTATCCAAGGTGGATAACTTGTCATGGTGGAAGGATTTGGGCCAAGATTATTAGCGGCATTCACAGTAAATATACCTCTTTTCATTGCATGGAAACTTCCAATATCGAAAACATTTTTAAAATATGGTGTTATTACTACCTTCTTTGATCCAAGAGAGACGGAAAGAACATCAACGCCGTCATGAATTGCCGAATCAAATGCTGAAAGGATATCGGCATCATTGCAACCAATTTCTTCCCAACACACTTTGTAGACAGCAATGCGGGCCGATGGAACTCCTCCGCGAGCAGTCCCTGAAGCATACCCCTGCAAGCTCACAGAATGAACCATGTTTCCAGCCGCTGTTGACGCACAGTGTGTTCCGTGCCCATTTACATCGGTTGGACCTTCGATGTCTTTTTTACTATAGAAACGTTTGATATTAAAGTATTGTGCACCAATTATTTTACTGCATGTAACATGGGAATGTCAATGTCAATGATCAAATAATACTTTTGTTATATGTACCATCTTAATTTTTTAAATGAAGAGAAGAAATAGTGAAAGTAAACCGATCCTTGTATAGAAACTGGAGTGATAAATTACTTGTTGCAAGTGAAGTTGTGGCATGATCCCTTCCATTTTTTTGGTGGTGGACCAAATCCTTCATCACTGAAGCTCTTCGATTTCGGCCAAATTCCAGAGTCGATTACTCCAACAATTATGTCACTTTCCAAATTCATTCTTTTGCTATTGTGTGGAAGCCCTATGAAGTCCCACGATTTTGTTGTGCAAGGATAGTGCTTTGTGTTTGGAAAAACAGACACCACATTGTCCATTTCTATTGCAATATATATATATAGATATTAATTTATGTTTAATTTATATTATATTTTGTAACTATGATATGAATGTGGGAGAGCAAAAACATGTAAGCATATAATTTCAAAACACGACAGCAATATGTCCACACCGATAATAAGTTTAAAATAAATATGATTATAAATGTTGACTATTTCAGACATCGATATTGACACAGATACACCGTTTTCCCGATGTTAAGAGGCAAAAACATGATTAATATTCTATAACCATAAGAGAGACAAAGACCACCTATCCATTTAAAATACAAGGCATTACAATTATAGGTCATATTTTTTTATAAATTTTAGGATGTTAGGTCTTAAAAAATTCACATTTGAATATAAAAAATCATAGTTAAATATATTTTATGGTATATAGAAAATTTATTAATAATTACCAGCCAATGTTTCTGCTTCATCTTCAGTCAATTTCAAAACGAATCCATTAAAACTCTTCTTGTAACTGTGTAGTACAGCTCCTGGCTCAAAATCACTGAATAGATGCATACTTGGATTGTTAATCTTAAAAAGTTTGGATAAGGAAGAAGTGTTAAAATCGAGCATTAGAGAAGAAACATAATAATTTGAACCTGCCAAGAACATTTTGTGCCATTGTTGAATGAAGAGAAGGTAACGTGGTAGGGTCAATGCCCTTAGGACGATCACCCATGTAGACAATGTAAGTCTGTAAAAAAATATGAAATAAATTTATAAAGAATGACATCTTTATTTTTGAAAATGATTCTTTAAAGATGAACTAAACAAGCATAAAAACGAAATAAAGTAAAATAACATGTGATATATAAAATTGCCTTGCGTTGTTTGGAACATGCATGATGAATTTGAATTAAGGTTAAAAGGAAAAGAAGGAATATCCTTGGAGTGAACTTGTTTGCCATTGAATATCAAAATGTGAAGTAAGATGCTTTACTAGATTTGTGTCACATATTCCCCCAATCAACACTATTTATAGTAGAAGAATGTGAACATGGCTCAACCAATGGATAACAATACAAGAAGAAATTTAAATATTTATAATTATAAGTCTAAAAAATGTTATAATGAATATTAATCTTAAAAAGGATAGAAATTAAATAAAAACATAAAATCTCTCTAAATTATTACATAAATAGAATATATTGCAAACATGACAAAGGTGGACTTGAAATTTTTTAAGTCTTCTACACGTCCAAAGAGGTAGGTATAGAGAAGTCATGAAACAAATAGATATCTTTCACTATCAAGTCGTCCATAGTTTAAAGAAAAATGTTTTGGATTTTGAACTAATAGCCATACAACAACAACAACTAATCCTTCCAAGCCTTGCCTTCTCTGTAATGTTTTGGATTTTGAACTAAAGTATTATTTTAAATTTTTAGATTTACTTAAAAATATGTGATTATTTATTTTTAATTATAAGTTTCACTGCTAATGAAATTTAATATTTTCATTTTTTAGCGGAATGAAAACTTACTTCATATTTTTAGTCCACGTCACATTTAAATAAATAATCAAATTTAAATATTTTAATTTACCTTAAATTAAATTACAAATTTAATTGAGCCTAGGCTCTTTATTATAAGAAAAAAACATTACAAACCTAATAAAAATTCAATTTTTATTCTCGCAATCACATATAACATCGTATCAAACTCACTTCATATCTTTAAATTTATTGTTTCTAAAATGTTAGTTAGTAAGGAGTTCACTTCTATAATTAGCAAACATACAAAAATATAAATTATATATATATATATATATATATATATATATATATATATATATATATATATATATATATATATATATATATATATATATATATATATATATATAACATACTTTCTTTTATAAAAAAAATACAAAATAGACATTGCCAAAATTTCTCAATATTAGATGATAAAACATTAAATCTAAAAACATATAAACACACTATTCAATAAATATTATTATTTATTAAACAAAAATAAATCCTTAGATGTATAAATAAAAAATATTTTTATGATTAAGCATTTCTCTTTTCAACATGTTTATTCTAAAAAAATAAAAACCATATTATTAGTTAATAAATATAAAATTTCTCAAAAGATGTATATTCACATTATCTAAAAAAATTATTATTCATTAAACAAAAGAAAATCATATCTCATATAGATATTTTTCAATATTTTTGAATGTTATGGAAATGAGCAATCGATTGTAATGATACACCAATCGATTGTCATCTGTATATTTTGAAACAATGTTGAATCATTACCATCCCTCTTCATCTCAAATGGTCATGAAACCAATCCATATTATTGCATGATTTCATGATTATTTTTCAACTTTCTTTCTGTGTTTCAAGAGGTATTTGGTGCATTATAAATAGAACAGTTTTTCAAATTCAAAATCACCTTCTTCTTGATTTTTTTTCAAGTGTCTGTAATATTTAACAGAAAAACTTTTTCCTGTATAATTTTCATTCATATGTGAAAAAGTTTGTAGAAAACACTTGAGTGTTGGAAATTCACCAAAATCTATGGAAAATTTTGCAGCAATAATGAACAAGATTCAATCACATCGATCTAATTCCCTTTTGTTCTTCACTCTTCACTCGAGTAAATCAACCAATCTTGGTTGCAAGATTATATCGTTGCACAATTGATAATTAAAAAAGAAAATTAAATTGGGGAAGAAAGAAATTAGGGTTTTCGAGAGAAGGAAAAAGAAGAAGAAGAAGAATTTATGCAGATTAACTCTTTGCTCTCAAACTTTGCAAATTGTAATTGTTCACTTTTCAAGATTACAATAAATAATAGGTTTGCTCCATGTTTATAGGTTTTAGATTACTTGCACACCAAACAATCTCCAACTAACCTAACTAACTAACTAACTCGGCTAAAATGTAACAAATAAAGCTAAGTCTAACGAACCTGTCGAAGGTACACTCCTTTCGACATTTCGACTATAATAACAAACTGACACATATAGCTTTTTGACATTTCCTTGTTCTTGTCGAGCAACCTGCTTAGACACAAGGAATTACAATTCAACACACCACATAATTCATTGTGTCTAATGTATCTACATTCATCATAGATCTTAACCTCTTGAATACTTCGAGTTGCACTCCATTCATCATAATATCTGCAATATATTTCTTAGTTCTGCAGTTTTCCAGGTTCAACTTTGCTTCTTCTACTTGCTCTCGAATATAATGGAATATCATTTAGATGTGCTTGCTTCAACCATGGTATGTCAAATTCTTTGCCAGATTGATAGCAGACATGTTGTCGATCTTCTTGGTAATTGCTCCATGATTACTCTCTGTAATCTCTTCGACCAAATTTACTATCTGAGTTGCTTGACATGCACAGAGGGAAGTAACTATGTATTCTGTTTCACATGACGACATTACCACTACTAGTTCCTTTCTTGAAATCTAAGCAACCGGTGCACCACCTAGCATAAACACACAGCCAACTGTGGATTTTCTATCCTCGACATCATTACACCAACTTGAGTCGATGTATCCCACTAAAATGTCGTAGTCGAGAGTTCCTTTAAGATACCTTAGTATCCTCTTTGATATACCTTTCAGCTAGGTGTGATACCTTTGGCTTCTGCATGATTCTACTCACCATACCTACACTGTATGCTAGATCTAGCCTTGTGTTAAAAAGGTATCAAAGTGATCCAATAAGTTTTCTATACTGCGTTAGATCGACATCATCTTCATTCATGTCTTTTGACAGTTGTAATTTGGGTTCAACTGGAGTCGAAGTTTGATTGCAATCTTGCATCTCAAATCTCTTAAGTATTTCGCTTGCATATCTTCTTTAGTGCATCATCAATCCTCTACTAATCTTGTAGAATTAGATACCAAGCAAGTATGAGATATTTCCCAAGTCTGGAATTTCAAACTCCTCACTTAGATACCAAGGAAGTATGAGATATTTCTCATGTTTGAAATTTTTGATCTCCTTCTTGCAACTTACTATTATCAACAAGTCATCGACATAGATGAATGTAGAGAAAAACAAGAAATGGGGGTTTGAATTATTTTCGCTGAAGATAAAAACTTTTGCAAACACCTCACACACGAAAGATAAAACAAACAACACAGAAGTTTATCTTGGTTCGTTTGAAATTCAAAGCTACTCCAGTCCATCCGGACAAGGTGATTTCTCCTTCAACAAGGACTTAATCCAATAATCTAGAAAGATTACAACAAAATTTCCTAGAGAATAAATATCTCTTAGCCCTCTCAAGTCTACAGACTTCACAAGTCACTTGAGGAAATATTAGACAACTATTTTAGAATTATAAGGAAGTGTTTAGTGCTTCTATGTAAGCAATATTAACACAATAAAAACAATTCGAATTCACACTTAGAGCAAACTCGCGTGAACAGATTTTGAACAAGAATGAATGAAAAATAGAGAATTGAGTTGGCAGTATTCTTGTGTGATTTCTTCGTTCTTAGTATGATGATGATTCTGCCTTTATATAGTGGTTTGAATATGAGACCGTTGGTTGAGGCATTGATGTAGTATCTTGACAATGATGGAACTTAATTGGCATTAAGTTCGTTGTCCTTTCCATAGCAATTTTGGAGAGTGTTTATTCTTTTCCAAATAAAGATTCATACCAAATATGGAATACTTCGTTATTAAGTCTTGTGGTTGATCTGCTTGACTTGAATCAGAGTGCGTGGAATCCAGATCTTCTTGTTCAACATGTATTTTTCAGATAGTTGTATATAATTGATTTTCTTCAAAAGTTCTTGATATGTATTCTGTAGAACCTTCTTCAGATGTACCAATCAGCAGAGTAACTGTGTGGAATCCTTCAGATTCAGAGTATCGGAGTTTTCAACCTTCAGACGTTGTGAGCACCATTGTCTTCAGAGTCAGAGCGAGTGCTTTATTTGACTCTAAGTCAGTTGTTCTGGACTTGCGTGATACCAGATGTTGTCTATCAGATCCATTTTCTGTTAGAGTCCTGCACACTTAGATAAATTTGTTAGGGTACCAATTTGTTTCATCCTTTGTTATCATCAAAACTTTAGAGATGAATTGTTGACCCAGAATCTTGTTCTAACAATAGAGACATAGTATAAGCAATTCACTATTTCTTTTTCTTACATATACTCCATACTCAGTTGTGCATTTTACAAATTCCTTCTACCTTAGAAAATTGTTTATCTTCTTATTCCAAGCTCTTGGAGCTTGCTTAAATCCATACATGGCTTTATGAAGCCTGTATAACGTGCTTTCTTCGCCATGTTTCACAAACCCAACTGGTTGTGCAACATAAACTTATTCATCTAAGGGGTCATTCAAGAATGAACATTTCACATCTATCTAACATATGTTCCAGTTGTTCATGCTTACTAGACCAACAACCAACCTGATTGTTTCGATCCTAGTAACAGGTGCAAAACTTCATCCAAGTTGGTTGCTTCCTTCTAAATAAATCCTTTTGCCACAAGCCTTTCCATGTGTCGAGTTACTTCACCATTTGGATTCAACTTCACCTTGTATACCCACTTCACATCAGTTTCCTTCTTGCCTTATGGGAATTCAATAAGTGGACATGTGTTGTTGACTTCGATGGACTCTAGTTCCTCATTAATTGCTTTCACCCACTTTGAATCCTTCAATACCTCACCTGCATTGACTGGTTCATAGAAATCATAATGTACCACCTCACATTCATCATCAAACACAACACTTGATGTAATCACACATTCTTGTTCTTTGAGGTCTACTTGTGCTTGCTTTACCTCTTACTTCTTCCTGTCAAAGTTTTCTTTCGACTTCACTTGATGGTTCTTCACATAAGATTCTCACTGGATCTTTCTTGACATTTTTAGTCCAATCCCATTCCTTAAGCTCGTCAATGATCATGTCTCTGTTGATCACTACTTTCTTGTTCACTGGGTTGCACAACTTGTATCCTCTAGTCGAATAATATCCTATTAGGATCATCTGACTCGACTTGTCATCAAGTTTTCTTCTCAACTGATCTGGCACATGTCTATGTGATATAGATCCAAATACCTTCAGATGACCCATGCTAGACTTGATACCAGATCAACTTTCTTCTGGCATGATTCCTTCTACACTTTTCGTCGGGCATTTATTCAAGATATATGTTGCACTCGTCAAAAATTCTCCCCATAAATATTTGGATAGATGCTTTCCTTTTAACATACTTCTCGCCATATTCATGATGGTTTTATTCTTCCTTTCTGCAATTCTATTCTGATGTGGAGTGTAGGGTGGCACCACCACATGCACAGTCCCTTCTTTCTAACATAATGTGTCGAAGTCTTTCAACACATATTCTCCACTACCATTTATCCTCAAAATCTTAAGCTTTCAATCATTTTGTCTTTTGACCAAAGATTTAATCTTCGAAAATACCTGGATCACTTCACTTTTCTTCTTGATCATGTAAGTCCATAGTTTTCAACTAAAATCATCTATGAATGTGACAAAGTATTTGTTACCTCCAACCGGATCCACCTGGATAGGTCCACACACATCATATTATATGACTTTAAAGATTGTCTTTAACTTGCTTCATGCATCCTTGCTGAAGTTATTCTTGTGTTGCTTTGAATGCACACATTCCTCACACAATTCATTTGGAATGTCGATTTATGGTAACCCTGAAATCATATGTCTTTTTTTTCATATATCTGATGTCTTTGAAATTGAGACGGCCAAGTCTATAGTTTCATATCCATTCATCCATGCTAGCTGCAGTTGCAAGGCATTTGTGCTCTAACATATTAAGTTCAATCCTGAAGGTTCTATTGTGATACATAGGTGCCTTCGAGATTAAACTTCTATTTAGGTTGAGAACTCTTATCATCTTGTCTTTAATCAAGACTTTGTAGTTCTTTTCAACCAACTTCCACAAATTACTTTTCATGTCTGGTATATACAATACATTGGAAATTACTGACCTCTTGCCATCCTTCCTCATAATTAGAACGTCACCAATACCTTCAACTGCTAGAATATTGTCACTTTCAAATTTCACCATATTCTTCATTGAGGCTTTTCTGCAGACTAACTCTCTGCTCTCAAATTTTGCAAAAGACAATTATTCACTTCTCAAGATTACAATCAATAATAGGTTTATGCCCTATTTATAGGTTTTATATTGCTTGCACACCAAGAAATATCCAACTAACCTAACAAGCTAACTAACTCGGCTAAAATATAATAAATAAATCTAAGTCTAATGAACTTGTTGAAGGTACACTCCTTTCGACATTTCAACAATAATCACAAACCGACACATATAGCTTTTCGACATTTCTTTGTTCTTGTCGAGCAAACTGTTTCGACACAAGGAATTACAATTTAACATTGAGAACTTAAATATTTATATCATCTTGATTTGTTCATTGAAGGAGAAGATTAAATTTTCATATATCACAAAAGTAGCAAAATCTCAATTTGATCAAATTTGCTACAAAGTTTGTATGTGTAATATTTCATCAGTTTGTTTCATTTTTCACCAAGTGTGTGATGATTTTTGTTTGATAGAAAATGGTTGTATTTTCTACAGATGTTTGCAAATAGGAAGGGTTGTCTTTCTATTTGTTGGAAAAGTTCTTTGAATCCAGGTGATTCAAAGTCTATCATAGTTGTTGGTGTTGTTGGAAATCAAAGAAATGGTTTACTTCTTTGTTGTTGTTTGAAGATTGTAGGATAAGTCTTAGTGTGAGACTTATACAAAGATCTAATAATAGTGAAAATATCTCACAGGGTGTTAGGGGACTAGATGTAACCTTGGTTGATAAGGGAAACTAGTATATATTTTTGTGTCAATTTTCTTTACTGCACTTTATTTTTCTAGCAATATCGTCCATTCATTCATCATATTTTCCGAAAAAATAAAAGGAACTATAACATCTATAAAATAATCGAAAAAGTATGAAAACCTAATTCACCCCTCCCCACTTAGGCACACTCAAATTTTTTGCAAACTTTATTTTTATATATGGTGATAGTAATAACAACCTCCGTGAATATTACGACTTTTGAAAAATCTGCATGCAATTATATCTAAAAGCACAAGGAGAAGAAATATGAGATGCTGTTAAAAATGGTCATTTCATTCCCACAATTGTTGTTAATGGCGTTGAAAAATTACAATGAAGGTTGATGTCTCAAGTGACATAAAATATTATATTTTATAACATACTTACAAATACAAATATATAATTATACTAATCTCTCTTATGAAAGGGACTAATGAAATTCAAACTTACAACTTTGGAAATCTCAATTTTTTTAATTATTAGATCAAGCTCTTAAAATTTAAATAAATATTGATATAAGAATGTAAAATTATATTAAGTTGTTTATTAAAATAATAATCATTTAAAATAACTATATAGAATTGATATGTATATCCCACAACTAGACATGTTCATTGTTAAAAAAAAAGTGTATCATAATTTTTTAGGAAAAATTTATTTAAATTTTTTAAATAAATTAGAATAAAAAAAGATAAATTCTAATTTTTTAAATAATTAATCTTCAAAATTGTATAAAAAAATTAAAGTGTAAAAATATAAAATCTCTTTCTAAATGGTAACCACTAAACTATATCACATATGACTTAGAGAATATTTCATTTTTCTATGGCTAGAATATATTTCAAACAAGACAAAGGTGGACTTGGAATATTTTTTTTAGTCGTCTCCTAATTAAGTCCATTTACAAACAAAACTAACCATGTGCGCAATAGCTATCTTTCACTATCATCGAGTCGATCATGTTGGTAAATTGTTTACTAGCAAGGTTTAAAGAAAAATTTTGAGTTGGCCAATTTGAAAATAAACATACAACAACGTCTTCCAAGCCTTGCCTTATCCTTAAAGCTATGGATTTTGTTTCAAAACATTATTTTACAATTTGTATATTTTTTAAAAATGTGATTATTTAATTTTAATTGAAATATCTACAAATTATAATGTTTATTTCTAATGAAACTTACAAATGTTACTTTTTTGGAGTAAAACTCACTCTACATTTTTAATCCTTATCAAACTTAAAACAATGATTAAATTTAAATATATTTTTTTTGTGGAGATCTGATTTTTATTTCAGCAGTCGCATGTAAAATCAGATCAAGCTCACTTTTTTTGGTCAACTTTCATAATCAACAATCATCTAAATATTAAATTAAATATTAAAAAAATACTATACTTTTGTCAAAAATGTATAGAATAGACATTGCCAAATTTCTCAAAACTAGTTTTGAAGTAAAAATAGACATTTGCAATGTGATTTCACTTCATAATTTTGCCACATAATTTTCACTTCACAACTTTTCATCTTAAACATTTTTTTTTTAATTTAACGTTACGAAGTGATTTTTATATCACATTTTAAATTTTCAAATTTTCAAATTTCTCCCATCTACCGACCTGTGCACGCCTGAGTTTTTTATTTTTTTTATTTTAGTTTTCAAGTTGCGACGTGATTACCACGTCACAACATTTTTTTTTTAAAAATCATCCTTTCCCATGTGCAAGTCTGACTCTCAATTTTTTAATAATAAAAATATGTAGCGACGCGATTATCACGTTGTAATTCCCGTTTTTTGCCACGTGATTTTCACGTCACTATATCACGTGGCTGGATAGAAGTTTTCTTGTAGTGACTAGAGGATAAAACATTAATATATATTTTGGGCCAACCATATTGATTCCTAGTCGACCACTCTAGAGGAGCTACAATTCTTCTAGAAACTTCTCAGCACGCGAGAACTGCCTTGCCGATAAGTACAAGAAATTCAAAATCCAGATATATATAAAGACTCTCTGCAATTCACGCCTAACAAATAGCAGGTTATTATTTCCTCTCCATTTTTTATAGAGAGTGCACTAATTCGGGTACTCAATTTTAAATTTAATTTTAATTCTCACGTCTCCCTTATATACAGACTAGAGCATTTATGTGTTAATCTTGCAGGTTAACCCCCTCTCTGCCGCATCAGAAACTCAGATCTTCCTTTATCTCTTATCGTCATTCCATTTCTGGATTCATAACGGAACAGTGATGTCGTCTGTGGAAACAACTTATGATTCCCGTATTCAGATCCTTTTTAGGTCATCGAATCAATGTTTGTTGAATGACAAGATGTTAGAAACAATATTGTAACAATGTGTATGACAAGATTAGTATCTAATTAGTAAAATAGTAAAGACAAGATTAGTATTTAATTGTTAACCTAGTTCGGTTTAAACTCGCCTAGATCTAGAGGGTGTTAACCCAATAAAGAAAATTCACTATTTATAGTCAAAAGTATAAATTGGTCGGATTTGAACTCTCATATTTGAATGTCTCTTTTCCTAGTATTAAACATGAATTTCTACTCAGGACACCCCAAGTATTTAGACAATTACAATAGATTAAAAAATATGAAACAAATTACAACTCAAAATATTGTATTCCTTGACATAGGAATATGACTTATGAATAGAGTATAACAACACAAAACAAAACAAAATGGCTCAGACAAATAAACACATCTTGCTTGATTACCAAGGCACGAGTCTTTACAATGGAGAACTCCTTTGTAGATAGAAATAAGGTCAAGCTTCAAGGTCCATTAGAATTTACATCTTAGAACACATTTGAACAAGTCCATAAGCACAAGAGGCAAATCTTCATTAAATTGATTTGCAGTAATTGATTTGTTGAATCTTTAACATATCAGATTTTTTCATTTTTAATCTTGGTAAATGATCTTTTGAGAAAACTTCCATATTCTAAAAAACACACAAAACATTTAAGCATGATTAAACGAATATGGAAACAAATCTCGAATCAGCACAAGATTCACTCAATGCACAACAACTTTTGACAGAGATAAAATGTCTCACAATCTATAGGATATTATACTCCACATGTTGCTTCCAAGTTTAAACTCACAAAGAGACAAAATGTCTCGCACAATGTCATGACATATGACTCCACATGTTGCCTATAAAAAGACGTCAATTAGATATATCAACACATATAATCATAATAGTTGCAACCGAACCTCAACAATTTTTTTTTACTGATATTATCTTATTTTATTTTGTTTTGATTTATGTTAGAAACACTTTTCAAACAAATTAAAAGATCAATATAACTTTTTAATAATTTTAAAATTATTATAAACTCCAAACTAAAGATAATAGAAAAAAAAAATGTAACACTAAAAATTAAACTAAGAAAAAATTAGAGTAAAAAAAACCTGAAACCTCTCTCTAAATTCTCACCACTAAAATAAAGGAAAAGGAAGGGAGAGTTTCATTTTGTCCACAATTATATATTTTTTAAGATCTATTTTAATCTCTCACAAAAATTAAGAGTCTAAATTAATCCCTAAAAAAAGAGTCTCTATTTAATGCCTTGTAAATTTAATTGAATTTTGTTAATCCCTCTTTTAATATATCTTTTTAAATCGGTTATTTTTCCTATTTTTGAATCATTATTAAATTGTCATGTGTATTATTTTGTTGACATGGACTTATTATTTTTTATTTTCAATTATTTTTAAATTCACATAATATCTACTTTATATTTTTAATTTTTTAAAATTTTATTTAATTATCACAAAAAGATGATAAAAAAAATCAATTTTCCACCAAGGGTTGAACCAAGAACACCTTAGTCAATAAACAACCTACTCTACCACAGTGTATTTTCCATACTTTAACTTACAAATATCACTTATATCAATACATTTTTTTTTTATTATCAACACTTATATCAATATACATTTTCTTATTCTTTTTTAATTATCAACACTTATATCAATATATGTTCTTATTATTTTTTAATTAACAACACTTATATCAAAACATGTTTATCAACACTTATTATTTTTTAATTATCAACACTTATATCAATACAAATAACTTACAAATAATATTTATATCAATATATTTTCTTATCACTTAAATGTGATTTTAATAGGTCTGGATTATATTTAAAGATTTATTATCAAAATGCATCATTATTTCTTTAAATTAACATACTTATATATAAACATACATTTAATAAGAATGAGTTTGAAATATATTTAAATGTGATTTTATTGGGTATAATTTATTTAAACATATGAATTTTATTTTAGATGTTATTAGAAATTAATATTAATTTGTATAAAATGAGTTTGAAAAATATTTAAATGTGATTTTATCAAAATGTATTAAATATTTCAAATAATTAAAAAATAATAAGAAAATATATTAATATAAGTGTTATTTATAAGTCAAAACACGACAAATATATAGGTTTAGTGGTAGAGTAGATCGTCCATTGACTAAGGAGTATTTGGTTCAACCTTTGTTTGCTTGAAAATTTTAATTTTTTTTCATCTTTCTTTGATAACAAAATAAAATTAAAATAAATAAAAAAGAAAATTAATATTACATTGCTAATTTAAAAATAATTGAAAATAAAATATAATAAATTCACGTTAACAAAATAATATATATGGTAGTTCAATCACGATTAATAAGTAGGAAAAATAACTCGTTTAAAAACAATATTAATAGAAAAACTGATATGACTCGGTTAACTTTTGTAAGAATTAAATAAGATTTTTTTTAAAAAATTAATTAATTTGGATTCTCCAATTTTTATAAGAGATTAAAATAGTTCTTCCCTCTATTATTTTAAGGTTGTCTTGTTCTTCTCCCATTCACAAAAGAAGAACACGTTAATTGCAAAGACTTAGAAATTTTTCAGTCTTCTCGTGGGTCCATCCTGCAAACGACATTTATCCTAGTAAATAACAATAATTAGGGTATTCATTTTATAAAATTAGTTATATATTTATAAATATTTTTAAAAAATAAACTTATTTAATGTTTGTGTAGTACATAGATAAGATACAACATAATAAAAAAGTAATTAATATATTTTTAAAATATAAAGATAATCTTATAAAAAACAAAATTTTAGAAAATAAAAGTCTATTATATTTTTTTAAGAAAAACATTTAAAATTTTAAAATAAATCAAAATTCGGGTGAAAAAAAAAGACAATTTTGATTTAAAGATAGCCATTGAAAGCCTATTAAAATGAAATAAGGAGAAAATTTAAATCACTCTAAATTTTCATGACTAAATTATTTAACAAAGAGTAAGAATATTTTGTTTTTCCATAATTACTTTTTAAAAGTTAACCTTGTCACATTCATATAAGCATAATACTATATTGTAAAAAAAACAAGGGTGGACTTGGAATATTTTGGTCGTCTTGTGAGCCCATTTGCAAGCGACACTTACCATCTCCACGTCAAAGCCAGGCTCCACAATAGCAATATCTTTCACTATCGGGTCAGTCGTGTTGCCAATTTTACAATGATTAGAAGATAAAGTGTTAGCTATATCTTTCACTATTGGTTTTCAAATAAGAGATGGAGAATGAGTTCCCTGTTCAAGGGGGGAAGTGTTGAGAAATGGAGAAAGTGACGAATTTGATAATTGCTATGAAACGATGATTAAAAAGATAGAGAGAAGCGAAAAGAAAGATAATTCAAAGTGATTAAAAAATTGGATTATTGATTCAATTATATATTATGGAACAATGTTTATGATTGAATTTGAACCACATAATTTTCTCCGTCTGATTAGAATTATCAGAGATTTATAGAGAAGTGATGACTAATATATTATTTATAGAAAAACTAATTCATAACTTTCAAATAACATATTAAATAATTGGTACAACAGACAGACCAAATTCGACATGCTAATTTAAATAAGGCATAATTAGTCACGAAGTTCTTTAATTTAATTTAATGTTTCACTTTAGTTCTTTATCTAAACTGTTTTGTTGGTCAAGTTGGTTCTTTCTGTTAAATTTTATAATAAAAACGTAAAGTTGTGCACACGTGGCATGACAGTGTCACAAAAGTCAATGTAGTGAGTCAGTAATTTTATCCACGGATTAAATCGAAACCTTATAATTATTTAAGAACCAAATCATGAAAGATAATCAAACTACGACTACAACGGATTTCTAACAATTTCATAGTAGTTTGGATTAATAAATTTTTTGATATTAACATAATCTTAAATTTAATGATATTAAATCATAATCTTGTTAAATTATTTGATTCAAACCAAAAATATGATCCTATACATAAATAAACATAATCTTATGTTTTAATTCTAAATACTGAACTAATCTTTCCTCAAATCTAAATTTATTACTTCCTAAAAAACGCATATGTCAATCTTCATTAATTCTGGATGAACTTCGTTCCTTGATCTTTGCAAATAAATTTGGTTATTTCAGCAGTCATTTTTTTAGTAATGGTCTCAATTGGGTGTCAATAGCTGCAAAATTGATTACCCAACATTAAAATTACAGATTTTGCATCACAGTAATTCACATACTAATTACATGAACACTAAAATTACCTCTTACATGCACTAAAGTATCGTGTTTAGTACTAAACATTCTTCCTCTGCTCTTCAATGATCTCATCTCTTTTCAATAATTAAAATAAAACTAAAAATATTAGAAAATGAGATTCACAAAAGCCAGAAAATAAAATTTAAGAAAAGTAAAGATACTTGGATATCATTATCATTTAAGATCCCAACTAAATGCCCTTGATTTTGTAGGAGTGGCAAATGGCAAAGAATCCAAACATCAACATCACATTCATATAAAAGCTTAGCTAGCTAACATTTTGATTTTGATAATTCACATAATATAAACATTTTGATAATTCACATTTGTATAGAAGCTTATCACCGCCGATCACCTTAAGTCTTCCATCCCTGCCACTAAACAAAACAAATTTGAGCAATTGAAGAACCTCTGATTAAACTAAACAAATTTGAGCAGTTCAAGAAACGACGATCTATTATTATATGCAGTTTTCGTCTATATAATATATAACTCACGTGATGCACCAAATAAGAAGAATCAAACACTATTGGTAACAAAATTAATCAACAACACAAATCTTCTTGAAAAATCATGACTCCAATTCAAAATTTATGTAGAAACATTGTGTTAGAAACTCATTCAAGGTTTGCCACGTCATCATCCTGTAAACAAAATTCCTAATTTCAGTTTCAGTTACAAGGCAGAGAAGAAGATAGATTTTACAAAGACAAAGACTCACCGGAACTAGCAACTTAGTTGTGAAAATAAACCATATTTTTCTTCTTCATCTTCCTCGTGGTGTTGTTCATCGCTGTTGGAGAAGTCAAGGAGTTCGTCAATGGAGAAATCTTCACCGGCAATCACCGTATTCGAGTTAAAGCTTAAAAGTTCCTCGTCGAGCATTTGTTGATAAACAAACTCCCTTCTTAAACTCGGTTTCAAAGCTTTTACTACCGCAAACTCCATTTTTCTGCAAATAAATTCAATTATTATTCAGTTTCAATTTATCCAGATTTAAAACAAAATTAAACTTTGTGTTGCTTTGCTTACCAATAATTTAGTGACTTCTTCTTCCACTGAAACATGAAACTTCTTTCCATGAGATCTAGGAGTCTTTGTACGTTTGTCGGTGAAAGGCAACCCTTGTTAGATTAAATACAACATGTGGTTCAATGTAGTAAGAGAATAAAATTAGGGTTAGACTGTTTCACATGTTTAATAACAAATAATAATAAATTGAAAATAAATAAAATAAAAAGCCATGTAAGATAATACACGGTCAAGTAGACTACCATATATGCACAGTTTAACGTTTTTTTCCTCAAAATTTAACGTAATGGATTAATTTGACTAACGGAACCGTTTTAAGGGACTATAATGTAACAATTTTTAACTAAGAGACCAAAGAAAAACAATAAATTAAGTTAAGGGATCAAATATGAATTAAGCTTTTAAATAATAAACTAACATATTTCGACAACTACACTAGCTATTCAACGTCGACATAGTTTGGTACAACACTAGTTTATAACCAATAAGCTATAAATCTCCACCCTGGAACAAACTTTGAACCACGAAACCAACTAACTGTCATCATGCGGCCCTATCAGCTGCATACAGTGGAAAAACTTGCGACTTGACAATGTCTTGATGATCATATCAGCAACATTGTCATCAATTAAAAGATTCAGCAATTTGACTTCTCCACACTCGATTATCACACGAAAAGCAGTCTCACATCGATGTGTTTGGTTCGCTCATGATAAGTTGAATTCTTCGATAGATATATTATATTTTTCCTATCACATTTAATATTGATAAATTGACCTTGAAGTTTTAGTGAGGATAATATACTTTGTTTCAGTTGTTGATTAGACAACCATCTTTTGTATTAGAAAACAATAAAAAATATTTAATTTATATACCATCGTGATTTTTTTAAATGAAGACAAAAAAAATAGTGAAAGTAAACCAATCCTTGTAAGATATAGTAATGAAAAAGTCTGAAAATCAATGAATATTTAGAGAAAGAAACATAATAATTAGAGAAGAAACATAATAATTTGAAGCTGCCAGGGACATTTTGTGCCATTGTAGAATGAAGAGAAGGTAACGTGGCAGGGTCAATAAATGGGAAGAATGTGAACCTGGCTGAACAGAAGGGTAACAATAAATGGCACATGTTTATTCAACTTTATCATCATCTAAAAATATTAACACAGCCTCTAATTCATTTTATTTTCGAATCGACTCCATTTTTCTATAAAATATTTATTTTAATAATTTATATTCAACATATTTATTTTATATATTCTAATAATATAATAATATTTAAAATCATTTTTTATGAGATATGAAATTTTTTATTCATTTTTTATTTATTTCAATATTTTAATTATTTAATAGTATTTAAAATACAATTTCATTTTATATTTTAATCATTTGATTTTAATTATTATTTAAACATAAGAGATAACATAGCTTTATTTATTTTAATAACTCTCACATACATATATATAATTTTAAAGCACAAATACTTTGTTAAAACTAAATTTATTAATATTAATTTTTAAAATAAATTTGTATATCTCTTCTTACATTGATATGTCATACATAGCGACCATGTTGACAAGTATGTATTTTCTTATTAAATAAAATTTACAATTAATAATTTTTTTCTAATATTTTTTATTATATATGCTTACCACACAAACGAACTATAGAAATCTAATCTTTTATATTCTATTATATATAAAATAATCTATTCTAATTTTACAATTTCATTTCTCCTCTACCTTGTTTATTTTATGTTTTTTTTAGGTAGTCAAATATTCAATTAATCTTTTAAAATATCAATGATATTTAGAATTTATATTATTTTATGAAATAAATAGTAGTTTTAATGATTAAATTTGCTATTTGTTACATTTAAAATATCAAATTTGGTTTATAAGTAGTTCACGTAATGCATATATGACATAATTTTACATACCTTAAGCATTGAATTATAGTAATTTTAACTAAAATTTAATTTGGTAAATATATTAATAAATTATAAATACAATTATACTATACTAAATGGATGAAATTAATTTCCATATCATATTTTAAAAGATTGGCGATGTTTGAACTTGTGAATTTATAAATTAGCTTTAGATAATATACAATTTTAAAAAGTCATTGTTTATCCATTCTTAAGATTTAATCACAAACAAATTTAAGGTGAAAGTTGGTGTTTCAAGTGACATAAAATATTATATTTTATAACACACTTACAAATACAAATATTTATATTAATCTCTCTCTTATCAAAAGGACTAATGGAATTCAAATTTACTACTTGCAAATCTCAATTTTTTTAATTATTAGATCAAACTCTTAAAATTTAAATAAATATTCATATAAAAACGTAAAATTATATTAAGTTATATATTAAAAATATAATCATTTAAAATAATTTTATACATAATCGATATGTATATCACACAAGTAGACATGTTCTTTGTTTAAAAAAGAAAAGAGTATCATAATTTTTAGGATAAATTTATTTAAAATTTTAAAATAAATCTGAATAAAAAAGATAAAATCTAATTTTTGAAATAATTATAAGCTCTAAAACAATTATAATGAATATTAATCTTCAAAATTATATAAAAACGTTAAAGTGGGAAAATGTAAAATCACTCTCTAAACTGTAACCACTAAATTATATGACAAATTGGTTAGAGAAGATTTCACTTTCCCATGGCTACTTTTCTAAATTCTCATAGTCACATAATGAGATACTAGTACAATTATAGATTTCACGTGATTTCAATTATAGATTTCCTATATTAATAATCTATATTGAGATAAATTTTTTAGGACAAGATTCATTTCGGTGTATCTTTGGCTTTGTTTATCTTAACAGTAACAATAATTATTTGTCCTTGCCAATTACATATTTAGAATTTTAATCAATTAACAAATATAAATTATACAATGTAAATTAAAGCAACATTAATAACAAAAAATAGTTATTTAGTAAAGTAGAGTTTGATCACACTTAAATCAGTGAAATTAAGTGTTAAATATAATAGTAAATTTTTTTTTTAATCTATTATAAATTTACTATTATATTAAGGATTAACACGTATTTAAAATAACTTTTAAAAATAAAATTGAAACATAGTGATAAAGTTTTTATATAAAAAAACAAGTTATATGTAAATCAAATTTATCATCCATTTTATTTAAGTTATGTCTTGATAATTTATTTTTTATTTTAAAAATTAACTCGCAATCTTCATTATCTGATTTTTAACTTAATATATGACACGTATGATACATGTAAGTATCTTCTTCATTTAGTATTGTTCAGCCTGTTTTCATTTCTGCTCTCTTGTAGACATATTCATATTCATATATTGGGCAACTAAAATGCGACACCAAGAATCAATTTTCCTATATTTCTTTACTTTAATTCTATCTTAAAATATGTTGTACTAAACATTCAAATTTAACATTTAAGGAAGATATGAAAATTAAGCAAAACAACTGCACTTATTTATTAGTTAAAATATTTTAATATTTATTCAAATATGTTGGTTAAAATGGATTTTGAAAAAGTTTACGATTGTGTGTTGTGAAATTTTCTTCGTAGCATGTTAAGAAGGATGGAGTACGTAGATAGGTGGTGTGGTTGGCTAGAAGCTTTGGTGTTTTAGTTCAATGTCTGTTCTTGTTAATAGGAGCCCAACGATGGATTTCAAGGTGTTTAGAGGCCTTAGACAAGGGGATTCTTTTTCCCCTTTCTTTTTCTTTTGGTAGCGGAAGGATTTGCTAGTTTATTACATCAAGCAGTTGCTTTAGGGGATTTTAAAGGGTTTCACATTAATGATGATATGCATTTTGAATTGCTTGAATTTGTGGATGATACAATCTTGATTGGAGAGGGTTCGTGGACAAACCTTTGGACCATTAAAGCTTTATTTAGAGGCTTTGAGTTGGTGTCGGGGCTTCAGATAAATTTATCCAAAAGCCGCTTATTTGGTATTAATCTTGATTCCGATTTTTTGCAGGCGACCGACTCTTTTTTGTCTTGTAATTTTGGTTTGATTCCTTTTGTGTTTCTTGACATTCCAATCGGGATTAATTCTAGAAGAAAAGAGGTTTGGGAACCGATTGTTGGCAAGATGAAAGGAAGGTTGATAGTGTGGCATAATAAATTTGTATCTATTGGAGATAGAATGGTTCTTTTAATTTCTGTTTTTATCAAATATTCAAATCTTCTTCTTCTCTTTCTATAAGGCTCTCAATGTTATTATAAATGAAATAATCAATATTCAAAAACTTTTTATGTGGGGAGGGGGTGAAGATGTGAAGAAGGTGTGTTGGGTGAGTTGGAATACCATCTGTTTGCCTAAGGAGGAAGTGGGTCTTGGGGTTAAAAATTGTGATATGTTCAATATGGCGTTACGTTCTAAGTGGAAATGGAGGATCTTAAGTGATGAACCTTCATTGTGGGCCGATTTGTTTGGGTCACGGTATGGGGATGTTAAGTGTGCGGTTTTGGGGGGATCGACATCTCTATAGAAAGTTTCATTGTGGTGGAGGGATTTATGTGCTTTAGGGGATCCAAGTGTTAATGCTTCACATTCCAATTGGTTTTCTTCTTCTATTTCTTGTAAGCTTGGGAACGGTAAAACTTTGGACTTTTAGAGACATCATTGGTGTGGTTCATCCTCCTTTTTAGATTTATTTCCTTCGTTACATAGGTTGAGCCTTTTGACTTGTTCCAAAGTGGTCAAGGTGGGGCATTGGATCAATGAATCTTAGGTTTGGGATTTCGATTTCAATGGGTTGACTTCTGGTGATGGTAAGTTGTTGTTATTAGATGACTTGTCTTCCATTTTTATAGGCATGAAGCCTAAGCCTAATGAAGAGAACCGTTTTGTTTGGTGGAGACACAAATATGGTTTCTCGGTGAAAGTTTGCTACAAGAGGATTCTTGAGTCTAGTTTGAGGGAGCATATTTTGAATCATATTAAAGTTAAAGCGCTCGATCAATTATGGAAGACCAAAATTCATAGTAAAATTCTTATTTATGGTTAGAGGTTAATTCTCAACAAGTTGCCTACTAGAATGGAATTAGCAAAGAGGGGTATTATTAGAGGAGCTCATTATGTGGTTTGTCCTTTATGTTTTTCGGTAGATGAAGATTCAAAGCACTTATTTTACCGTTGTTCTTTTTCCAACATCTTATAGACCAAGTTTTGCTTATGGATTGGGGTTGACCCTTTAGTTTTAGGTGATTCGCTTTTAGAGATACTTATTAATCTTAATTCTTCTCCTTCTTTTTGGTCAGGGGTTAACAATTTCAGTGTCAGGGATTTGAATTTCCTTTCCACCCACGTACATAGTCGTTTCATACCTCCAAGGCCCTGCCTTGGTATTTTGATACGGGAACGGACCAGTAACACGGATATGGATAAGTTGAATCCTCTTGGGAGGCGCTTCTCTCTTCTTCTTCCTGTACACAATGGTTATAGATTCAATCACCACAATCTCTTCAACTGCCTTGGATCTGGAGAACTGTATCAGCCTTTGATTCATCAACTCTTGCACGCAGCCCTTTAGAATGTCATAATTATCGGGATCAGATTCACACACGACACAATCATCATGAATACCGACCAGAAACCCAAACTGTTCAAGCTTTTTCAACACCACCGACATCAGAGTTTTCACCTCATCAACCCTCTTGACATATTCTGCAGTCTCTTCTTCAATTACAACACTGACTGTTGGGCCACCGTGATTAAGCAGAGAGTTTGTTTTCATAGTAGGCTTCTCTTCTGAGAAAGACAAAACCTTCTGGTTAATCAACTCTTGGATTTTATTTTTAAGAGTCCAATAGTCTTTTGTAAAGTGTCTTATATACCCGGCGTGGATGCGCACGAGTGTTAGATGCCCAAAAGTGCTTATTTGAGCTATCATATGTGGGCATTTTTCACTCTTTTTCCTTGCTAAAATTGTCAAAACCACATTTGTTTTACATGGAATGCATTACATTGATAAACAAGCTTGGTGTCTTTGATTTGTGTGTTATTGTGCAGGAAAGACATGAACTAATTGAAAATGAAGACACAAAGAAATTGGCAAAGGAACCAAAGAATACAAACATTTCATATGCCTGCTCGCTAGGCGAGGCTGTGGCGAAGCTTTGGTTCGCTAGGCGAGTTCCAGGCGAAAAGCTCCAGTAAATTAGCAAATTAATTCGCTAGGCGAGCTCAAGGCGAATGTGGTAGCGAGTTCATTCTGTTTTGGTGAAAAAACGCAGCCAGCACTCACTCGCTAGGCGAAGCTCTAGCGAGTCCCCAGCGAGCATTACAGTAGCAAAACCTCTCAACCTCGCTGGGGCGAAGGTTGAAGCGTGTCCTTCGCTAGGCGAAGGTACGTTCGCTAGGCGAACATCACAGTTCACCAAGACCTTGATTTCTCTGGGCGCAGGGGCCTTATGTGCCCATTTTAGACCCTCGCTAGGCGAGCTATTCTGCTCGCCTAGCGAACATGACAGACCAGCTAAGGTCTATAAGTAGCAGGTGCCACTTTTGAGCACCATACCTCATTTTTACCAACTTTTCCATTTCTGTACTTTTTCTAGATATTTTTGCAGCATTGTTTTGGGAGCTTTTATGCCCTAATTTCCATTTCTCTTCATCTAGCAACCATCTTCCACAAAAAGAAGGTGGATTCCCATCCAACTTCGATTATCCGACTTGGATGTTGATCAACCTTCTTTCCTTACTTGCCGACCAAGCTACCATGAAAATGAGTAGCTAAGTCATCCATTTGTCAAGGTTAGATGTAGGTGATTACTAGCTTTGTGTGTAAATGTAAGGATCCTCATATGTAAACTCTTTAACAGTAAATATATGATGAAAACTTTGTTTCTATTTAAAACTCTTTGTGTTGGTTTATGATCGAGAGATGTTTACCGACTCTTGACCTAGGTTTTCATCCAAACTTGTTTGTTAGCTAGAGATAGTAACGAATGATTTTGTTCACCATAAGGTTGAACCAAAAAGTTGTCATTTTGATAGATTGTGTTCGAGAGAAACAATGGATCAAAATGGCAAAACTCACAATATGTGTTCGAGAGAAACATTTTGAGAGGACTTTGTGAAATGATTTATCATCTAAAGGAGTTTATAAGATTGTTGACCGAGCAAATACATGCAAAGTGATCATTGAAACCTAACTTTGACAATATTTCTCATATTAATCAAAACATAACTTTTACCGCAATTAATTACTTTTTATGCAAGATAACTCGATTAAAATCGAAACCCTATTGTTACATTAAGTTAAGATTAAAACAACCATCGAACGGCGGCGATATCTTACAATCTCTGTGGATACGATAACAAAAACCCGACACGAAACATACATTTCAACAAAATGGCGCCGTTGCCGGGGATTGTAAATTGATATTACGAGCATCGCAATGGTTGTTTAAGTTTTAGCTTGTGAATTTTTGACTTGTGCTTGTAATTTGTTTGGTTTAGTGTGCAACTTACGTTTTATGCGAGGGCAAATCCCTGTGGACGAACTTCTTTTTGATCCTGAGATCGAGAGAACCGCAAGGAGGCTCAATAGCAAAACGAGACGTAGGAGGCAACAGGCTAGACAACGCCAAGAGCAAGGAGAAAGTTCTTCGACCACAAATCCACACCCATTCATACCAAACATGGAGCCACAACCACCACCACCTATTTCTACTCCATGTATCAATAGTCCAAGGAACACCGCTCAGTTTGCCAACCAAACAGGAAGGCAAGCTGAGATGAAGACGGGAACTCTGAATTTATTATATGGGAGTCCATTCACCGGAATGGACCATGAAGACCCATTTGCTTTTCTCACAAAATTTTATGAGATAGCATTGGCTGCCGGAGTGGATCAGGCTCAGGAGCTTCCGTTGTTCAGACGATTATTTCCCCACGCTTTGCTCGGTAAAGCAAAGGATTGGTATCTCGATCAAACACCTGCCGTAATGACAGACTGGAACGTGTTAGAAGAGAAATTCATTGAAAGATTTTTCTCCCATAACCGATTCATGGAATCAAAGACGGCCATCTCGGTGTTTTCTCAAGGAACCAGTGAATCTTTGAATGAAGCGTGGGAGAGATTCAAGTCCATGCTTAGGAAATGTAAAGGGCATGGATTTGATGAATTAACTCAAATCCATATCTTCAGAAATGGACTTCAACCAAACTGCAAAACGTTGTTGGATGCCACCTCGGGTGGCTCGTTGATGTCAAAAAGTGCCGAAGAAGCCACCAACATTATCAATCGAATGGCTTTGAATGATCTTCAGAGTCAAAGTCGTGGAAATTCTTTGAAGAAGGCGGGAGTGCTTGAGTTAGGGACGAATGATGCCATCCTAGCCCAAAACAAGCTCATCTCACAACAAGTGGAACTCTTAACGCAACAAATCAAAGAGTTAAGAGAACCGTCAAAAGCTAAACAAATAGCTTGTTGTGAACTTTGTAAAGGTGAACATGACACCGGATTTTGTCCACCTCCCGGTTTTGACGAAGTAAACTACATGGCCAATCAACGGGACTATCAACCGAGACAACAACAACCTTATCAACCGCACCCTCAACAACAACAACAACAACAACAATTCCAAGGGAACCAAGGGTTCCAACCTAGAAGCAACTATTATCATAACCAAGGTTATGGAGGTGGTTCTTCTAGCCGTCAAAACCCTCCCCAAAATCCGTATCAACCTCAACAACCGCAGGTCGGCAATTCTAAATTGGAAGAGACATTGACGCAATTCATGCAAATGTCAATGGCCAATCAAAAGAGTAATGACGCGGCCATAAAAAATCTTGAAACTCAAGTTGGGCAACTTGCCAAGCAACTCGCTGAACAACAAACCGGTCCTTCTTTTTCGGCTAATACGCAAACAAATCCTAAGGAGCATTGTAAGGCGATTATGACGAGAAGTGGGAGGGAGTTGGGTAGTGAGAATGAAAAAAGAGTTGAGAGTGAACAAAGAGAGAAAGAGAAGGAGATTGAGGAGGAAATAGTGGAGGAAAATGTTGATGGTGAAGTAGGAGTGTGGAGTGATGAGGAAGTAGTTGAAAAGAGTAAAAATAATGGTGAAGTTGAAAAAGAAAAAGGTGTGGAGATTGAGGAAAATAAAAGTGATGAGGTAATAAGGGAGGTAGTGAAGAAGCCTAGATGGAAAAGTGCTAGAATTGCAAAGGGAAAGGAGGTAGTGAGCGCTACTCCGGTCCAAAATCTTCCTTACCCTCATGCTCCCTCCAAAAGGGAAAATGAACGGCATTACGCCCGGTTCATGGATATTTTTAAACAGTTGCAAATCAACATTCCGTTTGCTGAAGCCTTGGAACAAATGCCAAAGTATGCCAAATTCATGAAGGACATACTAACCAAAAAGCGGAGGTATACGGAACCGGAGACCATCGTCCTTGATGCGAGCTGTAGTGCCATTATTCAAAGGACGCTTCCTAAGAAAGAGGTTGATCCGGGAAGAGTTACATTGCCGGTTAAAATTGGTGATGTGTATGTCGGAAAGGGACTTATTGACTTGGGGTCGAGTATTAATCTTATACCTTTGTCAATTATCAAGAGGCTTGGCAACATCGAGATTAAGTCCATCCGAATGACATTGCAATTGGCGGATAAGTCGACTACCCATCCTCATGGCGTAGCCCAAGATGTGTTGGTGAAGGTCGACAAATTCTTTTTCCCGGTGGATTTTATTGTAATTGATATGGAGGAAGATGATGATGCTCCGCTCATATTGGGCCGACCATTCATGAAGACCGCAAGAATGATGATAGATGTTGATGACGGCTTAATGAAGGTGCGAGTTCAAAATGAGGAAGTCACCTTTGATCTATTCGAGGCGATGAAGCATTCCAAGGATAGAAATGATAGCTTTCGCATCGATGTGATCGAAGACGCTATTATAGAGGTTTCAAAGCATATTCATGAGATATCTCCTATGGAGTTAGCTCTTGACGACTCATTGGAGGTTTTCACTGTTGAAGAGGAGCTAGCTCTTGAGGAATGCTTAAAGGAACTTGATAGTTTGGAAGACCTACAACCGTGGGAAGTAGAGGAAGAAAATTTGAAGAAGGAGGTCATTGACGAGAAAGCGCCAATTGAATTAAAAGAGTTACCTTCGACTTTGAAATATGTGTTTCTAGATGAGACCGAGGCAAAGCCGGTCATCATAAGCAACCTCTTGACAAAAGAAGAAGAAGCCCGTCTAATCATTGTGCTAAAAACCAATCAAGAAGCTATGGGTTGGACTCTTTCCGATCTAAAAGGAATTAGTCCATCCTATTGTATGCACAAGATTTTGATGGAGGAAGATTTTAAGCCGGTGGCTCAACCACAACGCCGCTTAAATCCTACGATGAAGGAGGTTGTAAGAAAGGAAGTGGTGAAGCTATTGGATGCGGGAATGATTTACCCGATCTCGGATAGTCCGTGGGTTAGTCCTGTGCACGTGGTTCCGAAGAAGGGTGGAATGACCGTAATCCAAAATGACAAAGACGAATTGATCCCGACTAAAGTTGCCACGGGGTGGAGAATGTGTATAGATTATAGACGGTTGAATACCGCGACTCGTAAGGACCATTTCCCACTCCCATTTATGGATCAAATGCTTGAAAGACTATCGGGCCAACAATACTATTGTTTTTTGGACGGCTACTCCGGGTACAACCAAATTGCGGTTGACCCGGTTGATCATGAGAAGACGGCTTTCACGTGTCCGTTTGGAGTGTTCGCATACAGAAAAATGCCCTTTGGGCTGTGCAATGCACCGGCGACCTTCCAACGATGTGTCCAAGCCATTTTTGCCGATCTGATAGAGAAAACAATGGAAGTCTTCATGGATGACTTCTCGGTATTTGGTGGGACGTTTAGTCTATGCTTGGCAAATTTGAAGACGGTGTTGGAAAGGTGTGTGAAGACCAATTTGGTGCTAAATTGGGAAAAGTGTCACTTCATGGTGACCGAGGGGATTGTGCTAGGCCACAAAGTCTCTAAAAGGGGGCTTGAAGTGGATAGAGCTAAGGTTGAAGTAATTGAAAAATTACCCCCTCCGGTGAATGTGAAGGGCATCCGTAGCTTTTTGGGGCACGCAGGGTTCTACCGGCGCTTCATCAAGGACTTCTCAAAGGTGGCTAAACCTTTGAGCAATTTGCTCGCCAAAGACCAGGTATTTCTCTTCACCGAAGATTGTTTGCAAGCTTTTGAGGTTTTAAAAGAAAAATTGGTTACCACTCCAATAATAGTCGCTCCCGATTGGAATGAAAATTTTGAACTAATGTGTGACGCGAGTGACTATGCTGTTGGAGCGGTACTTGGCCAAAGAAAAGACAAAACTTTTCATGCGATACATTATGCGAGTAAGGTTCTTAACGAGGCTCAAATAAATTATGCCACAACGGAAAAAGAACTACTCGCAATAGTGTATGCGCTAGAAAAGTTTAGGTCCTATCTTATAGGGTCTAAAGTCGTTGTGTACACCGACCACGCGGCGATTAAATATCTGCTAACCAAGCCGGATTCGAAGCAAAGGCTCATCCGTTGGATCCTCTTGTTACAAGAATTCGATGTCGAAATAAAAGACAAGAAGGGGTCGGAAAACTTGGTAGCGGATCATTTATCCCGCTTAGTGAATGTCGAGGTTACCGCATCTGAAAAGGAAATCCGGGAAGAATTTCCTGATGAAAAATTGTTTAAGGTTCAAGTTAGGCCGTGGTTTGCAGACTTTGCAAACCACAAGGCTAGTGGTTTTGTGCCTGCCGACCTAACTTCGAACCAAAAGAGGAAGTTCCTTTCGGATGCGAAGTATTATGTTTGGGATGACCCATACTTGTTTAAGTTGGGTAGCGATAACCTGTTAAGGAGATGCGTAACTGGTGATGAAGCCCAGAGCATCCTTTGGCATTGTCACAACTCGCCTTATGGCGGACATTATAATGGGGTAAGAACGGCCACTAAAATTCTTCAATCGGGATTTTATTGGCCAACTATTTTCAAAGACGCACATACCCATGCGCAAAGTTGTGACAGTTGCCAAAGAAGTGGTGGGATAGGTAAGAGAGATGAGATGCCTCTCCAAAATATCCAAGAAGTGGAAGTGTTCGATTGTTGGGGCATAGATTTCGTAGGACCTTTCCCACCATCTTATGGGAATGAGTACATGCTTGTTGCTGTTGATTATGTCTCTAAGTGGGTTGAGGCGATTGCCTCACCTCGGGCGGATGCCAAAACGGTGATAAAATTTTTAAAGAAAAACATATTTTCCCGTTTTGGAACCCCCCGAGTGTTGATAAGTGACGGAGGGTCACACTTTTGCAATGCACCTTTGGAAACTATTTTAAAACATTATGGTGTGTCGCATAGGGTGACAACTCCGTACCACCCTCAGGCTAACGGGCAAGCGGAGGTCTCCAATCGTGAGATTAAGAGAATCCTAGAAAAAACCGTGTCTAATTCTAAAAAAGAGTGGTCCCAAAAATTGGACGAAGCTTTATGGGCCTACCGTACGGCCTTTAAAGCTCCAATTGGCCTAACTCCGTTTCAATTGGTATTTGGAAAAACTTGCCATTTGCCGGTTGAATTGGAGCACAAGGCCTTGTGGGCCCTAAAGTTTTTAAATTTTGAACATGAGTTGGCCGGTAACAAAAGGAAAGTACAACTACTTGAGTTGGAGGAGATGCGCAATGCCGCATACCACTCAAGTTGGTTGTACAAGGAAAAAGCAAAGAAGTATCACGACAAGAAGATCCGTAACAAAGAATTTGTGCCCGGACAATTGGTCCTATTGTTCAACTCCCGGTTGAAGTTGTTTCCCGGGAAGTTGAAATCAAAATGGTCCGGGCCATTTCGGGTGAAGGAAGTGAAAGAGTACGGGGCCATTGTCATTGAAGACATGGACAAGAAAGATAGTTGGACCGTGAATGGCCAACGATTGAAAGTGTATCTCGGCGGTCATGTGGATCGCGAGAGTTGTGCTCAGCCGCTCGATGCTCCTCTGTGAGCATCGCACCGTCGAGCTTAGCCGACGTTAAACAAGCGCTAGTTGGGAGGCACCCCAACTTTGTAAGTATTTACTGTTTTATGTTTTATGTTGTATTGAGTACACTGTGCTAAACCCATGCTGGATGACTTGCAAGTGCTGCATTTGCCATTGCACTTGCTGTCATGCTCGCTTGCCGCTCGCTAGGCGAGGCAGTAGCGAGCAAGCTCGCTACCTGCTCGCTAGGCGAGGCAGTAGCGAGCAAGCTCGCTACCTGCTCGCTAGGCGAGGCAGCAGCGAGCGCTGCAGTACTGTTTACTATTTAAATCTCAGCAGGGCCATTTTGCCCCAAACCTTCAAAAAAAATTTCTGAACGGCTCTGCTGAGGATTTTGTGCTAGGCTTCTCAAACTCTCTCATTTGCATCTTTATCACCAACACTCGCTCGTTTCGGTCGATTGCGAACTCATCTCACTTCACATTTCCAAATCCGTGTAACTAAGGTTTGCCCTACTACATTTGTCTTTTTGTTAGAACTCTTAATTTCCAAATGTGTATGACAAATAGGATGAGTGTGGAATGGGAACATTGAGGTTGCATGTGGTATTTTGGAGTTTGCAATTTTAGAGAGATTTAGGTTTTCAAATTGGGGATTTAGTGTTACTTTAGGTTTTGCATGCAATTAGGCAATCCCCAATCGCATAGAACGATTAATTTTCATGAGAAATCATTAGGTTCTGATGTGGGAACCAATAGAGTATGGGTATTGGGGGAAAAATCTTTGAAAATGCAGAAAACCCCAAAACCCGTAAGGTTCGCTAGCACTCGCTAGGCGAACCTGGGGCGAGCGTTCGCTGCCACTTCGCTAGGCGAAGCAGCAGCGAGCAAGGCAGTATTTTAAACTTTGCTTTGTTGGCTAATCTGTTGTTTGGTGTGTGTTGTTTCTTTGTATATTTTGCAGATGGAGTCTAGATCTGGAGCTGGTAAGAAAAGAAAGGGAGCATCTACTTCCAGGACTGTGCCGATTCAATTCGATACCGACAAGTTTGTCGGTCCAAAACAGGCTGCACGGTACATAGCTCTGGAGAAGCGAAAAATACTTCCAGAGAAGCGCTTTCTGATCAACCCACAGGGCACTTACAGAACTTTCGCCGGGTTGATAGACGCCAAGAAGTGGGATAGGTTGATAAGTCCCTTAGAGCATTACGACATTGCGACAGTGCGGGAGTTTTATGCTAACGCACTGCCCGACGACGACGAGCCCTTTACTTGGGTCTCTAGAGTTGCCGGGCGTGCAATTCCATTTGACCGGGATGCTATCAACCGAGTCCTAGGGGAACCGCTCCAGCTGGGAGCTGACCAGAGAGACCAATACCACACCGACCTCAGGCTTCACAGAGATGTCCCTGCCATTACCGCCGACCTCCTTTTACCTGGGAAATCGGTTGAGCCGAACCCATCTGGGGTTCCAGTGCGGTATCACCGGGAGGACATGGCTCCCATGGCTCAGCTGATACTGCTCTTGGTTTTGACCAACATCCAGCCCAAATCACACACCTCTACTGTGCCGATCCCAGTGGCACATTTGGTCCATTCCATCCTCACAAATGTTGAGATTGATGTGGCGAGGATAATCGCCAATGAGCTGAAGACTGTGGTTGAGAGCGGGCTTAAGTCAGGGGCTCGTGTTAATTGTCCCTTGGCTTTCCCGTGTTTGATTATGAGCTTATGTGTTCAGGCTAGGGTGAGACTTCCGTCTCGTGGGCAGGTTAGGATCCCGGCACCTATCGATGATAGGTATGTGGCTAAATATTGTAGGCCAAAGACTACCGGTGGCAGTGCAGCCTCAGGAAGTACTAGGGCTACTGATGGTCCTAGTGCTTCTACTCCCGGGCTTGATCCCTACCTACGAGCGGTGTGTGACTACAGTTTTGAGTGGATGGCAGCATCCCAGCGAGCTATGATTGATATGCACAACAGTATGCAGAGGTTGGAACTGCAAGGTAATGACCCCTCCGGTGCTCGAGCATTGTTAGCGCGTGAGCAGTTTATGCTTAACGCTAATTGGCCTGTGGACAGGCCAGTCTATGGTGAGGGGGTGGACGCTGATGCTGATGATGATGATGTTGATGATGAGGCTACCGGTTCTGAGGCCGGTAGCGAAGAGGAGTCCTGAGCCCTTTGTGGGTTAAGTTTTTGTGTGTTTTCAGTTTTTATGTTATTTCTATTTGTATCTTCGGATTTTGTATTTTGACCATGGTGTTGTACTATTGGGGTGTTTTGTCCCCCACGAACAAATTTATATTTTCAGTTAATGTTATTTATTTTTGTTTTTAATTTTGTGTGTTTAATAAATTTTTGGTTGATTGAGTGGCAAACCCTTCTAGATTGGTTGCTCCTCAAGAAGTACCCAATGAAGGTGCATCCGAGCTTGGATGGCAATGATAAGAATAAACAAGTGAATGAAGCTAAGGTACATGGTTACCGTCGGCTAGAATTTTAGAATGCATTAGGAACTTTACTCTTTTTGGTAAATTGAATATTGTCTTTTTGCAACATAATTGAATGAATGCTTCATCTAGAACTTAAAACCACAAATTGTGAGGAAACCTCCATTGTACACTTAAATGCTGGATTCTAATAAGTTTTGTTGATTCATGTGATTCATTCTTTGTCTTTTATTATTGTGAAATTGTGGAAGCAATTAGAAATGATCAAGGCACTTGTTTTCTTTTGAGCACAACTACATCCAAAAACAACTTACCTGTGAGCAGAGAGAGTATTTGTTAACCCCTTTGAGCCTAAATAGTTGAATCTCGGCTTGAAATAAAGCGAGATCTCAAAAATCTTTTTTTACAACCCGGAAAATCTTGATTATTGTTCTTTTGCCGTAAAAAGTTAAGAGCATTCACTTAGGGTGTGGAAGAAATAAGTTGGGGAGAACGAAAAAGAATTGGTAAGTACCACAACTCTTGAAAAAGAAAAGAAAAACCGAGCAAGCATAGAAAAATATATGTATAGAAAATATAGAAAAGAAACATCTGTTTGTATATATGATGTGAAAGAAAAGAACAAAAATAAAAGAATGAAAATGAATGCTTGCTTGGAAGAAAAAAAAAATAATAAAAATGGAGTTGTGGAATATGTGTTGTGAAGGTTACAAATAAGAAACAAATGAAACAAAGTCGAGTAGTGTGAATAATACTGTGAATGTCTCTTTTGCATCGGCACTTTCGTTTCAATGGCCTTAGAAATGACCCTTGTTTGTTAACCTAACCAAGCTTCAACCGAAAAGTCCTTAGTGATCTTTATGCTTCCACAATACCATTTTTAATTGTTAGACATTGTATGAATCTATTTGATATCTTCATTATTTGTTAGTGAGTGAGATCAGTCCCGCGGTTGCAAACGCGCAAAATCTTCATTCCTTATTCGAAGAGGAGAGATAGGATGATTCATTCAGAATAGTATTGTTGTAGATAGATAAATATTTTGCATTGCTATTTAAGTTTTAGTTCTTATGTATTATTTTATTCGAACCGTTGGGAACTTGTATTTGCTGATTTCGCTTGTGTTTGAGCCGTTTATCCAACTTCGGAGAAACCGTTTCTTAAAGCAAATCCTCTTGTCCTTCAAGAGGCATACTTTGCTTGAGGACAAGCAAGAATCTAGTTGGGGAGAGTTGTTAGATGCCCAAAAGTGCTTATTTGAGCTATCATATGTGGGCATTTTTCACTCTTTTTCCTTGCTAAAATTGTCAAAACCACATTTGTTTTACATGGAATGCATTACATTGATAAACAAGCTTGGTGCCTTTGATTTGTGTGTTATTGTGCAGGAAAGACATGAACTAATTGAAAATGAAGACACAAAGAAATTGGCAAAGGAACCAAAGAATACAAGCATTTCATCTGCCTGCTCGCTAGGCGAGGCTGTGGCGAAGCTTTGGTTCGCTAGGCGAGTTCCAGGCGAAAAGCTCCAGTAAATTAGCAAATTAATTCGCTAGGCGAGCTCAAGGCGAATGTGGTAGCGAGTTCATTCTGTTTTGGTGAAAAAACGCAGCCAGCACTCACTCGCTAGGCGAAGCTCTAGCGAGTCCCCAGCGAGCATTACAGTAGCAAAACCTCTCAACCTCGCTGGGGCGAAGGTTGAAGCGTGTCCTTCGCTAGGCGAAGGTACGTTCGCTAGGCGAACATCACAGTTCACCAAGACCCTGATTTCTCTGGGCGCAGGGGCCTTATGTGCCCATTTTAGACCCTCGCTAGGCGAGCTATTCTGCTCGCCTAGCGAACATGACAGACCAGCTGAGGTCTATAAGTAGCAGGTGCCACTTTTGAGCACCATACCTCATTTTTACCAACTTTTCCATTTCTGTACTTTTTCTAGATATTTTTGCAGCATTGTTTTGGGAGCTTTTATGCCCTAATTTCCATTTCTCTTCATCTAGCAACCATCTTCCACAAAAAGAAGGTGGATTCCCATCCAACTTCGATTATCCGACTTGGATGTTGATCAACCTTCTTTCCTTACTTGCCGACCAAGCTACCATGAAAATGAGTAGCTAAGTCATCCATTTGTCAAGGTTAGATGTAGGTGATTACTAGCTTTGTGTGTAAATGTAAGGATCCTCATATGTAAACTCTTTAACAGTAAATATATGATGAAAACTTTGTTTCTATTTAAAACTCTTTGTGTTGGTTTATGATCGAGAGATGTTTACCGACTCTTGACCTAGGTTTTCATCCAAACTTGTTTGTTAGCTAGAGATAGTAACGAATGATTTTGTTCACCATAAGGTTGAACCAAAAAGTTGTCATTTTGATAGATTGTGTTCGAGAGAAACAATGGATCAAAATGGCAAAACTCACAATATGTGTTCGAGAGAAACATTTTGAGAGGACTTTGTGAAATGATTTATCATCTAAAGGAGTTTATAAGATTGTTGACCGAGCAAATACATGCAAAGTGATCATTGAAACCTAACTTTGACAATATTTCTCATATTAATCAAAACATAACTTTTACCGCAATTAATTACTTTTTATGCAAGATAACTCGATTAAAATCGAAACCCTATTGTTACATTAAGTTAAGATTAAAACAACCATCGAACGACGGCGATATCTTACAATCTCTGTGGATACGATAACAAAAACCCGACACGAAACATACATTTCAACAACGAGGCATTAAGATTGTGCTTAGGATGATAGGGAGGCATAGCCTAAGGAAGTTCCTTTGGTATGAGGGCCCCCACATGAATCATATATGGTACCAGTTCAGCATATGATACCAGTATCTTATCAATGTGAGGACGTTTTCCATAGTTATTCCTGTTGTTCTGGCCTTGTCCTTGACCTCTATAGTCATGAGTGTTTTGTTGATTCCGAGCATTCTGAGCCAATGTTGGTTGTTGATTGTGATTTTGTGGTTGATACTGACACAAAGGTTGTTGATACTGAGCGATGACAACATACTGATACGGATAATACGGCCTGAGAGCCATAGGAAATTGATACTGAGGGTGTACACTTGCTGTTACAGTACTCATCTCCCCTTCTTTCTTTTTTGTAAACCCCCCATACGACTTCGTATTCGCAGTTGGATGAGCGACAGTACCTGTGATCTTTCCCGATTTAACCCCATTTTCGATTCTTTCATCGATGGTTATAATGTCTGCAAAGTTGGTGGAAGAACTGCCAATCATCTTTTCAAATTAAAGCCCCTGAATAGTACCTATAAAGATGTCAACGAGCTCGTTGTCAAACAAAGATGGCCTGACCCTAGAAGCCATTTCATACCAACACTGAGCATACTCTTTGAATGTCTCGCTGAACTTATGCGACTGATTCTGCAGCTGCAATCTGGTCGGTGCCATATCGAGGTTGTACTTATACTGCTTTAGAAACGCATCAGATAAGTTTCTCTAGGATCTAATCTTCGTACGCCATAAGCACATGTACCAATCCAAGGAAGCCCCGAAAAGACTGTATTAGAAACAGTGGATCAGCAAATCATCGTTGTCAATATACGATGCCATTTTTCTGCAATACATTGTAATGTGTCTTCGAGGATAACTTAACCCCTTCTACTTAGATAGATATGGTACCTTGAACTTCTGAGGGAGTATCACATTTGGAACCAAACAGAGATCTCTTGCATCAATGTCGAAGGCATAGAAACCTTCGATAGCCCTTATTCTATCATCCAACAGTTGGTAGTCTGTTGGCCGAGATGGACTAGGAGTAGGAACGACGACCTTCTGGATGGTCGAAAGGTGTCTTGAGAAAATGATTGAACAGGCACAACTTGGGGAGCAAACAACATCTTTGGCGAATAAGATAAACTGGGAGGCACTGTTTGGGAATCAGTGTTCATCATATGAGGGAACTGCCCTCCAGCTTGAGCATTAGGGACCTGAGGTGCGCCAGCCTGCACATACTGGAGTGCAGGGTTGATAGGTGTGTATGGTAGCATTGTAACTGAAGTTTCCCCAGGATAGGCAAATGAAGTACCTTGGAAGTGATTCGGGTTTGCAGGGTGATTGGCCTGGGAAGGAATCTGAAAATGGAGGCGCGGGCCTTGGTACTCAGCTTCGTCGCCAGGAGTTCCAGCAAGAACTTGACCTTGGGTGTTCTCAGGGTTAGCAACATCAACCGTCTGAGGAGTTTGGACCATGGGCATGCCCCACGGAAAAGTAGAGTTCCCAGAAGCAGTGGGGGCGACAAGAGCTTGATGAAGGATAAAGGTACCCCCATTAGCAAATTGAGAGGCGAAGTTTGGGGGCATTCCCCACGGGTAGGCAGTAACAAGCCTGTTGGAAGAAGAAGTGAACATGTGGTGATTCACAGTAGTCGGTACCACTGTCTACACGGGAGTTTCGGCGGTGGCAACGACATCAGCAGTAGTAGTTGCCACAACAGCACTGGTGACATTTGTAGAAGAAGGATTTGTAGAGGTAGCAACCCTATGAGTTTGGATATATTCCAGAATGGACTCCATGTTACCTCGGAAGAGGTTCATCTCTCCTTGGACCCGAGCCAAGGTTTTCTTAACAATAGTGTTCTCAATTTCAAGATCAGCCATGAGTTTGGATTTGTTTGCCTGAGTAAAATAGCAATGATGAGTCGTCATAGTTGCTGTGGAAAGATTGATAGGGTAAGCATTTTGTTTTCTGGAGGCTTAAGAAAATAAATGTGTGAATGCATGAATGCATGCAAAGAGTTTTGACATGTGCATATTTATTTGTTTTTTTTAACATTCGTTTTTTTAAAGAAAAATTTCCAAGGAATCCTTGAGTTTTGTTTATCAACACAAGGAATCATAAAGCATAAAGAGAGAGACAGTATATGAAGTCAATAACCAAGAAACTCTTTTATTCAATATTAGAAAGTGGAGTATAAATATATATCGAGAGTCTGCCCGACGGGCTACAATAATCTCAGCTTATCAAACACCACCTTACAAACATAAATGAAATGAAATACAGCCTAAGGGACGTTATACGAAAACACTCCAGCAAAAGCTTCTTTTTACACTTCTGGTAGGTCTTCCATGGCATGTTCAACAAAGTGGGTCAGGCGTGCATGCCTTTCCCTCCAATATTGCGCGTCCTTAAGAAGGTTGTGCAATAAAGTGTGATCAGGTCCATCTAGAAGGTCTCTCAAAAATGTCTCCTTTTGGTCTAGGAGCCTTTGAAGATGTCCACTGTGCCTTTCCCGGTGATCATTCTCTTGTTTTAGTAGGTTGGTGTTCTCCAGATTTTCGTGTGCTTGATCCTTTGGCTCGCGAATCTCTTCAAACCTCTAGTTTAAATCACTTTGGAACTGATGAAGAATAACCTCTAGCTGTTTGACACGGCTTTGTTCATCTTTCAGCCCTTTCTTGTAAGCTACCAGATGGTCTTGAAGTTTCTTGATTTACTCCTTGTAGTTAAGCTCCACTTTACAAGATTGATATTGAGTCTCTGCTGCTGTTTCTTCTTTGCTGACAGACTAGCACAAGTTCCCTTTAGTGCTTCACCCATTTTTATTCTTTTGTACAACTCAGCTTGCACCTTGCTGTCTGCTTGAAGTGTTATATCTCTCTTCTAATTCAGATTAAACTTCAAGTTCTCCTTCTCCAATGATATCTTACCAAGGCTAGATTTGATATCCGCATTCTCTTTCTCTATTGCCTTGATAATTCCCTTCAGCTCATCGACTTCAGAAATATGATTGATGGTAGGTTTAGAAGGCTTGATGCTCATAGATTATTCTGACGGAAATGGCAACAATATTTCTTTGACTCTGTCTTTCACCCATCTGGTATAAGCTTCTTTGGATATGTAGTTCTTCTTACCCATTTATGCTCTTCCTTGAGGACATATCTCTCCCTAAGCCTTGATAGTCTTCTTGAGTAGCTCCGGATTGTCAACCTCTTAGTGTAAAACAAAACCTTCCACACTCTTGGAATCAGGCTTGTCCACCATGGGGTATCCCAACTGTCGTAATGCCAATCTCGGGTTGTAGTTGATTCCTCCTTTTGTACCAAGAAGAGGTACATTAGGGAAGTCACCACGGTTGAGGATAACCTTGACATTATCATAAACTCTAGAATACCAAGAAATATCTTCGGCGTTTAAAGACATGATCCTTTGGGGCCACTTCAGATTGTCTTTGTTCTCCAAGAAAGGACCTTTGTTAGGTAGATGTGAAATAAATCATCTATACATCAAAGGAATACAAAAAACGATGGCTCCCTTCTTCTTTTGAGTCCTTACGTGAATGGAGTAGTAAGTGTTAGCAAGAATAGTGGGTACGGGATTCTGAGTCAGGAAAATATGGATAGCAGTCAAGTCCACAAATTCTTTCAGATTTGGAAACAATACGATCCCATAGATAAGTAGAGCTAGAATGGCGTTGAAAGTCGTCCAACTTTCAGCATCGGCGAAATTAGTAGCCTTATCCACCAGAAAATTTAAGGTAAAACCATGGATCCCACCTTTAAGCTTCAAGTTCAACTCCACTACCTTCTTCCTTATGTGAAGGGCTTCAGTGAGGATATGGTATTGAGGGAGCTCCTTAGTGCAGACATAAGGAACTCCGTTCTTAATCCCAATACCCAAAATATGAGAGCACTCCTCCAAAGTAGGTGCTAACTGATAGTCCTAAAAGGTAAAACATCTCAGCAGAGGGTCATAGAATTGCACAAGGGTGTGCACAGTTGTGGCGCAGCTGTGCCCCTGATCCTCTCAAAACATTCAACTGTGGCTCCACGAGCTTGTAACTGTGAAAGCTTTTTCTTTCGGAAGTCATGCTTCATCTTGGATACTTAGTCAACAAACTTGGCTCTTGGATTCCTGGAAAAGAAATGCATATGTAAAAAGATTTATTATGATGGATGATAATGTATGATGGGATGATACGAATCACATAAATTCAAAGTTCTGATACATTATGAATAATCTGTATATGTCGTTGGTTGTAAGTTCAAAGGTTCGACGCAATATGAGAACCAAGGTATGTAGAGTTTATGGTTTCTTGCAAGAAAAACCCATATCCCCCTCACAGGTATGAACTATGCTCCAAGGTGGTCCCTAGAAGGTCTCCTAGAATCATCGAATCGAAATGAAAATACCCTATCATAGTGGATTCTCACAGGACAAAAGTACTTCCAAGTGAATCTAGTCTGAGTGTCATAGTGAATCTAGTCTGTCATAGTGGATTATCATTCAGAAGTGATGAGCTTAATGTGGAATCCAACAGCTGAACAATTAATACTTTTTTTGTTGTTTTTCTTTTTGTCTCAAAGTGGTGAGCGCAAGTAGGACAATGTTGGAAGTGGAACACACAAAAAATTGGTAACTATTTACAAACTCCACTACTAGTACTCTTCTACTTATGGAGGTCTATTCTAATTCTAATATTATTATACATCTTGCTCTGTCTTTCTATGACTTCCTTTCATTCAATCATACACACTAAACCAGACATAATAACCCATTTTTCTTTCCCGATTTTATAACATTCACTTAATCAATCACCAAAAGTCTTTAAGGAAGAATAATAGAGTTTAATTTGGAATTATTCAATTTTATAGCTCACCACACAAGCTCATATTAACTAGAAGCCAAAATAATACATACAAGCAACTCACACATCATTCAAACATTTAAACTACCATAGTGTGACAACTTTATTCACTAACCATTAATAGTATTATCATGGTTCACACTCATTTAAGGCGCATTTATGCTAAGAGGGAAGTCACGCTTAGCTTCCATCCCCTCCATACACTACAATTGGACTTCTAACTTGATGATTGCCATCATCCCAAATCAAAGTAGAAGACATTACTTCCACATTGGTTCTCCCTTCAATTGTAAGCGAGAATGATTTTTTCTGTCCTATTGATGTGAAAGATAGAACATCAGGTTTCACTTCAATTTCCAACAAAGGTGGTGATATTACTCTAGCTTTATAACTAGATTTTGCTGATCCCACATTTGTAACGGTTCTATGATAAACATATCCGAAAAATGTTCCGTTTACATAAAGTGCAAATGATGGCAGATTCAAGCTGTATACAGCTTTCTCATTATCTTTTCCCTTGCAATTACTCTTATCTTGAGTAAGAACTCGTAGTTCTTTTGATGTATACCCTTCACCACACAAAAACTCAGCATAATCTGCTTCGCTAATATCATATACTAGTCCTGGATTTGTTGCCTTAACAGGATTAATAAGCCCCGCGCCATATGCGAATTCAGCTTCAGCGTTAATATCAGAGCTCATTGGAGTAGCTGTTAATTCGAAACGATTTAGTTTAAAATGATTTGATCATATCTATAGTTAAAACGAACTTTTTTGATCGTGTATGTGTTTGAGTCATTTACCAGTGGTCATCAAGGCGGACTTGATCATGGCAGGAGACCAATTGGGATGAAATGATTTAACATATGCAGCTGCTCCAGCTGCATGCGGGCATGCCATTGAAGTTCCAGAGAGAATTTGATATGGCAATTTTCTATTGTCTTCTTCAAATTCTGAAATTGGGTCGAGCGGAGTCCATGCAGCTAAAACGTTAACTCCTGGTGCAGCAATATCAGGCTGCAACAACAAGAATAATTGTAGCTAGTAAGTGTTTTACATGTTGAAGGCAAAAAATTGACATGATTTATATATCATTTTATGTTACCTTGAGAGTATTTAGTGTAATTGGGTTTGGACCTCTTGATGAAAACGAAGCTATATAAGGGGACAACGAATCTTCGACTTCTTCACTCTTAAATATTGTGGCAGTTGGATTTCTGTTAAAATGTAAAATGATAAACTAATGGAGAACATTGAGTTGAATAAACTTCAATTATCAATATATTCATAATATAGTAATAAAAGACTATAGAAATACCTTGTTGATTTCATGTAGTATTGTATTTCTCTAAAGTTCCACAGACTCAACAATGTTGTTGGCAATGCAAATATAAATGGCGAATCTTGTGGATAAGTGTCTCCAAATATTATACCAACTGCTCCCGAGAAAAACCCTACATCTGAAGCAGACACAAATCCCTCGCATAAGACTATCTTTCCCTTTACGCCTTGTTTATCGACAGAGTCTTTGGAGCATAATCTAGGAAATAATATGTATATGAAATTTAAATCCAACCAAAAAATTATTTTTAGAATAATCATAAGAATGCATATAGTTGCATATATTGGTGATACCTGGATTGAGAACTGTTGAATCCACCAGCAATATTTGGAATATCTCTTGCGAAAATGATCGGAAACATTTTTCTTTTGAGATCAAATGTGTTAATTGTGGCTCCCTCATAAATGGCACCATTTCCCAATTGCACCTTTGTAACAAACTTTCTACCAAAAGTGCTTGCAGCAACAGAAAGTAACCAAGGTGCAAAATTTGTCATGGTGAGAATATTTGGGCCAAGATTATTAGCAGAATTCGACGTAAATATGCCTCTTTTCATTGCATGGAAACTTCCAATGTCGATCCCATTTCGAAAATATGGAACTACTACTACTTGAGTTGATCCAAGAGAAACAGATATAACATCAACTCCGTCATGAATTGCTTCATCAAATGCTGCAAGGATACCAGCTTGATCACAGCCTGTTTCCCAGCATACTTTGTACATAGCAACGCGTGCTGAGGGAACTCCTCCGCGCGCTGTTCCTGAGGCGTAGCCTTGTAGGCTCACAGAATTAACCACGTTTCCAGCGACCGTGGACGAACAATGTGTCCCATGACCATTTACATCTGTTGGATCTTTGATGTCTTTTTTGCTATACGAACCTTCGATATTAAAGTATCGCGCACCAATTATTTTGCTGCATAAAATGTGTATGATCATTTTTACTGTCATAATTTTTTAAGAGAAGACGCAAAACAACGAAAGTTAAGTGATGAATTACTTGTTGCAAGTGAAGTTGTGGCATGATCCCTTCCATTTTTTTGGTGGTGGACCGAATCCTTCATCACTGAAGCTCTTCGACTTCGGCCAAATTCCAGAGTCGAATACTCCAACAATTATGTCACTCTCCAAACTCAGTCTTTTGCTATTTTGTGGGAGGCCTATGACGTCCCAAGATTTTGTTGTGGAAGGATAATGCTTTGTATTTGGAAAAACGGACACCACATTGTCCATTTCTATGGCAATATCAACAAGTGATTAAAAATGTGTTTAATTTATATATTTTATATGATATTAACATAATTATAAAATTTAATTAACTTTACCGGCCAAAGTTTCTGCTTCATCTTCTGTCAATTTCACTACGAATCCATTAAAACTCTTCTTGTAGCTGTGAAGTATAGCTCCCGGTTCAAAATCACTGGACAAATTCAAATTATGAGAAAAAAATTGTAATCACATTGTTACACTACTTGGTAGAGTTAATTTCTAGTATTGAATTTGATTCAAATATTAATAACAATTTGAACCTGCCAAGGACATTTTGAGCCATTGTGGTGTGAAGAGAAGGTAAAGTGGCTGGATCAATGCCCTTTGGATGATCACCCATGTAGACAATGTAAGTCTGTATTCAGAAAAAGATATTGAATTACCAAATATAATTTTTTGAGCAATTTCTATAGTGTTGGTGTAATGTATGTTGAAAAATTGAAATGAACCAATATAAAAAAACTATGGGTAGTTTTGCCTTCACACACATATCTGAAATTTTTAAATAGAAATATAATGACAATCTTCCAACTTGTATTTTTTAGTTGATAGCTACAAATTGAAACATGAACCGGTATCCAATTAAGATGTTAAACTCAAGTTTTTAAGTATTTAATTTAGGTGCATTGGATCCATAAATTTATATAATATTAAATTACTATTTAATCTTGTTTTTAATTAAATGTTTCTGAAGTTATCAATCTAATAAATATTATTAAAATAACTATTAACAATGGTTGCTTGATAGATAGAACTGTTATAACAAAAATGAGTTAGATAAAAAAACAATAAAGTAAAATAACATGTTAAATATATATTTGCCTTGCGATCATTGGAACATGCTTGATGAATTTGAAAGCAGATTAGGAGAAAGAGAAAGAATGGCCTTAGAGAGACCATATCTGCCAATTGAATGTCAAAAAGAGAAGTAAAATGATTTACTGGATGTGTCTGACAGATAGGCTAACACCCAATGAGTACTATTTATGATAGAATAATGTGAACAGGTGGGTGGGACCCTTGGATTATAATAAGTGATGCACACTTATTCCACTTTTTTTGAAAAAATATCATTTTACTTTTGATAAAGAAAAAGAAAAGTGGATTAGTATAGGCTTTTAGGATATTTTGTTTAAAATTTTCAAATTAATAAGAATTTGATATAAAAAACAAAAGATTTTTAATATATACTAATATGCAATCCTTAAAACATATAGAAAAATATATTTAAAGATTGAAAATTTGGAACATCTTTTTACATTTTTACCTAAATTTTAATATAAGAGTAAGTGATCGGAGTGGTTAAACTCTTCATAAATATAGAAATTATATTCTATTCCTTTTGTGAGTATAGTTATTCCACTTTAGGATAATAAAAAAGATGGGAAAAGAAGAAACAAACACATAGATCATGTAAAATGCCTATAAAAAGGTAAGAAAAAGAAGAATGGGGAAACATCATCCATGTATGCTTGATTTAAAATTTCTAATTTATTTTTTATGAAGAAATTTTTTTTCTTAGGAAGAGGTTTTGTAAAAATGTATGTTAGTTGATTAGATAAAGAGACAAACTCAATGTGTTGCCATATTTTATTGGGATAACTCTGAGATCAACTATGTAATCATTGTTGTAAATTATTAACAAATAATAATTTGAGTGTGTTTTAAAATGACAAGAAAATATTAAAGTGAAGATTAATTTTTGAATTCAAAATTAGGCAACACTTCACAAGTGTTGCTGTAGGTTTGAATTCAAAAATAGACAACCCTTGTGAAATGTTCAATATGTTTGAATTCAAAAATAGGTAACGATTCGTGAAATGTTGAAGAATGTGAAATAGTGCAACATTTGAAAATTGTCGTTGTAGGCGAAACAGTGCAATATTTGGTAAAAATGATGTTATAGGCGAAACAGTGCAACATTTGGCAAAAATGATGTTGTAGGCGAAATAGTGTAACGTTTGAAAAGTGTTGATGTAGGCGAAACAATGTGACATTTATCAAAAGTGTTGCTGAAAGTGAGTGTTTCATTAAGAGTCGCAACTTTATGAAACAACACCAGTTTGACCTATAAATTGAGCATTCCAGATCCAGAAATAGTGTAACATTTGAGTGTGCTTAAAATGCTTATAAAGAAATTGATTTCGTTCACGATTCTAGCCTCGATCAATTCAATTTAAATTAATTTTCTAACAATCTTATAAGTATGTCAAACAATGACAATCGAGGCTTATGTTTCAAGTATCTAATTATGTTTCAAGTATCTAAGTGATGAACCAAAAACAAGATCTTCTTCCTCCTAATAGTCATGAAGATCTTTTATTTATGATTAATGTTAAAGGTTCTTATAAAAATCATCAAAGAGATGAGCGTAAATTAAAATGATATAATATTTCAAAAGTTATACAATATTTCATATATTATTTCAAAATCCTATAAGGTATTTACTTCTAACATATTTGAAATGATATATGAATATTTGAAATGATACATGCATAGTGACCTTCAATTAGTTTCTTTAATAAAAAAAAAAACTAAAGTATACTCATGTTACAATTTTGAAAAATGATGGTTCATTTTATTTACTGTGTGTATAAATAAAACATATCATATATGTATTTTGAAAATATTATTTTTTTGATTCAATTAAAATGAATTTAATTCTTAATTGCTTAACTAATTTGTTATTTGAAATGTTGAAGTGATTTTCAAATAGAAACAACATGACATATCAACAAATAATAAATTGCATGTTAATGTATTCTGAATTGTCATATAATCAATATAGTTTATTTGAAGTTGAGTCCTGAGGGGTCAAATATGTTTTTGTAGACTATGCACATAATAGTAAATTATATAGACTTTTGAACTTAGAATCTAAAGTAATTATTGAATTCCGAGATGAGGAATTCTTTAAAACTTTATCACGAAAGATAAGGAATCAAAGATTCCCACAAATGAAGAACCTTATGAGGAAGATTTTCCACGGATTATTGAAACACAAACCGAAAGTTCGTCACCGATTGTTGAAAAATAACTAGAACTTAGAATAAGTAAGAGAATCCGAAAGGCTTAAGACCTAGGACCCAACAAAATTGATAGTCGATTAAATCTTTTATCTAATGGAAGAAAATAGTAAGAATTTTGTTCATAAAATTCCTATTATTCTTCAAGTGGAAGATGATCCTAAGACTTATAAGGAGGTAATAGTTTCAAGAGACTCATCTTGTTTAGAATTAAGCATCTTAGTGTGATGGTACACTAAACACCTACAAGTCTAGATTAATGACCAAGAGTTTTAGACAAAAGGAATGTGTTGATTATTTCAACACATATGCGCCACTAGCAAGGACGACGACAATTAGGAGTATTGTTTTCATTAGTTTTTTTTTGCATGACCTTATAGTTCATCAAATATATTCCAAAATGTAAATGTCGATGAGGAGATTTACATGGAGAAACTGGAATGTTATGTGCTTCTTGGTAATGAACAAAAGGTGTGCAAACTTGTCAAATCTTTGTATGGAATAAAACAAGCACCAAAAAATGAAATAAAAAATTTGACTTTGTCATTGCAAGATTCGTAAATTAATGGGAAGACACACAACTTAGGAGGAGACTTTTCAATCCTATCAAAACTTGAATTCAAAGAGTTTGTCATCATCAAAAGGGGGAGATTGTGAGGAATACATCTTATATTTAGTTCAATTTTGACGACGACAAAGATTATCAAAGAAGAAAAGGTTCAAAAGCTTCATGCACATCAATGATGAAGTTGGTCAAGAAGGTTTAGCATAGAAATTCAAGTGAAGATTTGAGACAAGCGAACATAAATAAGGTGCTCATTGCAATTTATACTATACTACTTGAAATTTCTCATAATTTCATTTATCACTTCATATAAAAACCTACTTGCATCATCATACATGATTATCTAAAAATCTTCTTCATTTCATTCTTGTTACAAGTGTTTGTAAACAAAATTGTGTGAGAATATTGTGATATTCCTTTATCTCTATGTTGACTATATATTGATCATTAGAAATGAGATGAATGGAATTTTAGAAACAAAGAGGTTTCTAACTTTCACATTCAAGATGAATGATCTTGGACTAGTTGACACACTTTTGGGGATCAAAGTAAAGTGGAATAGTGGGGTTATGAACTTAGTCAAACACATTATGATGGGAAAGTACTTGACAAGTTCAAACACTTATATTTCAAGAAAGTGAGTACTCTGTTTGATCCTAGTGTCAAACTTCAAAAGAGTGATGAAAGAGTTGTGGCTCAATTAGAATATGAAAGTGCATGCAATGTACTAGACCCGACATAGCATTTGTAATTAGCAAAATGAGTAGATTTTACTAGCAATCCAAATGGTGAGCACTAGAAGGCATTCATTAGGATTTTTGGCTATCTTATGAAAAAAAATAAAAAATTGGTCTCCATTATGGTAGATTTCTTGTCATATTAGAAGGACATACCTATGCGAGTTTGATATCAAGTGTTGAATATCATAATTCTGCATTTATATGGATATTTACACTAGTCGGCGGTGCAATTTTTTGGAAGAGCAAGAAACAATGGTAGATCACTCTCTTAATAATCATAGAATCAGAGTTCGAGGCTCTTGCTTCCGCTAGTGAAGAAGCTGAATGGTTGAAGGACCTTCTGTTGGAAGTTTCATTGGCTAAAGACAATATTTCAAAGGTGTTGATATATTGCGATAGTTAAACCACTTTACCTAGAGCATAGAAAAAGTGTATAACATAAAGTCTAGACAAACAACTACGACTTAGACATTCTTTACTGAGAAAATTGATTAATGATGTAATCATTTCATTCATTCACACACACACACACACACACATATATATATATATATATATATATATATATATATATATATATATATATATATATATATATATATATATATATATATATATATATATATATATATATATATATATATATATATGATCGACAATGGTCAGAGAATTAGTAAAGACACATAAAGTATAAAGATTTGTTAAGCGAGATAGTAGGGGGAAAACCCTTAAAGAATGTGTGTAAGGTAACGTCGGTCTAATCATATGGATTAATGGTTTAAAAGCATTGTTACCTAACATTCTGATTAGACTTTGCGTTTTCTTTACTAAGATTAAGTTTTAAATCGAAAGATATCTAACTATATTAACATTCTTTATTTCTCTTTTTTTGGAATTGATCTTGTCATTATTAGAACAACTGGGAAATTGTAAATTATTGACAATTAATAATTTTAAGTGTGTTCCAAAATGACCAAAAAAAATTCAAGTGAAGATTAATTTTTGAATTCAGAAATAGACAACACTTACAAAATGTTGCAGTAGGTTTGAATTCAGAAATATTCAACACTTGTGAAGTGTTGCAGTATGTTTGAATTCAGTAATAAGCAGCACTTTGTGAAGTGTTGTAGAATGTGAAACAATGCAACCTTTGAAAATTATTGTTGTAGGCGAAACAGTGAAACATTTGGTAAATGTGCAGTTGTAGGCGAAACAATATAACATTTAGCAAAAGTGTTGCTGCAAGTATCTGTTTTATCAAATGTCGCAATTTTATGAAACAATATCAGTTTGACCTATAAATTAAGCATTCCAGATTCAGAAAAGCAAATTAGAAAAGTTTATATTCTTCAAACAAAATTATTTTGTCTCTTTCATTTATTTCTTCATCATATGAAGTATTATTTTTATCTTTTTCAGTAATTAATAAGAGGTACTTTAATAAAACTATTATTGTATCTTTCATTTATTATTTTTTTAAAATTTATATGAAGTAATCAATTAAATCACTTATTATGAGAAGGAGAATATATTATTTTAGATTATATTCAAGATTTTGTTTCTAAAAAAATCTAGTTGAATTGAGATGATTAAGTATAATATATAAATAACTCTTAGCTTTGATTTGCAAATGACATACTATCTTAATTAAGGTTTCCAATTTCATTAAAAGCCTTATGTTCCATTCGTTAGACTATTTTAACTAACTCGGATTCCAATTTTAATAAAAGCCTTATGTTCCATTTGTTTCATATATACATATAACAATAACAAAGGTTTCTTGTGCTAAAATACACATAACACATAGTATTTTTATTGCGACAAATGGATATATAAATAATTATGGAGCATCTATTGACATTGAAGAATCGCGTACCGAAAAGAATTCACTGGGCCACTACACTATCGAATGTATTTGAAAATGACACTTCATTGCATCGCACTAAACACTATTCCTCTATATGAGGCTGAAATAAACTTACCCTTCATAATATGGCATCATCCTCAAACCTAAGACACCACTAACCTTATGTTCATCCTCAAACCTAAGACACCACTAACCTTATGTTTTATTGGCTACTGCTGAAAGATGAATAATGATGTATTTTGACACGTGTCTCCGAATTATCACGTAGAGCAGTGTTTGTTCATACCCTTCATTACGGTGACATCAAAAGACTGTCATCTACATGCAATAATTCATGTTATATGTGACCGGGAGTCAAATGCCTTCAACAATGACAGATTCAAAAAATTATCTTTGTGAGAGGAAAGAATAGTCTATGACAATCCCCTTGGTTTAACTTTACATTTATCTCTTTAGATATTACCTTTTTGTTTAAGTTTTTATAATTTAAATTTGGGTAATTATTATTTTTTGTCTAACTTAAATTCCAGATTTATTTTGCTTCTTAAATTCTAAAAAGATCAATTAGTTTTTTTTTTTCAAACCTAGTCACATTTGTCATTTTTGATAACTCAGTTAGTCAAAATCAAATTTAATGGCCACGTAATGTACACATGATATTGATGTAATGATGTCTAAATCATACGTTGTTTTGTGTCATTTTAGTTTTGATTTAATATATAATTGTTGGTTCTTAATAGAATTTTGTCTTTGATATAATATAATTTTTTGTTTAATTCAATTCAGAAATGAGTGTATTGTTGTTTCTGATTTGATATGATTCAGAAAAATCCAAGTTAAAAAATTGAGAATTCTATAAAATAAAATAAAAATATATTAAAAACAATTCAACATGATTGTTTAATAATACAGTTGTTATAAGCATAACGCTATCCAGAATAACAAACGCCAAAAATGACGTTGTTGGATATCGAACCCAAAACTTATAAATTATTTCACAATGTTTGTTTATAAGAACCGTTGTTATATGCAGCGCGCTATTCTATTTATTACAACAAACAATAGGACGTTGCCATAAATTCCACACATACAATCACAACCAATCTCACAACGGTTGATAATCCGCGATAGTATCCTTTTATCAATCATGATAAAAGGGGTTTTCTACCGTAGTGTTGGAATTTGTGAAAAACGTAACAAAAGGGGAGGAAGTAATGAGTTGATTGGTTTTACTGACAGCGATTATGCCGGATCAGTGGAAGATAGAAGAAGCACCTCAGGCTATGTTTTTATGCTAAGTGGAGCAGCTGTGACTTGGTCTTCTCGAAAGCAACCGATCGTAACACTAAGCACAACCGAAGATGAATTCATTGCAGCTGTAGGAAGTAGTTGTCAAGCAATATGGATGCAACGGGTGCTAAAGAAGATTGACTACATGGGCAGTGAGAGTACTGTCATCTTTTGTGACAATAGCTCAACAATTAAAGGGGCGAGGAATCCGGTGATGCACGACAGAAGCAAGCACATTGATGTGCGCTACCATTTCTTACGAGAGCTAGTGAATGATGGAGTTGTGCAGCTTCAATCTTGTGGTACAAGGAAGAAGATAACCGACATTTTCACCAAACCGATCAAATTGGAGCTATTTCGGGAGCTAAGAAGGAGGGTTGGAGTGTGTGAACTACCACATGTTAACTAGCTGCAAATGCAGTCTAGTTTAAGGGAGGCAATAATAAGTCTTTAGTCAAATAAGAATCCTAGTTTTTAGGATAGTTTGTTGAATTGATTTAGTCAAATTTGTTTCCTTATTTCTAGTTAGAAGTAGATTGTAGTTTGTTACTACACGTTCATTTTGTTCCCTATTTATTTTACAGCATTTCACAAGGAATAAACAAGTCATTTCAGTATTGTTAGTTGTTTTCTATTGAATTCTTATTGCATCTAACAGAGGCAATTTGAATTTCTCTAATGACAACTCCGAATTCAGCATGAAAAAATGAGGGGCGCACTACATTTTCAGAGAACACAAGGATTAGATCTCCATAACTGTCTCTGAAGAGACCACCAGAACCCGGATTTTCATTTTCATGGCTAAAGGCTTCAGTTAATGAAAGAAGAAGAGATGTTTTTTAATCTAGTTGCATTGCTAGCACCATAAGCCGCTCATTAGTGGAGACCATCCTAAGCATCAATTTCTAGACTATTATTGATTTGGAAGGGGGAATGTCCTTGTTCCATATGAATTTTTCCCATGAGAGTCTAGTAGAAGGAACTCTTTTGAAGATAAAGGCATCTTTCAGGCTCAGGACGTCTGAAGTTAGGGGTGTTCGCGGTGCGGTTTGGACGGTTTTTGTGATAAAAATCACCTGAACCGCAAGAGAAAAAAGCATGCGGTTCAGTTTGGTTCAATTGACTTTTAGAAATAAAACCAAACCAAACCAAACCAAATCAATGCGGTTTGGGTTGGTTCGGTTGGTTCGTTTTTTTATAATATTTTTATTGAGCCATATATACTCCTATAAATAACGACATAATGCTTAGTCATTCATATATTACTAAATAACATCAAAATTCATCATATTTAGACAAAAACGTTTCATTCAATATACAAAAAACCAGATTAGACAAAAGTGGAATAAAAGATAAATATAAATAGTAGCATAAAATAATATCAAAAACATTATAATAAAACATAAAAAAAAACATATGAGATGAGAGATTAGAGAAGATGAAAAAAAGAACATAAGAGATGCGAGATTGAGAAGAAAAGTGCAATAAAAACGTAATTGGAAGAGAAAATAGTAACATAAAAGATAAAAAAGAAAGAACATAATAGAGGACTTATTAGAGTAGAATAGGCGAGACCTACGTGGAAAAGAAGATGAGAAGAATATGTGATACTACTATGAGAGATTTAAGAAGGTTAAAATTGAAACCCTAAATGTGATTAAGAGAAAATCGTTTGTAATTGTAAGGTTAAGGCATACTAGATTTGAGGTTTGGGTTGGATGTGGGATAAGTGAACTTTGGGTTGTAACATAATGCGGTTTGGTTTGGTTTAGTTCGGTTTGCAAAATACAAACCGCAAACCAAACCAAACCGTGCGGTTTTATTAAAAAATGACTCAAACGAATCCGAACCAAATGCGGTTTTTTGCGGTTTCAGTTTGGTTTGGTTTGGTTTGCGGTTTTCTATTGGGTTGAGTTGGTTTTGAACACCCCTATCTGAAGTGGTATGGGGTCAACTCTACTCGTCATCATCTCCAATGTTATTCAAGTAAGCCTCAGAAATCCTATTTGGAAGAAAAAGAAAGATCTTAGTCCTATTGAGAGGTAAGTTCAAATGACCATAAAAAATGAAATCCAAAACTTTTCTGTAAGGGTTGATGCCTTGAGAATCAAGAAACTCCAAACTAGTTTCCAGATGTAGTGGTGTACTCGACTGCACCATTTATCCAACCAAAATTTAATTCAATTCCCATCGACCATAATCCAACTGAAATGAGTGTTAAGAAGGTGAAGCTCACCTTTGATTCCTTGCCAAATAGATGAGAAGATGTGATGCATGATGGTGCAAAAGCACCTAGTAGTTATATATTTTTAGAATATTTTCCCAGGGCTCATCACTTTCATGCATATCCCAGCCAAGTGAAATTGGTTTCTTCATTTAGAGATATGAGATTTCTTAATCTAAGACCTCCGTTGTCATAAAGGGCACAAATTATTTTCCATGCTAACATCACCATTTTCCTATTGTTTACATCACCACTCCAAATGAATTTCCTAGAAGCTCTTTCAATTCATATGAGAAGAGAAACTGGTCAAGGGTATATAGTGATGTTGTCATTGTAATTAGGCATAGTCCACCAAATTGAAAAATTGAAAATGGCATTGCAGACATCTTTTTTCAATGATCTTCCAATAGATTTTCCACTTTCATCCAAGGTGTTGTTAATAAGCGGAAGTCAGGCTTATGAGAATTAATTAAGTTCTTTAGATCCAATCTTGTAGGGGCATTGGTGAAGGTGTGGGATAGGTTAGTTATGGTGCATGCTAAGGTAGTTAGTGTACTTCACTCTTGTATATATATGCACAAGTCATAACCAATTGAATAAATGAGAAATATCATATATGAATCAAGCAAAGCTTGATTCTCTCAATCCATATTCATCATCCCTTCTTCCATGTATAATCATAATCATGTTCAAAATTAAAATATAGCAGTTAATTTTGACTTTTCACACGTATTACGAAATTTGATCATTGTTTTATAAATGAATAAGATCAACAGTTGTTAGAGGGATAGATAGTGATGCAGCACAAATGCAAAGCCTTTTAAATTTAAGGAAACATCAATGCTTCAGAGCCATAAACAAGATAGAGACATGAAATGAAAGCTAGTCCAAAAGCAACACATACAAACCAAAACATTTCAATTATGTTCACTACCCTTCATTGCCACCCATCATCTTGTTACATCAAAATAAATAATCTATCTTGAAGTAACAAGTCCCCAGTGATTCTAAATCACAACATTTTGACCTTACTTATAATCCACCGAAAAATCAAACTATAAATGAATGCAACTAAGCACATATACATCTCGTCTCGCGCTAAAGTGTACAACTTTGATGGGGAAGTCGAATAACATGTATAATTACTGCGATATATCTTCTGTTATTAATTAAAGTGTAGAATTTGATTTTCATTTTAACAAAAGTACGCGATTTATTCAATAATAATATAAAGTAGTATGTTTAGAATTACAGTGAATAAGTAACTTAAATTTTGTACTGTCCAAGCCAGTGAAATTCTATCATCTGGTGGAAGGAGTGGTGGTGGATCGAGTTTGTAAGCTTTATCTGGAAAAACAGACACAACCCCTTTAAGATCTACATCACAATAATTCATGGTTAACAAATTTATAAATATTTAAAGGAAAAATGAGTAAGTTTTCAATAGAAAAAAAAATAGCTTCTAAGCATACCAGCCATTCTATCGGCTTCCTTTTGCGTTAGCTTCACCGCAAAACCACTAAAACTCTTCCAATAGTAGCATAATATAGATTTGGGTGCTGAGTTTCTAAAATTGTAGAGAAAAAGAAAGGAAAAGTTGAAGTAGTCAAGTTATTCTTTTTTGAAAGTCATCAAAAGTTTATACTATAGAGATCTATTGTTTGTGACTAATCTATTGTTTACCTTGATGTATCAAATCTTTGTAACGGAGAAGTGAATAAGTTTCATTTCCTAAGATATCTCCGGTGTAGACAATATAAGTCTGCATTTTTAATTTGACATATAGGTTTATCATAAAAAAAAACACTTATTCCAACCAAAAACATGAACATGGGAATTTGATAAGGGTTAATAACAACTTACCTTTAGATTTTTATCTTGGCTAGATGATGAGTCACATTTCACCAAAAGTGAAGCCAGGCTATGAAGGAGTAAGATACCAATAAAATATCTACCCTCCATTGTCAAGCTAATATAGTTAATGCATTTTTTATATACCTAGCATTTGATTTCATAAAGTACTGTATTCTTATGTTCCACTTTGTATTAAACTAACTTTACTATAATCTATTTAGCTAGTTATTAAAATATAGTTAATGCATTCATTATAAGTATTCTAATTGTGAAATCTGAGTTGGACATTCAGCTATTAGAACTCAGATTTTCTATACATGCTAGAGGATAATTTTCTGAGCATAAACACAAAATCTATTTTATCATGTGTTTCTCTAAGTGTTTGATCTCATGTGTTTAATTTACCAGTTCAAGAATGTAAAAGCAAATTTTCCGAGGATAAACAAAGTCTAACATAAACTTATAAAAAATATAGTATGAAGTGAAAAACCCTAAATCAAAAATCCAAAGATTACAAAACTCTAAGAAAGAAAATTAAACTCTGACCTTAGAAACAACAATATGAAGAAAGAACTATAAAACTTGAAGAAGATGCATGAAGCTCGTGTCTCTTATGTGGAAGTGGTAGAAACAGATTGAGAGAGAAAAAAAAATACGTGGATGTGTTATGGTGGTGGGTGGTTGTGTCTGTGGACGGTGGCGGGATGGATGAAAGTGAAGGTGCGACGGCGGTGGTGCGGAAGCGGGGGGGTTGTGAGGTGAGCTTTGAGTGAAAGAGAAGAGAGATGGTCGATTGGAAGAGAGAAATGAGAGGGAGGATTGTTTGGGTCTGAGTTAAGAAAACCTATACAACATTATGGAAAATATGGATGTATAAATTGGATCTTTTTAATATAACATTAAATCAATGGATATTTTGTTAGGTTAGAAGTATTTTCTTTTTTGAGTTTTGATCATAATTTTCATGGTTTCTCTAGTAATAAATTGATTCACATTTAATTTAATAAAATATTAGTTTGAATAATATTAACTTGTGACATAAAAAATCAACTTATTATGAATCAACGTCACATATTTTTAAATAATACTCTTAAGAAGTCAGATAAAGATAGATCGATAGACTTTGTGATAAAAATGATAAATTATATGGAGAAAAGTCAAATTATCGAGAAAGCGAAAGATCTGAACAAACTATAAAAAAATTGATTAAAAAAATATATTGAGATTAACTCTTTGAATAAAACAATGATCAAAGATAAAAAATTATGGCAAAAATAAATATGTAGCCTATCTCACTTAGAATGATAAGACTTGATTATTGTTCTTCATATTATATAAGTTCTTGAAAATAAGTGTAAATGGTGTGTAATTGTAATGAGTTTAGTTTGCAAAGGATAAAAGAAGAAACTTTTACCCTACCCATATTCCCAACATAAATCTCAAAATACCCAAATCTCTTTCATGTATATTTCAAATTATCCAACTTTCAAAATAAAAAATGGGGTTTATTAAAGAAATAAGGTGTAAGTCAATTGAATCGATGCCTCTGTATATTGTTAAGTTTAATTACTTTTTTTGTGATTTTTTTTTACAAATTTAACGTTTTTTGTATATTTTTTTTAATAAAGTGTGTCCTGCAAAAGTAATACGTAATTTTATGTAGGAAAATCAATAAAAAACGTGAAATTTATGGAAAATCCACTTAAAACCTAAATAAAATTAAAAAAAAAATACAGAGACTTCGATTTAATTGACACGCGGTATTAAATTTAGGAGTAAGTGTTATATGATTTAAGAGACTTATTTTTGTTTGAAAGTTGAGTTGTTTGAAAATAAATTATTTTGGGATTTATGTTGGGGAATATGGGTAGTGGGGTAAAAATTTCACAAAAAGAAAGCTTCTCAAAGATAAGTAAATTAAACTTTGGGTAATCTAAGCCACCAAGATATTGATATATAGAAAAACATCCAAATGTTAGAAGAAGAAAAATTGATCTACAAAGAAGAATAGAAAGGACAATGATTCATATATTATGATGAGAAGAGATGTTTTTGGTTCAACATTTTTGCAACATGGGATAACGTGGTTTCACTTTTGTAACTTATCATGTGAAATATGTCATTTTCAGTGTGCTATACTCATCGATTAATGTCCACCACCTACTTGTCCTCTCTCTCTCTCAGGCCACTGTGCATCATTAGGGTAGCTTTGTCTTCTTTACTCTACTTAATCTAAAAATTGATTAATTGTCAATTGTGAAACACCTTAATCTCTTGAAGTTGAACAGTTTTTTTATTTTTCCTATCGAATAAGTAAAACAATAATCTCTTCGTTTCTACATAAATTTAAATTATGAGTTTTTATTTTTGTTTATTTTTTATATTTATGATTGTTGTTTGTAAAATTCAAAATAATAATTATAAGTTTATCAAAATTAATTTTAAATATTTATGAGTTATTAATTATCCAATGATAATATACATTAAAATTAATTTAAATATTATGAGTTTGTCTTTGTTTCTGTTCCATAGTGGAATCATAGTTGATCGATAAATGAGGAGACATAGTTTGCTCTGGTGTTCTTGAGCTTCATAGAGAAGGGGTTGATCAGTAAGATTAACACTTCAACGCTCAACTCAGTAAGAAAGTTAAAAGTGATATATGAATGAGAATGAATTTGAATACCTAAGAAATAGGAGAAAAGAGTGCTAATTGAAAACGTGGATCACAACTCTTAGATTGATCTAGACAGCTAGCAAGATTCACGCGTGTGGAATTGTCTCCTCAGAGAGGAAAAAGAGATTACATATTTTGCATTTTATCCCTCTTACTTCGTTATTGGGCCATCACCTTTTGGGTCTTGGGAACGACCCATAATAGTTTCCCCCAAGCCCTTATTTTTGCTTTGTAGGACGAGGATTTGTAATATATATATATATATATATATATATATATATATATATATTCTAATGCTAAGATATGCCCCAAAGGCACAAGTTAATGATATATTTATAGAAATATTCTCTTGGATTGCGTGTGTCATACCCCAAAATTTACCCGTTAATATTACAAGGCATTTTTCAGGCACCAACTTATTTTGCAAGGCCCTGACATTAAAGGAACAAAAGTCCAGCTCACAACAGGCCCAATCCAGAAAATGGCCCAGACTAACTTGCTCGCTAGGCGAGCAATTCCTTCGCCTAGCGAACCCCTCGTTATGACACTCGCCCCAGCGAAGCGCCAGATCCAGAAAAAGCCCAAACTAGCTGGCTCGCTAGGCGAGCAATTCCTTCGCCTAGCGAAGCTTGCGAATATCAGAATTTCTGGGCTTCATTCTGAGCCCATTAGGTCACAACAAGAGCACTATAAATGGCCAAGCCTTCAGTCACGAAAAGGGGAGGAAAAACGGAGACAGGAGAACGGAAACGGAGAAAGGAGAGCCCTAGCAAGCAAACCCTGAAAGAACTCGGCGGCACCAAGGTCTATCTCTGCCCAATTCAATCCGATTTGCCGATTCGAAGTCACAACTCAGTTGCTAACAGGTTTACATTGCTATTATTGTCTTATGTTCTTAATTTGCATATGACTTTATGATTAGATTGATGAAATATCTTAAGTTTGGCATGTGAACTTTAGTATGTACCTGCATACCTTAAATGATTAACCATATAATTGCAGTAATGAAATCCATAAGGCATAAAATTGGTTGGGATTGTACTGATATCAAATTCAAAACCAGCAGCCGCTCGCTAGCACATCGCTAAGCGAGTCGGTAGCGAGTACTCGCTAGGCCTTCGCTAGGCGAAGCAGGGGCGAACGAGACAGTGGCTGTTTCATTTCCTTGTTGTTCTATCTTATGTTTGTTTAATCATGATTTATTATAATTCTGCATCATTTGGCCTGAGTTCATGACTGTTGTGTTTATTTTATGGTGCAACTTTCAATTATCCTTTATCTCGATGCTCTAATCCGTGTGTTGAATTGTGTAAAGGCTTACATATTCTCGAAGAAACGGCCGGCTAGGTATTCCACATTATGTGTGGGATACCCTTATGGAGATCCACCCTGAATTACTCAATTGATTTTAATGTATTAATTTTATGGCGAAGATCCACCCTAATGGCTTAATCGATCTTAATGTATTAATTTTAATGCGGACTTAATTACCTACTTGATTACGGTTACCTAATTAAGTGTAAAACTTTGTCCTTAAATAAGTAATCTCGGACCTCTCTTTGTTACCCTACGATTACGGCATTATGGTCATGTCCCGCGAATGTGGGGATACACTTAGCAAAGATCCTTCGGTTAAATCATCACAGTCCCTCGAATGTTGCCTTTGTCCCTCGATGACCCTTCGGTGTAGCCTACGGTTAAATGATAATAGTCCCTTCGAATGCTAAGGTATCCTCACAACTGTTGCCTTCAATGACCAATCGATGACCCTACGATGACCCTTCCACATCCAAAGGATGAAACTACTTACTTCTCAATAGTAAGGACAGTTTTACCCTCATAAGGATAGGAAATGCCCGGAAAGACCTCAGACAGGTATAACCCTTAATTGCTCATTCATAACCTAAAATACTTTTCACACCTCACACATTTCCAAACATCCTTCTAGAAAATCACCACTTGGCATACATTCGTACTAGGATCATTGCCGAGTTATATTTTTCTAAACGACTTTCAAAACTAAACGAGATAACCACTTTGTATACATTCATTCAAGAATCATTACAAAGTTAAATCCTCCTTTTCAAAACATTTTCCAAACAGTTCTCAAACACTTTTTTCAAACAAGAAAAACATAAATGATTGAGCAATTAAGAGCCCATGGATAACCATGGATACAAAGGGTGCTAACACCTTCCCTTTGTATAATGTACCTCCCGAACCTAAGAATCTAAATTAAGGTCTTTCCTGTTCTTTTCCACCTTTCCTTATGGGATAAAAGAAAAGTCGGTGGCGACTCTTGCTAACCGCGACATTGCGATTAAGAAACACATTAAAGTCAGTTCACCATATGACAGAACTGGCGACTCTGCTGGGGACACAAAGAGAGGTCACCTTAAAAAAAAATCATTTATGTTTTCAAATTTTTCCTTCTTTTAAGGGAATGCTTGAGTGAAAGATCCTACACCCGGATCTAGTGTACCTTAGGTAAGTAGCAATAGATCATCGCGACTATCCGGCGTATACTGGAATGGTTAAAATGATGGCTACGGTTAATGTGACACTTTGGATGTCCTGATGTTCCTCATGTTCACTTGAGGAAAAATTTGGCATTCGCGTGGTGTCATCAAAGCATTAACCAGACCTTTAGAACCCTAATTGACTCATCCTAGCCATTAGAAATTAGTGAGATAACTGACTTCGGTTCCGACTGGGGTTGGTTGATACTCGATACTACACTCTTTGAGATTGGACTTTAGGGAAGCTTTGGTCAACCACTTGGCGTTGCACTGAAGTGGACTTAAGGAAAAGTCGATGATTTGAGATCCTTCTAGAACCCGGTTACTATTCTAGGACAGGTTGAACCAACCAAACTTCAGTGGGGAGGGTACTTACCTATGGAACTCATGCAAGCCTTAAAACCTTGGAATGATTGTGTGACTTGTTTATGCATGACATCATAACATCATAACATCATAATATCATAACATCATAACATCATAACATCATAACCTCATTGTACTAACCATTTCAAGGACTTAGGAATTTAGCTTTGCTCTGTTAAACAGGTTATGGCTTCCAGGAAGACTATCCGGATCAATCTTGTAACGATCTCTCCTCAACTCAAGGATTTAGTGTCAGAACTTCCCGATCATGCTCAGTTCATCAAGAAACATGGTTCTATCCTCAATTTGGTTACCACTGGTTTCAAAGAAGATATGATAAGAGTTCTATTCCAGTTCTTCGATCCTAAACATCATTGCTTTACCTTCCCAGATTATCAGTTGGTACCCACATTAGAAGAATTTTCCAAGTTGCTTGGGATACCTATCTTTGATCAAATACCTTTCAGTGGTTTAGAAAAGATGCCAAAGTCTGAAGAAGTTGCCGCAGCTTTACACCTGACAAAGTCTGACATTGAAACTAATTGGGTGACAAGAAGGGGAGTTAAGGGTTTGCTTGCCAAATTTCTAATAAATAAGGCCCGAGAATTCCTAAAAGTTATGAATGTCCATGCTTTCGAAGATGTCCTAGCATTACTAATCTATGGTTTGGTGTTATTCCCTAATCCAGACCAATTCATAGACATGAATGCTATTAAGATATTCCTCACTCATAACCCTGTGCCTACCTTGCTCGGAGATATTTTGCATTCCCTTCACACTCGTACTATGAAAAGGCAAGGGACTCTCATGTGCTGCGTACCTTTATTATCTAGGTGGTTTATTTCGCACCTTCCTCAATCGGTCTTGAAGAACGAGCAGAATTTGAAATGGCCTCAAAGGATAATGGCACTCTCCCATTCAGACATCCGTTGGTGTTCTAATCTCAGAGAAAATGTTACCATCATTGACCGTTGTGGCGAGTTCCCTAATGTACCACTCCTAGGAATAAGAGGAGGTATTACTTATAATCCTGCTTTAGCCTTACGTCAGTTTGGTTATGCTCGTAGAGATGGTCCACATGAAATGATCATCGAAGGCATTGTGTTCGACTATGACAACGACTCCCAAGGTCTCCGTCAAAGATTTGTACGAGCTTGGGGCATGGTGAAGAGAGGTACGTTAGGACAGAAAAATTCTATTCCTATGGAACCTTATCTCAGATGGGTACGCGCCAGAGCTCGTGAACTTGTCATGCCATATCTTGCAATCGGACCTCAGATTGTCGAACCTGAAGCTGAAGGAGGTACTTCTCAGATCATTCCTTATCCAGATATGCCTACCGATGTTGAGGAATTGAAGAGATCCTGGACCCAGTTGAGAGAGGAAAGGGATACTTTCGAAGCTCAGTTCAATGCAGAAAAGAAGAAAGTACTAGAGCTCACCAGCCAGCTTAATGAGGAACGAAGACTCAATGCATATCTTCGCCCAAAAAGAAGCCGTCCCTGGGAGATTTGAGCTTTTGTTGTATTTTTCATTTTTTTGATGAACATTGATTAAAGAAATTATTAATAAAAACGTCCCTCTTTTTGGTAGTTTACGCAAAGTTAAATTCCAAAAGTCCTTGAAAACATTTCATACATTGCACTGCATGACATAACATTGCATAACAGGTATTCCAAAAGACCATATTCTCACGGTCTTCCTCTTAAACAGAAAAATGGCTCTCGAACAAACTGTCAAAGATCTCCAGGCTCAGAATGCTCAATTCCAGGAAATGATGCTAAGCTTATCCAAGGGGCAGGAAGAACTGAAGGCTCTCTTGCTCGAGAAGAAAAAAGACCCGAAACCTGTGAGTTACATCAACCCAGGAAGAAGGCTTAAAAGACAGGCCGCGAGAGTCAAGTTTGGAATTCCGAATGGTCCAGAAGAGGAGACGGAGAATGATTCAGAGGAGGAGAATGTTGATTTCACCAACCCTGAGGATGAAGATGAAGATTATGAAGACGAACAGTACTCTCCGAAAGATGATAAGTACAAGCTGCTGGAAGAACGTATGCTAGCCATGGAGGGCCAGAAGGCGCCCGGTCTGGATTTCGAGAGTTTGGGTCTGGTCTCCGATGTGACCATTCCTCGCAAATCCAAGATCCCCACTTTCACTAAGTACGATGGTGCATCCTGTCCTCAGATGCATCTGAGAGCTTATGTGAGAAAGATTCAGCCGCATACCACTGATAGGAAGCTATGGATCCATTTCTTCCAAGAGAGTCTGTCTGGCACATAGTTGGAATGGTATTATCAGCTCGAGAGCTCTGAGATCCGCACCTGGACTGATTTAGCAACAGCTTTCTATAAACAGTACCAGTATAATTCTGAACTAGCGCCTACTCGGCTACAGTTGCAGAATATGACTATGGGATCCAAAGAAAGCTTCAAAGAATATGCTCAGAAATGGAGAGATTTGGCTGGCAGAGTCAAACCCCCCATGACTGACCGAGAATTAGTGGACATGTTCATGGGCACACTGACTGGCCCATTCTACAGCCATCTACTAGGAAGTTCTTCATCAGGTTTCACTGAACTTATATTGACGGGTGAGCGTGTTGAAAGTGGCATCCGAAGTGGAAAGATACAAGCGGCTACCTCTGCAAGCACCAAAAGGTCCTATCAGGGGAGGAATGAATCAAATGCCGTGTACGGTCAAAAGGGTCGTAACAAGAAAAATCGTGACCATACCATTGGAGCGGTTACGATTGCAGCACCGCCATCTCAAAACTTCCAGCCCAAACAAGACAAGCCAAGAAGGCAGTTTACCAGGATCAATATGACCTTAGCACAAGCACTGCAAAGTATGCTAAAGGCAAATCTGATCACCTTCAGAGACCCTCCTATGAAACCCAACACTACTTCTTCTCGTTATAATCCCAATGCCAGGTGTGCGTATCACTCCGATAGCCCCGGGCATGATACAAACGATTGTTGGGCGTTGAAGAACAAAATCCAGGATATGATCGAAGCTGGAGAAATTGAATTTGAGCCTCCGGAGACTCCTAACGTCATCACTGCACCTATGCCTAACCATGACAAGACTGTCAATGCTGTGGATAACAATTCTCACATTTCTAATGTAGCTAATCTAATGTCTCCTCTCCTGGTCATCAAGAAGAAGTTGTTGCAAACTGGTTTATTTCCAGGTTGTGCTGAAAATTGCGATCTCTGTATACTCCGACCCAATGATTGCCTGAAATTGAGGAATGGTATTCAACGGCTGATAGATGATCGTACGATTCTCTTCGAAAGGATTCCTAAGGTGGAAAACACTGTTGAAGAAATATCTGTGATTGCAAGGTCCAAAGTTCCAGTGAAGATTACTGCTCCCAGAGTACCCGTGAAGATTACTGCTGAGCCCAAGGTAGCTCCCCTAATCATTACTGCACCTGGCCCAGTACCGTATTCTTCAAGCAAAGCCATTCCGTGGAATTATGGAGGCGATGTTTACATCCATGGCGTAAAGCAAATTGATAATTCTGCTAATCCTAATGACATTGTTGGGACTAGTAAAGTCACTCGAAGCGGAAGGGTCTTCTCTCCAGAGATCTCACCTCAAGTTCCCGAAAACCGAGGAAAGGAACCAGTCAACCCTTCTCAGTCAGAAACACCGGTCGAAGTTACTACTAAGGATGTTGCCAAACAAGAAATGGAAGAAGTGCTGAAAATCATCCGCAAGAGTGATTTTGATGTGGTGGAACAGTTGGGGCATACCCCGTCTAAGATCTCGATGTTATCTTTGTTGTTATCTTCTGAATCTCATGCCCATGCCTTGATAAAATTCTTGAAGACTGCTCATGTACCTCAGGAGACCTCCGTCGATCAGTTTGAAAACTATGTTGCTAATCTGACTGTTGACAATGGCTTAGGTTTTTCCAATGCTGACCTGACACCAGCGGGAAAGAATCACAATAAAGCTCTGCATATCTCCATTGAATGTAAGGGGATCACCCTGTCTCATGTGTTGATCGATAATGGCTCTTCTTTGAACGTGATGCCGAAAGCCGTGCTCGATAAACTTGCCTGCAAGAGCATGGAACTGAAGCCTAGTGACATTGTGGTATGTGCTTACGATGGTGCGAAGAGTGTTGTCCATGGCGAAGTAGTCCTCCCTATCAAGATAGGACCTCAAGTCTTCAACACTACCTTTCATGTAATGAACATTCGTCCTGCCTATTCCTGCTTGCTGGGACGCCCTTGGATTCACGGGGCAAGTGCTGTAGCTTCGTCTCTCCATCAAAAGCTGAGATATCCAATAGAGGGTAAGATCGTCACTGTGTGTGGGGAAGAAGAGTATATCGTCAGTAGTGTGCATACCTTCAGATATGTTGAGATGGATGGGGAATTCTTCGAGACTCCGTCTCAGTCATTTGAAGTGGTTCCTCCGCCCAGTCCTGTCCTTAAGCCAACTCCCCTTGTGCCCGAGGTTGTTCGAACTCCTCCCGCCATGATCTCTCTGAAAGATGCTCAAGCTTGTCGCATCACGCGAAAAACCGGCGGGAAAACAAGAACAACAGAGCCGCCACCGTGCGTTATTTATCCCAAAAGAGGGAAAGGAAACGCTCAGAGTAAACCTGGAAAGAACATGGTCTCGCGACCAAAGAGAATGGGATCGGGAGTCGGTTATGCGAAGGGAAGGTATTAGCACCCCTACGCATCCGTCGTACTCGACGGGATCCACGCACAATAGGAAGGAAAATGGTTGCTAAACACTGCTCAAACTCACACACACTGGCTGAAAGAGACACAAGAAAACAAAAGAGACTGACTCGGCAGAATATCGCATCCTGGGCCTACTTAGTCTATCAGGCATAGACATCAGAGTCAAAGTAGTTCGGACTGGGGAAACGACACATGCTCGCTAGGATGTCGCATCCTATGCATACGTATCTTCTCGGACGAGAGAAGAATCAGAGCATTCGTAGCTCGGCTGACACGCACACAAACAAAACTAGGCAAAGGCAAACGTGGAGCCTGAATGCCAATCACTGGACTTACATCAGCATCCGAACCAAAACGCACACAAAGAGGCAAACATGGAGCCCGAATGCCAATCACTGGACTTACATCAGCATCCGAACCAAACACACGCACACTGGAACCCAAATGCCACTTGATGGACTTACATCAGCTTCCAAACACACAACAAGACAAAACAAAGACACAGGCGCCCGGAGAGATCAGCTCATCTCCTGCCTACGTACCTCATCTGGTATGAGGATCAGGGCGACGTAGTTCCCCTACGGAGGGATAAAGGATTGGCCTAACCAGATAACAGAGGGAGACACAACTAGGGAGACTACGACTCGAGCCTAGATGTTATCATGCAAAATCATCCCTAAGTTAAGGTTTCTAGCTAACTGGCACAGGGAGCCAACCTATCCTAGTCATGACTTGCACAGGAAGCAAGCCACACACACATTTAACTTGCACAGGGAGCAAGCCAAACAAAACCTAACTTGCACAGGAAGCAAGTCTAAACTAACCCTAACTTGCACAGGAAGCAAGTCAAACAAACGTACAAGCACAGATAGCACACACTATACACAAGCAAGTGGCTCAAACAAGGCTAGGTTTTAGTCGAGGGGTCATATCAACCTCAACAAACAAACCTCTGGAACTGGGTGAATGTGCTCTTAACCTTGCCATTGAGGGGCTAAGGTGAAGCAGATGAAAGGTGAGTGAAGATAAGACTTCACAGCTCTTATCCCTGGCCTGGGAGAGCTTAAGACAAGAATGTGTGGGTTCAGAAAGTGGGAACCCTTCTACACATTTAAAACTGACTCAACTGTACAATTGTACAAGATCTTGGGTTTGTATCTGCAATGCATCAACACAGTGGTGTGAGCAAAGCAGATGACACACTGAATAGCAGGGGATAGATTGCATATCCCTTGGGTTCTGCCAATTGCCTCTTCACTTAGGAGGTCTTTGACTCTATACAAGAACAAAAGTAAACAGTCACAAACGTTGCCTCTTAAGGAGGACTTCAGACAGTTGCCTGGCCAAGTAACAGACCAGGTCTTCCAGACTACATGAAGTTAGGAAGTTATACCTCAATGCAAATTGCTTATACAAGCAAAGCAAAGCAAAAGCTCACAAGGAACTAAGCAACTAAAAGCACCTGAAACAGTCAAGCAGATGTTAGTATGTAACTTCAAAACAAAGCAGAAGGAAACAGACATTAACAGTTAATCAGAAGCAAATGAATGTGCAAGGCACAAGGCTTAAGGCATGTGAGCCAAGCCACCTACAAAACAATCAAGTTAGGCAATGATATTTAAGCAAGCTCAATCAAAAGAAGTTGATCTCATTGATCACTTGGTGTTTAACCTGAAAACAGAAGCTCAAAAGTGAGTACCAGGACCACTAGGACAAGCCTAGGGTCAAAAGAGAATGAGAAAGTCAAAACAGCAAATGACAAGTGTCCAAAATCATGTTCAAACCATCAAGAAACAATACCAATTGGTTTCACATTCATATCAATCATCATCATCATTTCATGAACAAATTAGGTCAAAACATGGTATTTAGAAGCTCATAGAAGTCAACAGCAAGACTTAACTCAAAAGCAATCTCAAACATTTCCAAAAATCACCAAATAAATCATGATCAATCACAACCCACAACATGGTAAGCATGTAAAATTTCATCTCATTTGGACAAGTGGAAGGTAGTCAATGAAAATCAGAAAGTCAAGGCAATTTTGAACATGCTCAAAGAAGTCAACCAAACATGCATCAACTTAGAAAAATCATAAATCAGAGATGGTGTATGATAAATGAATGGGACTAAAACCATGGCAAAGATGAGGATGTCTAGTTATCTCATGTAAAATTTCATGTCCATACAATAAAGTATGAGAATTTCACAAATGAAATGGGAACATGTGTCACAAAAAGTCAACATTTGACTAGTCAGGGGAGAAAATCTCAAACAATTAGGAAATGCCACAAATAATTCCAAGCAAATTCACATGTAAACTAGACATACAAGAGTAGGTTCATGCAAAAAATCAGATCAATTGGAGGTCAAGAAGCATGGTATCAAAAATCATCCAGTTGGACATCAATGGTGTGACACAAATTGTCACACCCTAATTCAAAAATTCATAACTCACAAACCAGCAATGATAAATTCACAAACTCTACACCAAAATCACCATGAGTGTGTCTAGTTTAAGCACAAAAAATTTGGGAGCCATTGGATAAAGTATCACCATTTCACAAATGTTTTGGCAAAGTGTACAAAATGTGCATACATGTCACAAACCCTAATACCAATTAAAATCCATTGATCACAAAATTTTGGAAAAATTATGATAAAAAAGTAGAGATCATGATGAAGCTAATGCAAAAAATCCCATTAAATTTGGATTAAAATTGAAGCATTTATGATTTTTGTAAGATGGCCATGGCAAATGAAATAAAAATATGAAATTAAAATGAATTAATTGGATTAATAAAACGAGAATGGCATTTTTGTAATTCCCAGGTCACTTATCCAAAACGCAGCGTTTTGGCCAGGGAAACGAAATGTTTCTATTGGTCCGTTTCAAATGGGCCAAAGGCGCGGTCCACACAAACCCTAATCAAGAAATCCGCAGGAAAATCCGCGGCTGGCTATGAAGGCGGCAGGTAAATCCGCAGGAAAAACGCAGCAACATGAAGGTCGCGGATAAATCCGCAGGTAATGTGCAGCGAGCGTGAACAAACCCCAATCCTCATGAACGATTTCCCAGCAAAATGAAAACGTTCCAGAAACGAAAATCATGCATGGTATCATGTATATCTATCATTAGGCATCAACAAACAACAATCAATCCTTTAAACAACAACAAATCAAACACAAATCGAAGGAAACTAATCATGGATACAAAACATCAAAACCTTCGTTCTCTCTCATCATGGCACGGTTTCACTTGACTCAAAGCTCACGATACTCACAGTGGAAAGATCTACAAGAAACAACTCATAGTTTTGGAAATGAAAAGATTCGATACCTGGCCATATTTGGAGCACAGAACTGGAATAGTGGTTATCTCCTTGTATTTTGTCGAAACAGATGCACTATGGAGTTCTCGAAGGTGAATGGAAGAGTTTATTTGGTTCAAGAATGCTTGGCTTAGCTCAGAACTAAATCTGCCATGGAAGGAGCTTGGAAGAACAGTCCAGCAAATGTCTTTCCAGTTGGTGCTTTAGGCTTGAAATCAACTTCAAATGATATGTGTGTGATGATACCAACAAGAAGTGTGCAAGCTCTTTTGTAACTTTTTGAAGAATTTTAAAAGATGAAGAAAAATGGTTTTTTTTTTGAGAGCAATGAGTTTTCTCTGTTTGTGGCTGCTTCTAGTGTTCTCAAATGACAGAAAATATGTTATTATTCTGCTGTTTTTCTGAGTGCAAATCCAAGTTCATGGAAATAGGGGATGTAGTTGTTGAAAAAGTGTACTTTCTTCCCAAATTTCAAACAAGCTAGCATGGCTGCATGTACTTCATGGGAATGGGCTTCCAACAAGTTTTAAATAACATTTCTGAACATATTTGGATAGTAGGAATGGTGGGAAATGATTAGTTTAAAAAGTCAAAATTCCACTTACTTGAATTTAATTAAGGCAAGTTCAAAAATGGCATTTTGATTGGTGAAGTTTTGGCACATGAAAGTTACATTTTTGGAAAGAGGGGATCAAATGTGGTTTGTAGGAAAAAACCCCACCCAAATTGGCCAAATGGTTTGAGAGATATGGCCTTTTGAAGTTCCAAAATTTCTGAAATCGATTCGATCATAACTTGCCAACCATACATGGGAATTGAGTGTTCTTGGACTTTTTGGAAATGGGAGAACAAGATCTTCAACTTTCATGTTGGGCAAAAATTCATTTGAAGCTTGTATCATGATGTAAGTTTGAGGATCAAGACTTTCCATTTTTGGTAAGTTTCAGTTACAGGTCCAGTTTCCATTTTTGGAAATTTCTGATCTGGCTTCAAATTCTTTCATGATGGTGTTTGACATGATATATGAGGCCTATATGGACATGAATGAGACCTCTCAAACCAATTTCCCTCATCAAATCACTGATTAAATGGATAGTTGACCAACAGTTGACTTTTAGGGTTTCTGACTGACTGTGCATTGACTGATGATTTCTGAACATCCAATCTTTGACCAAAACACTTCAAATGGATCCCCAAGTCATGTGAACATGTTGAACCAACCCTAGGGCCTTGGCTCCTTGGGAATTATGCTTGCTTGCTTGACTGACTGATCTCCTGATCAGTTTGACCTAATTTCTTGATTGGCTTGCACTTGAGGCAAAAGAGGCAATGCAATGCTATGCAATGGACCATGATATGCTATGACCTAATATGAGAATGTATGTACACAAGGTAGGTGCAAATTTGAGGTGCTACAGCTGCCCCTATTCAATCAACTGGGAACCCGAACGGATGAGAGCAACGGCTGTCAGACTTTCAGGGTAAACAGGGATTGAATACTAAAGAACCGTAGAAATTTGCACCAACTGAGATCCACCAACGGAAACGTCCACTGGGGTTTGATATTTATTGCCGGGTATGTATTTTTTTGGTTTTGTTTTCAAAGGGTACGGCCACATCCAGACATCACAACGATGGTGAACGGGAACAACAATCACAACTAGATGCCAACGGGCAACTAGGAAAAACTCAACGTTTATCGGGACCAACGGAGAGGTAACCAGACGTTATTGAATGACTGGAAGGGATACAACCATACGTCAACGGACGAAATGGGAAAAACTCAACGTTTACCAAGACCAACGGAGAGGTAAATCTACATGGGGACAGGTACAACTAGACGTCATAGGACGAATAGGAAAAACTCGACGTTTATCGACACCAACGGAGAGGAGGAAACTCTACTGGGGAGAGTGAACACAACCAAATCATCAACGGATGATTGGGAAAAACTCGACGTTTATCGACACCAACGGAGAGGAGGAATACTTCTTCGATCTGAGAATCGGAAATTGGCCCGAACGCCACTTCGGTCTGAATACCGGAAAATTGGCCTGAGTGCCATGAGTACATCGACCTGATCGTCGGAAACTCCTTCGGTCTGAATACCGGAAAATTGGCCTGAGTGCCACGAGTACATCGACCTGATCGTCGGAAACTCCTTCGGTCTGAATACCGGAAAATCATAAGTACATCGACCTGACCGTCGGAAACTTCTTCGGTCTGAATACCGGAAAAAACATAAGTACATCGACCTGACCGTCGGAAACTTCTTCGGTCTGAATACCGGAAAAAACATAAGTACATCGACCTGACCGTCGGAAACTTCTTCGGTCTGAATACCGGAAAAAACATAAGTACATCGACCTGACCGTCGGAAACTTCTTCGGTCTGAATACCGGAAAATTGGCCTGAGTGCCACGAGTACATCGACCTGATCGTCGGAAACTCCTTCGGTCTGAATACCGGAAAAACATAAGACATATTATCTATAGCCGTCAAAACGTAGATAATACACTCGCATGGAAGATTATCCATAACCGGGTTGTAGGTTGTTAAATGAATAATCGACCGAAAAGAAAGGCATCTGGGTACCAGACTAGGTATGCAAAAGATGACCAATCAAAAGAGGATAAAGCTGCTTACTCGGAGCAAGTATCCAAAAAGAAGGGGAAGACCCAATGGGGACAATACTGCTTGATCAAGGCAAGTATCCAGAGGGGAAAGAATGTCAATATCACGAACCGGATACTGATAACTGCAAAGAGGGGATTACATCTACCGGTTAGTAGGCAGAAAACCACGGAAAAGTAACCAGTCATCGATAGGATGAGCACAAAGGGTTAACTCCAACAAGGGGATGAAAGTGGGATTTTACAACTACCAGCTAGTAGGTAGAAAACCACAAAGATAGGACTTACAACTACCAGATTGTAGGTAGAGGCCAACAAATTCCGCTGAGGATGAGATGAATGAGTGTCGGTTAGTGAGCGACTATTCATTTATGCCCCAGGGCAGCACAGGAGACAACGGAAAGCCAATTTAGGATTGATCCAAAAAGGCAGACTGAAACAAGACTCATCCTAATGAGGAAAGAACTCAATAGGGAAAACCCATCCCATTAGGGAGGGAACGGAAGCAACCGTCATCCACGAGGATGTATCTCAGTGGGGAAATGGCAGGAAAAGATTGACACTTTCTGCTTAAGGGGTAGACTCTACATGGAGAGATCAGACACACCCATATCTGCTTAAGGAAAAAGACCCAAGCTGGCAAGACGCTAACAATTGGGGAGTAACACTGCTGGGGATACCCACTCGACTGAGGAATCACTTGTTGGGAAAAACACCAACCTTTCAACCACGCTGATGAACCCGATTCTGAAGCCGATCCAATGGCGCGATGCTAAACTCTTTCCAACAACCCAACCTCGGCTGGTCGCCACGGCCTAGGGCTAATGGGTATGCTTGCAATGTTGATGCATGAGTTTTTTCTTGCTTTACACAATGCCCCATGATTATGGAAATGCTATGCACTAATGATGCGATATGCTATGCTTATCTAAATGACGAATGCATAAACACACGTCTCCTTCGGAGACAACACTGGGGAACTCCAGGAACTGTGCTGGGGATCCCATAACCATGTCAACTTCCATTCTGCTGGGGAAAGACACACCTTGCTGGGGAAAAAAAACATCAACACAACCTCTGCTGGGAAGACAACTTCTGACTTGGAAAACAATCACAACTCCGTTGGGGATACGGCCACCTTTAGGCTTGCTGAGGAGACACTGATCTCGAATCTGCCAGGGAGATCACACTCTCAATCCTCTGGGGAGATACAGCTTGTTTGACAGGGATGTCGGTCGACTCGTCGAACACTGGTATCCATCATCCACCCATAGTGTTGACTTTCCACTTTTAAGAACTCCCAGACTCATCTGGACTTTTCTGCTCCATCATCTTGTATTCCCAACTCGTCTGTACTTCACGGAGATCGAACTCCTGGGATTCATATATACTTTCCAATCATCAGACTTTGAAGAGTCTTCTTGATTAACTTTCCAGGATCGTTGTCGTAATCCTTCACCGTCTTTTCACGGTTCATCTATCCCTTGCCCCTGATCGGGCTCTGCAGATATTTCTTGTCAAAAAGGTCCATATTACCACTGGCAAGTGAATGAAGATATCTAACAGCACCTGCACAAGAGATCGTCAGATAAAAACGTGCCCCCGGTACGCCCCAGGTGTTCTGATATTTCAACACTTAGGTCACTCAGACTTCCAAGTAAGATTTCCAGATTTCAATCTCACAAGCATGCATCAGAAGGGACCTCTATGTTTCAAAATGCAAATATTCTTATCAGCATGAATAGATGTTTTCGTAATCAAAACAGTAATGACACAAAAAACAAAATTTATTTGACCGAACACACGCTTTATTTTACGGGAATAAAAGATGGCTCACAATCGAGCAACACACAGGAAGCAAACCCTGGAAAGAGGTGATTGCACACATAAAAAAAATCTATCCTAATGGCAACGTGAAAACTGTGATCTCATCGGGTTCCCACTCAGTTACACCTCATATGTCCTCAGGACTTTCCGCACCTTCTGTCTTTTGAACAAGGCGCTTCCGATCGGTCTCTGTCGGAGATTATCCAAGTCATCACGAGCACCAATGATCATGCGGGACGCAGTTGTTCGTTTCATTCCCTCTTTTGCCTGGACCGCCCTTTCGGGTTGCAGTCCACCGGGATACCCTTTTTTTGCCCAAGTCGCCCTTGCGGGTTTTCAACTTGCCGGGTGTACAGTTCTTTTCTTTTATCTGTATCCCTAACTTTTGCCCGAACCTTTCTCTTTTTCTTGGTTCGCCGGGATGCCCCTTTTTTGCCTGGACTCTTTATTCTTTTTGTCCAGCGGGTTTCTTTCACGAAGTATTTTCTAACTGCGTCCGCATTCACAGGGAATGGAAAATCGTCGTCATCCGTGGTCATAAACAACAAGGTTCTGTCAGGGGAAACCTTCTTGACCACAAATGGACATTCATAACTGTTTGTCCATTTGCCCCACAATCGTCTTGAGGAGGAAGGATCCTTTTCAACCAACTCTTCCACGTGGTACGCGCGAGGTCACACTTCTTGGTTAACAACATGCTTCGTTCACTGGGTACAATTGCCCCATGCCAGGTAACTGTCAGCCCTTTCCTTCAGCTGGGCTCAACGTGTCATTCCGAGTCTTTATCCATTCAGTCTTCTCTGATTTCTCATATTTCTGTGAGGAAGACACCGCCCCAAGTAGATACACATCCCTAGGTTCAATATCCAGGATACAAACTTTATGTTCAGCCACCATTGTTGGTGCAACCAACTGTGATCCGGGAAGCACTAACTTATTCACCTCATCTCATTCCTCCTCAGACATCGGAATCCGTTCGGATTCGGGGTCAGACCCCTCCTCCGGGATCAGTAACTCTCAATCTTTCGATTTGAGTACCTCGAGATGTCCTCATCAGGGACCTCAAACTTCCTTGGTTGATAACCTTTCCATGGGTTGTTTTTAGCTTCTCAAACACTTACCTGATCAAATCCATTTTGGACATCCACAAAGTGGTATGAATCAGCATACACTGTCTCAGTCGGCGAGCAGCCTATGCCGAAGTACATCAAGTTTTTTCGAACAGTGAGTGTATTGTTTCACAGTCGATAAACTTTTTGCTTAGGTAAATTGCATACTCTTTTCGACAAGACTAGTCATGCTGACTCAATACGCACCTCGTAGACCCCTCGAGGGTTATCAAGTACCGGATTAACAGTTATTTCTTTCACTGAAGTATCGGAATCAGAGGTTCCTGCAATTTATCTTCTCTTTTTTTTTTTTTTTTTTTTTTTTTTTTTAGCAGGATCGACCTCGATTCCTCTGATTCGCTCACAACAAGCCTCGGTAGCTTGATGGACAACACTCCATAAGTGCACTGATTTAGACTCAAAAGTATGAGTTATCTCAAACGGTCAAACAACTTGCCCCAAGTCTACCGGATGCCCCTGTTCTGTTTGGGACTTTGCCATCATGTCATCAACATGGCATTTGCTTTCACGATGAATCATATCACGAAACAAAGTCACCGTAGACCTCTGATACGTGGCACCGGCCTCATGTGACGGAACGACATCAACTTAGAACAAGAAGGTGCCCCTTGCGTGATGGACCTGGTTTACTTCATATCATCTGGCAACAATTCAATCTGGGCTTGGCCGAGAAGCCATCCATGAAGATAAACACTGAGACCTGAGCCATATAATCAACCAATACCTCATGGTGATGTACCGGGAATCCATCTTTCAGATTAGCTCTGCTCGCATCTTGATAGTCTATTCACACCTTCTCTCTTTCTCATCCTTTGTCGGCCTCAGCTTTTGCGCAGTCTCCTCCTGATGGTAGTTTATGCCCCAAAACATGGGTATCCCTCCTTGGTGTATCTAGATACAACCAGGCACATGTATCAACCTTCTCTTTCAAAAGGGCTACCATTCTGCTCTTGACTTGCCTCTGAAACGACCTCAGCTTTTCGCTTTCTAACCTCGGCGGAGCTTGGAGTAACAATCTTGAATCGCTCCTCGTGCGGTAGAATCACCTTCTCCTCTTGTTTCAATGACCTGGCTAATTCCAGCAAATCACAATCTTCTTCGCCTTTTTCTCTGGCATGATAGATCGAATTGTCGAAGTCATACAGAGGTGTAACCAAATCGTTATCGGTGAGGTCAGGAGAGTAATCACTTTGGAACGAGACAAAATCAAAAGGAAAGAGAATGAAAGAAAACGTTGCCATTTTTATTTGTTTTTTTTCTTTTTTAAATTGCAAAATTAAATGAAAAATAGGGAACACCGCTTTTAACCACAAAAACACCCATTCATTACTGATGCAAAATGTTGCATAATGAAACACATGAGATGGCCCTTACAATGGGCCATTACGTTTCGGGCAAAACGTATGGCTTTCATGCAAACAAAAATTTGAAAAACAGAAATACTACTCTTCAGAATGAGTGACAGTGATGCTTTTGGAGTCCTTCCAGTTTCCTGGTACGCACGACTTTATCCATGACTCGAGTTCGCGGTCGCTGTCAACATCTTCACCCACTGAACGGGCATGACCAGGATCCAACATTCCTGCACTGACGAAGGTGTATGGTGGGCGACATCCTCTATTTGGTCTAGACGACTCTTGACCCGGCTGATAACCGACCCCAAACATGTCTGCTTTTACCACGATGTCAATGATCCTCCCCCAGCCTTGGGCCTCTTTGTTCTTCACCACCTCCAGAGCTTGTTTATAAGAAGAAATGGACAACTTCTTCTCTTTCTCAGCAGCAAAGGCATTCTCTACCTGGATGGTTTCAACTGCCAGACTGGGTGCTTTGCATCTTACATCGTCCATTTCTACTTCCTTCGTCTTCTGGGTCGTGTCTTTCATCAATACACTTCCCTCTATGGTGACGATCGCACAAGAATTAACACTAACAGGGAAAATTCCATCCTGCTCCAGAGGTTTTGGGACCATAGCCATTGGAACCTTTAGCTGATCCTCCTCAGTCATCTCCAATCCTTTCTTGGCCTTCTTCACCATCTTGACTTTTACAGGACCCCTTCTGGGCGCAGGGTTGACATCCCCCTTCATAATCTGGGCCAAGCTGACAGCCTTGGAGTCCACCATGTCCTGGACGACATGCTTAAAAGCTCTACAACCCTCAATGTTGTGTCCGGGTGCCCCAGAGTGAAACTCGCACTTGGCATTCTCATCATAGTTTGGTGGCCTCTTCTGCCGTTCTATGGGAATCGATATCCTTGGCCGTACTAAAGCAAGATCCATCAACCTTTGGAACAGATGGGCGTAAGTCACGGGTGGTTCCTCAAACTGACGATCCTCTTTCTTCTTCTTCACCTGGCTTTCAGCTCTCGGTGTCTTCTGTTGAGGTGGCAGTTGTTGCTGTTGAACAAGTGATTTGCTGACAGGAGTGGATACAGTGGTAGCGTAAGGGTGATAACGATCTTTACTACGTTCTTTCTTTGCAGGCACACCTACTGGCTCAACCTTCTTCTTGAATGGACCACTGTCGGAGGGTTTCCTTGCTACAGTACCGGAAGGTTTGTTCACTTCGGAGGACGGAGCCTTCTCCTGAACTTTCTCCGCTATCAGCCATTTCTCAATCCTTTCCAATCTTTCAGACATGGCTTTCTGCCCCAAGGCAAGTCCTTGCACAACACTGAACAACTCCCTCATCATCTCTTTCAGTTCAAGGATGTCGGCGTTGGGAAGATCCATCGGCTTGAATTTGTTGACCCCCAGCAGGTTATCCGAACAGGCGAGTTATGCGCACCGGTTGAATACTGAAACCTACAAAACAGCAAATGGGTTAGTATGACTCACACATGCAATGTCTGTCCATATTAGGAACATTCGGTCCTCTTTTTTTTCTGGTTTCATTGAGACAGATAAAATTTAATCAACAACATTTTGACATCTGGATATCTCTCAACCGGGGTTTTTAATTTAAAAATAACGGGCCCTGAGTACGGACAGACATGAGTTGAATGCAGATGAATGCGAGATGATATGATGCAAATGCATGAATGCAGGTCCTTGTGCCACCAAGTCAACTGTAGACCCTCTGCTTTTCCGAACCAGTCAATTTGCGGGACCAAGTCACCATAAATCCAACTTGGGGAGTTCCGAAATAAACGGAACCGGAGATTACATCACTAACTTCACAGGAACAACCACTGAACGGGTGACAAACGGATCCTCTGAACAAGTACTCTCAACTCAGCCCGGGGATCCGAAATAAACGGAACCCGCTGATAAACCACGGACAAGAACTCTGGCGTCCCAGAAATAAATGCCCCATAATTCACAGTCACCATTAGTACCAAGAGTCACCAACAAATCACCAACCAATCAGCAACTGTACCTGTAATGATCAAACCCTCCCCACTCACGGGTGTTATCTAGGCCAGGGTAAAGTCGAAGGGAAACACAGCATAAATAACCTTTCGCAGAATACCATCATATACACACCTGAAGTATGTAACGACAATATCCCACCAGGGTCTGAACTGCTCGTGATATCAATGTTCCGCTAAGTGGCGCAATACCACCCGCTTCCCATGAATCACTCTATTCCTAGGTTCCCTAGATTTCACTCATAGCCTGGGTATTGGGCCTTTTACCTCAAGTAACTCCCACCCCCAAACAGAGAAACACAGACAGCACAGCAGATGAATATGAATGAAATGCAAACATTAATGCAAATAATAAATGCAAACAGTAAGTGCACACATATACAAATGAATGCAATAAATACAACACAAAGCAACCAAAACCCCAACCTAGAGAGCGCTAGGAGAGACTCGCTTAGGGAAGATGGACCAGCATAGGTCAACTTCTCTAGGTCCCCAGCAGAGTCGCCAGCTGTCGCATCACGCGAAAAACCGGCGGGAAAACAAGAACAACAGAGCCGCCACCGTGCGTTATTTATCCCAAAAGAGGGAAAGGAAACGCTCAGAGTAAACCTGGAAAGAACATGGTCTCGCGACCAAAGAGAATGGGATCGGGAGTCGGTTATGCGAAGGGAAGGTATTAGCACCCCTACGCATCCGTCGTACTCGACGGGATCCACGCACAATAGGAAGGAAAATGGTTGCTAAACACTGCTCAAACTCACACACACTGGCTGAAAGAGACACAAGAAAACAAAAGAGACTGACTCGGCAGAATATCGCATCCTGGGCCTACTTAGTCTATCAGGCATAGACATCAGAGTCAAAGTAGTTCGGACTGGGGAAACGACACATGCTCGCTAGGATGTCGCATCCTATGCATATGTATCTTCTCGGACGAGAGAAGAATCAGAGCATTCGTAGCTCGGCTGACACGCACACAAACAAAACTAGGCAAAGGCAAACGTGGAGCCTGAATGCCAAATACTGGACTTACATCAGCATCCGAACCAAAACGCACACAAAGAGGCAAACATGGAGCCCGAATGCCAATCACTGGACTTACATCAGCATCCGAACCAAACACACGCACACTGGAACCCAAATGCCACTCGATGGACTTACATCAGCTTCCAAACACACAACAAGACAAAACAAAGACACAGGCGCCCGGAGAGATCAGCTCATCTCCTGCCTACGTACCTCATCTGGTATGAGGATCAGGGCGACGTAGTTCCCCTACGGAGGGATAAAGGATTGGCCTAACCAGATAACAGAGGGAGACACAACTAGGGAGACTACGACTCGAGCCTAGATGTTATCATGCAAAATCATCCCTAAGTTAAGGTTTCTAGCTAACTGGCACAGGGAGCCAACCTATCCTAGTCATGACTTGCACAGGAAGCAAGCCACACACACATTTAACTTGCACAGGGAGCAAGCCAAACAAAACCTAACTTGCACAGGAAGCAAGTCTAAACTAACCCTAACTTGCACAGGAAGCAAGTCAAACAAACGTACAAGCACAGATAGCACACACTATACACAAGCAAGTGGCTCAAACAAGGCTAGGTTTTAGTCGAGGGGTCATATCAACCTCAACAAACAAACCTCTGGAACTGGGTGAATGTGCTCTTAACCTTGCCATTGAGGGGCTAAGGTGAAGCAGATGAAAGGTGAGTGAAGATAAGACTTCACAGCTCTTATCCCTGGCCTGGGAGAGCTTAAGACAAGAATGTGTGGGTTCAGAAAGTGGGAACCCTTCTACACATTTAAAACTGACTCAACTGTACAATTGTACAAGATCTTGGGTTTGTATCTGCAATGCATCAACACAGTGGTGTGAGCAAAGCAGATGACACACTGAATAGCAGGGGATAGATTGCATATCCCTTGGGTTCTGCCAATTGCCTCTTCACTTAGGAGGTCTTTGACTCTATACAAGAACAAAAGTAAACAGTCACAAACGTTGCCTCTTAAGGAGGACTTCAGACAGTTGCCTGGCCAAGTAACAGACCAGGTCTTCCAGACTACATGAAGTTAGGAAGTTATACCTCAATGCAAATTGCTTATACAAGCAAAGCAAAGCAAAAGTTCACAAGGAACTAAGCAACTAAAAGCACCTGAAACAGTCAAGCAGATGTTAGTATGTAACTTCAAAACAAAGCAGAAGGAAACAGACATTAACAGTTAATCAAAAGCAAATGAATGTGCAAGGCACAAGGCTTAAGGCATGTGAGCCAAGCCACCTACAAAACAATCAAGTTAGGCAATGATATTTAAGCAAGCTCAATCAAAAGAAGTTGATCTCATTGATCACTTGGTGTTTAACCTGAAAACAGAAGCTCAAAAGTGAGTACCAGGACCACTAGGACAAGCCTAGGGTCAAAAGAGAATGAGAAAGTCAAAACAGCAAATGACAAGTGTCCAAAATCATGTTCAAACCATCAAGAAACAATACCAATTGGTTTCACATTCATATCAATCATCATCATCATTTCATGAACAAATTAGGTCAAAACATGGTATTTAGAAGCTCATAGAAGTCAACAGCAAGACTTAACTCAAAAGCAATCTCAAACATTTCCAAAAATCACCAAATAAATCATGATCAATCACAACCCAAAGCATGGTAAGCATGTAAAATTTCATCTCATTTGGACAAGTGGAAGGTAGTCAATGAAAATCAGAAAGTCAAGGCAATTTTGAACATGCTCAAAGAAGTCAACCAAACATGCATCAACTTAGAAAAATAATAAATCAGAGATGGTGTATGATAAATGAATGGGACTAAAACCATGGCAAATATGAGAATGTCTAGTTATCTCATGTAAAATTTCATGTCCATACAATAAAGTATGAGAATTTCACAAATGAAATGGGAACATGTGTCACAAAAAGTCAACATTTGACTAGTCAGGGGAGAAAAGCTCAAACAATTAGGAAATGCCACAAATAATTCCAAGAAAATTCACATGTAAACTAGACATACAATAGTAGGTTCATGCAAAAAATCAGATCAATTGGAGGTCAAGAAGCATGGTATCAAAAATCATCAAGTTGGACATCAATGGTGTGACACAAATTGTCACACCCTAATTCAAAAATTCATAACTCACAAACCAGCAATGATAAATTCACAAACTCTACACCAAAATCACCATGAGTGTGTCTAGTTTAAGCACAAAAAATTTGGGAGCCATTGGATAAAGTATCACCATTTCACAAATGTTTTGGCAAACTGTACAAAATGTGCATACATGTCACAAACCCTAATACCAATTAAAATCCATTGATCACAAAATTCTGGAAAAATTATGATAAAAAAGTAGAGATCATGATGAAGCTAATGCAAAAAATCCCATTAAATTTGGATTAAAATTGAAGCATTTATGATTTTTGTAAGATGGCCATGGCAAATGAAATAAAAATATGAAATTAAAATGAATTAATTGGATTAATAAAACGAGAATGGCATTTTTGTAATTCCCAGGTCACTTATCCAAAACGCAGCGTTTTGGCCAGGGAAAAGAAATGTTTCTATTGGTCCGTTTCAAATGGGCCAAAGGCGCGGTCCACACAAACCCTAATCAAGAAATCCGCAGGAAAATCCGCGGCTGGCTATGAAGGCGGCAGGTAAATCCGCAGGAAAAACGCAGCAACATGAAGGTCGCGGATAAATCCGCAGGTAATGTGCAGCGAGCGTGAACAAACCCCAATCCTCATGAACGATTTCCCAGCAAAATGAAAACGTTCCAGAAACGAAAATCATGCATGGCATCATGTATATCTATCATTAGGCATCAACAAACAGCAATCAATCCTTTAAACAACAACAAATCAAACACAAATCGAAGGAAACTAATCATGGATACAAAACATCAAAACCTTCGTTCTCTCTCATCATGGCACGGTTTCACTTGACTCAAAGCTCACGATACTCACAGTGGAAAGATCTACAAGAAACAACTCATAGTTTTGGAAATGAAAAGATTCGATACCTGGCCATATTTGGAGCACAGAACTGGAATAGTGGTTATCTCCTTGTGTTTTGTCGAAACAGATGCACTATGGAGTTCTCGAAGGTGAATGGAAGAGTTTATTTGGTTCAAGAATGCTTGGCTTAGCTCAGAACTAAATCTGCCATGGAAGGAGCTTGGAAGAACAGTCCAGCAAATGTCTTTCCAGTTGGTGCTTTAGGCTTGAAATCAACTTCAAATGATATGTGTGTGATGATACCAACAAGAAGTGTGCAAGCTCTTTTGTAACTTTTTGAAGAATTTTAAAAGATGAAGAAAAATGGTTTTTTTTGAGAGCAATGAGTTTTCTCTGTTTGTGGCTGCTTCTAGTGTTCTCAAATGACAGAAAATATGTTATTATTCTGCTGTTTTTCTGAGTGCAAATCCAAGTTCATGGAAATAGGGGATGTAGTTGTTGAAAAAGTGTACTTTCTTCCCAAATTTCAAACAAGCTAGCATGGCTGCATGTACTTCATGGGAATGGGCTTCCAACAAGTTTTAAATAACATTTCTGAACATATTTGGATAGTAGGAATGGTGGGAAATGATTAGTTTAAAAAGTCAAAATTCCACTTACTTGAATTTAATTAAGGCAAGTTCAAAAATGGCATTTTGATTGGTGAAGTTTTGGCACATGAAAGTTACATTTTTGGAAAGAGGGGATCAAATGTGGTTTGTAGGAAAAAACCCCACCCAAATTGGCCAAATGGTTTGAGAGATATGGCCTTTTGAAGTTCCAAAATTTCTGAAATCGATTCGATCATAACTTGCCAACCATACATGAGAATTGAGTGTTCTTGGACTTTTTGGAAATGGGAGAACAAGATCTTCAACTTTCATGTTGGGCAAAAATTCATTTGAAGCTTGTATCATGATGTAAGTTTGAGGATCAAGACTTTCCATTTTTGGTAAGTTTCAGTTACAGGTCCAGTTTCCATTTTTGGAAATTTCTGATCTGGCTTCAAATTCTTTCATGATGGTGTTTGACATGATATATGAGGCCTATATGGACATGAATGAGACCTCTCAAACCAATTTCCCTCATCAAATCACTGATTAAATGGACAGTTGACCAACAGTTGACTTTTAGGGTTTCTGACTGACTGTGCATTGACTGATGATTTCTGAACATCCAATCTTTGACCAAAACACTTCAAATGGATCCCCAAGTCATGTGAACATGTTGAACCAACCCTAGGGCCTTGGCTCCTTGGGAATTGTGCTTGCTTGCTTGACTGACTGATCTCCTGATCAGTTTGACCTAATTTCTTGATTGGCTTGCACTTGAGGCAAAAGAGGCAATGCAATGCTATGCAATGGACCATGATATGCTATGACCTAATATGAGAATGTATGTACACAAGGTAGGTGCAAATTTGAGGTGCTACAAAGCTGTGGTCGAAAATGGTGGTCGTACTGGTTGGGGTCGACTGATCGATGTACCGTACAAGTCTGATAAATCTGGTATGGGATTTAACTCTGAAAAGATGGTCAAGGATCAAATTAATGTTGTAGAAGATGTTGATAGCGATTGCGACCTGGATAGCTGGATTTTCCCAACAATTGGCGACGGACTCAATAATTGGAAGGCTGAAGACACTATCCCGATTTCCTTTAGTCAGGAGTAATTGCTATTGTCTGTTTTAGTGTTGCAATTTTTAATTTCTATAGTTGAACTTCTTAAAGCATTGTGTCTATGCCCGGGGCACAACAGCTAATTTGTTAAGGGTTTTGTCATTTTCATAAGCATATTCATATTCAATAAATCAATGGACTTTTTGCATTCAAATATTGCGCTCTTTGTCTTTTCTGTCATCTTCCAAACAAGCTATGTTTTCTTACACACACTCACGTAATAAATTGCAGATCCATACCCACTCTGGATCCTATTGATAATAGTTCTACTACTGTTCATTATGACTTTGAAAATCCGATCTACCAAGCCGAGGATGGAAGTGAGGAAGATTGTGAAGTCCCTGGTGAACTTGCCAGACTGTTACTGCAAGAAGAAAGGACCATACAGCCGCATGAAGAGTCAATCGAAATTGTAAATCTGGGTACTGAAGTAGACAAGAAAGAAGTCAAAATAGGAGCAGGTTTGGAAAACAGTATCAAAGAAAGATTGATTCAGATGTTACATGACTATGTAGAGATTTTTGCTTGGTCTTATGAAGACATGCCCGGATTGGATACTGACATAGTAGTGCATCGTCTGCCAATGAAGGAAGACTGTCGTCCTGTCAAGCAAAAGGTTCGCCGCATGCGTCCTGAAATGTCTGAGAAAATCAAAGCCGAGGTTATGAAACAATTCAATGCCGGTTTTCTAGCCGTTACTTCTTATCCTCAATGGGTTGCTAATGTGGTACCAGTGCCGAAGAAGGATGGTAAGGTGCGAATGTGCATAGACTACAGAGATTTGAATAAAGCGAGTCCCAAAGATGACTTTCCACTCCCGCACATCGATGTTCTGGTAGATAACACCGCTCAACACAAAGTATTCTCCTTCATGGATGGATTCTCGGGTTATAATCAGATTAAGATGGCACCTGAGGACATGGAGAAAACTACGTTTGTGACGCAATGGGGCACTTTCTGTTATAAAGTAATGCCATTCGGTTTAAAGAACGCCGGAGCAACATACCAGCGTGCTATGGTAGTCTTGTTCCATGATATGATTCATCATGAGATAGAAGTATATGTGGATGACATGATAGCTAGATCTCATACTGAAGAAGAACATCTCAATCATTTATACAAACTGTTTGAGAGGTTGAAGAAGTACAAGTTGAGATTGAATCCGAACAAATGCACCTTTGGAGTAAGATCCGGTAAACTCTTGGGATTTATTGTCAGTGGTAAAGGAATTGAAGTCGACCCGGCTAAGGTGAGAGCTATTCAACAAATGCCAGTTCCCCGTACAGATAAAGAGGTCAGAGGTTTCTTAGGACGTCTGAATTATATTGCCCGATTTATCTCCCATTTGACCGCTACTTGCAAACCCATCTTCAAATTACTGAGGAAAAATCAAGAGATGATATGGAGTGATGAATGCCAAGAAGCTTTTGACAAAATCAAGAAATATCTCCAGGAACCTCCAATTCTGGTACCGCCCGTTGAAGGAAGACCTCTAATCATGTATTTGACCGTGTTAGAAAATTCAATGGGGTGTGTATTGGGGCAACATGACGAGTCTGGTCGAAAAGAGCATGCCATATACTACCTTAGCAAAAAGTTTACCGACTGTGAAACAAGATACTCACTGCTCGAGAGAACTTGTTGTGCTTTGGCCTGGGCTGCTCGCCGACTAAGACAGTATATGTTGAACCATACCACTTTGTTGATTTCTAAGATGGATCCCATCAAATACATATTCGAGAAACCTGCCCTCTCCGGGAGAATAGCGAGATGGCAGATGATCTTAACAGAGTACGATATCCAGTATACTACCCAGAAGGCAATCAAAGGAAGCGTGCTAGCTGATCATTTGGCTTATCAAGCGGTGGACGATTACCAATCTATGATTTTTGAGTTTCCAGATGAGGATGTCATGCTTGTGACCGATGATGAAAAACCTGGACCCGGACTGGGATCCCGATGGACTATGGTGTTTGATGGATCTTCTAATGCATTGGGCCATGGTGTTGGGGTTGTAATTATTTCTCCCGAGGGTTACCATACACCTTTCACTGCTAGACTATGCTTTCATTGTACCAATAATATGGCTGAGTATGAAGCATGTATTTTGGGACTCAAGGCTGCTATAGACTGGCGAATCAAGTTTTTGAGTGTGTACGGAGATTCAGCCTTGGTAATCAGTCAGATCAAAGGAGAATGGGATACTAAACATCCAAATCTCATCCCTTATCGAGAGCGGGTGATGACATTAATCCCACACTTTGAAGAGATTACATTCGAACATATCCCACGAGAAGAGAATCAGTTGGCAGACGCATTGGCTACCATGTCATCTATGTTCAGAGTCAGATGGGGCAGCGAAGCTCCCATGATCACCATTGAACGGTTAGATGAACCAGCATACTGTTATGAACTTAACACTGAGGGAGTAGAGGAGAAACCTTGGTTCCACGAAGTGAAAAGATATTTAGAAACTCAGGAATACCCTGAAGGGGCATCCATCAATGACAGAAAATTCCTGAGGAAGTTCTCCGCTAAATTCTTTCTGAGTAATGGAGTATTATACAAACGTAATCACGATTCGACTTTGCTTCGCTGTGTGGATAAAAAGGAAGCAGAAAAGATTATGGAAGACATGCATGACGGTATCTTCGGGACTCATTCTAGTGGGCATACGATGGCCAAGAAGATTCTGAGATCAGGGTATTATTGGTCTACCATGGAAGCTGATTGCCATCATCACTCCAGAACCTGTCACAAGTGCCAGATATATGCGGATAAAGTACATGTGCCTCCTGCTCCATTGAACGTGTTGATAGCACCTTGGCCCTTTGCAATGTGGGGCATTGATATGATTGGAGAGATTAAACCTACTGCTTCTAACGGGCATCGTTTCATCCTTGTTGCTATTGATTACTTTACAAAGTGGGTAGAGGCCGCCTCATTCGCTTCTGTCACCAAGAATGTGGTGGCACGATTCATCAAGAATAATCTCATTTGTCGATATGGCATCCCCGAAAGAATTATTACTGACAATGGTACTAATTTGAACAACAAGATGATTACTGAACTCTGCACGCAGTTCAAAATAAAACACCATAACTCTTCTCCGTACCGGCCAAAGATGAACGGTGCCGTGGAGGCTGCTAATAAGAATATCAAGAAGATCATACAAAAGATGGTGGTGACGTACAAAGACTGGAATTAGATGTTACCGTTTGCTCTTCACGGTTATCGCACTTCAGTACGCACTTCGACAGAAGCAACTCCTTTCTCTTTAGTCTACGGAATGGAAGTCGTTTTACCAGTGGAAGTCCAGATTCCCTCTCTAAGAATCATAAAAGAGGCGGGCTTAGATGAAGACGAATGGATTCAGACTCGACTCGACCAGATAAACTTGATCGATGAGAAGAGACTTGCGGCTGTGTGTCATGGACAGATATATCAGAAGCGCATGACCCGAGCATTTAACAAAAAAGTCAAGAGACAGGTGTACCAACTTGGCGACTTGGTGATCAAGCGTATCATTTTACCACAAGGTGATCCCAGAGGCAAGTGGACTCCCACCTACGAAGGGCCATTTGTGGTTAAGAAAGTATTCTCTGGTGGAGCCATGATACTTGCTACGATGGACGGCGAAGACTTCCCGCATCCTGTGAACGCGGACATAGTCAAAAAATACTACGCGTAAAAGAGACCCGCTAGGTCGACGTACCTAGGCAGAAGTAAGGGCATCCCGGCGAACCAAAAGGGTTCGGGTAAAAATTAGGGATAAACATATAAAGACGTACACCCGGCAAGTCGAAAACCTGAAAAGGCGGCTTGGGCAAAAAAGGGGTATCCCGGTGGACTGAAAACCTGAAAAGGCGGTCCAGGCAAAAATTAGGGATTAAAGCGTATGACTATGTCCCGTTCTCTGTCAGCTTCACCCAAGTTCAAGGGACTGAACAAGCCAATCACTTCCATTCGACAGCAAGGGATGAGATTACTTGAAGACATAGTGACAGTAGTGGGATTAGAATCGATAGGACTTTTTCTGCATAGCTTTCTCTTTGTTTTCCTGACGATTTCCTCTTACTAGGATTTCTGTCTCCTTGTACTCAAAATTGCCTGTTTATAGGCCCTCATTCGAAATCAATACAATTTTATTTCCAAAAAGATGCTTTTGTTTTACTTTCTCTGTTTTGTTTGCATAAACGTCCATTGATTTAATTCGAATTGATATATGCATTTGAATATGATTGATGTTTACCAAAAATACATGCATAAAATAGCAATAGCAATTACTAAAAGACTTCAGGATAAGGTCTAACCATGCTTTCCAACAAGTCCGGTTACAATTCTATTCCCCAGCAAAAGCCAGTTATTCCCCAAAAGCAATTGGCACTACTAGACAAATTGGTCATCTTTTCCACCCCCAGCCGGGTTTTTGTTAAATATTTCTACCATCAGACAGAATCAAATATCCCCAGCTAAGAAGGGATCACCGATACCAGTCTCTCCAACCCGAAGACTGAGATTTATTTCCCCAGTAGAGTCCTCGGGAAGAACTTGTCAGATGTATAATTCATTCATTACATCATTTCACAGCATATGCATGCATACATTGTTCGCATTTATTTTCAGAAGCGTAAAACATCTCATGCATCATGACATTACATGAAACTAACTTGATTTTTCAGGTTAAGCATCCTCCTGACACGGTCAAATAAAGATCCATTCAGGCGGGCATCTTTATCGATTACAGATACGTCTTTCAGATATACTCCATGTCAACATTCATCCTGACATTCTCCTAATGATGGCATCCCTAAGCCCATCCCAGACATTTATTGCGGTACTATCAGATCTGGCCTAGCGCACGGTTCATTCTGATTCAGCTCAACGTATGATTCCTTCAATTATTTCAAGACGGTCTAGCGTACGACCCATTCGGATGTTCATCTCCTCAGATGCTACCTAGTGAACGGTACATTTCTGAAGTGTAGTCCAGCGTACGACTACCCCTTTCACCATCAGATTCAGCCTAACGGACGGCTCATCCTGCTCAGATACGGTCTAATGTACGACCCGGTTAGACCTTCAAGTCCTCAGATGCTACCTAGTGAACGGTACATTTCTGAAGTGTAGTCCAGCGTACGACTACCCCTTTCATCCTCAGACGCGGCCTGACAGACGACTCATTCCGCAACTCCAATACGGCCTAACATACGACCCCTTTGGATCTTCAACTCAGATACGATCTAGCGTACGATCTATTCTAATTCCACCTGCTTCAGATACAGCCTAATGGATGGCTCATTTTGCAACTCAGATACGATCTAGCGTATGATCCATTCTGATCGTTCATCCCCAGCAAAGTCATACCCCAAAATTTGCCCGTTAATATTACAAGCCATTTTTCAGGCACCAACTTATTTTGCAAGGCCCTGACATTAAAGGAACAAAAGTCCAGCTCACAACAGGCCCAATCCAGAAAATGGCCCAGACTAACTTGCTCGCTAGGCGAGCAATTCCTTCGCCTAGCGAACCCCTCGTTATGACACTCGCCCCAGCGAAGCGCCAGATCCAGAAAAAGCCCAAACTAGCTGGCTCGCTAGGCGAGCAATTCCTTCGCCTAGCGAAGCTTGCGAATATCAGAATTTCTGGGCTTCATTCTGAGCCCATTAGGTCACAACAAGAGCACTATAAATGGCCAAGCCTTCAGTCACGAAATGGGGAGGAAAAACGGAGACAGGAGAACGGAAACGGAGAAAGGAGAGCCCTAGCAAGCAAACCTTGAAAGAACTCGGCGACACCAAGGTCTATCTCTGCCCAATTCAATCCGATTTGCCGATTCGAAGTCACAACTCAGTTGCTAACAGGTTTACATTGCTATTATTGTCTTATGTTCTTAATTTGCATATGACTTTATGATTAGATTGATGAAATATCTTAAGTTTGGCATGTGAACTTTAGTATGTACCTGCATACCTTAAATGATTAACCATATAATTGCAGTAATGAAATCCATAAGGCATAAAATTGGTTGGGATTGTACTGATATCAAATTCAAAACCACCAGCCTCTCGCTAGCACATCGCTAAGCGAGTCGGTAGCGAGTACTCGCTAGGCCTTCGCTAGGCGAAGCAGGGGCGAACGAGACAGTGGCTGTTTCATTTCCTTGCTGTTCTATCTTATGTTTGTTTAATCATGATTTATTATAATTCTGCATCATTTGGCCTGAGTTCATGACTGTTGTGTTTATTTTATGGTGCAACTTTCAATTATCCTTTATCTCGTTGCTCTAATCCGTGTGTTGAATTGTGTAAAGGCTTACATATTCTCGAAGAAACGGCCGGCTAGGTATTCCACATTATGTGTGGGATACCCTTATGGAGATCCACCCTGAATTACTCAATTGATTTTAATGTATTAATTTTATGGCGAAGATCCACCCTAATGGCTTAATCGATCTTAATGTATTAATTTTAATGCGGACTTAATTACCTACTTGATTACGGTTACCTAATTAAGTGTAAAACTTTGTCCTTAAATAAGTAATCTCGGACCTCTCTTTGTTACCCTACGATTACGGCATTATGGTCATGTCCCGCGAATGTGGGGATACACTTAGCAAAGATCCTTCGGTTAAATCATCACAGTCCCTCGAATGTTGCCTTTGTCCCTCGATGACCCTTCGGTGTAGCCTACGGTTAAATGATGATAGTCCCTTCGAATGCTAAGGTATCCTCACAATTGTTGCCTTCAATGACCAATCGATGACCCTACGATGACCCTTCCACATCCAAAGGATGAAACTACTTACTTCTCAATAGTAAGGACAGTTTTACCCTCATAAGGATAGGAAATGCCCGGAAAGACCTCAGACAGGTATAACCCTTAATTGCTCATTCATAACCTAAAATACTTTTCACACCTCACACATTTCCAAACATCCTTCTAGAAAATCACCACTTGGCATACATTCGTACTAGGATCATTGCCGAGTTATATTTTTCTAAACGACTTTCAAAACTAAACGAGATAACCACTTTGTATACATTCATTCAAGAATCATTACAAAGTTAAATCCTCCTTTTCAAAACATTTTCCAAACAGTTCTCAAACACTTTTTTCAAACAAGAAAAACATAAATGATTGAGCAATTAAGAGCCCATGGATAACCATGGATACAAAGGGTGCTAACACCTTCCCTTTGTATAATGTACCTCCCGAACCTAAGAATCTAAATTAAGGTCTTTCCTGTTCTTTTCCACCTTTCCTTATGGGATAAAAGAAAAGTCGGTGGCGACTCTTGCTAACCGCGACATTGCGATTAAGAAACACATTAAAGTCAGTTCACCGTATGACAGCGTGCATTTGATTTTTTGAAACTTAAAATTTTGTTTTATTCCACATAATTTTTTTAATAGTAGTAACCTTAACTTATGCCTCAAGGGCACAAGTTAGCAAGACCCTATATATATATATATATATATATATATATATATATATATATATATATATATATATATATATATATATATATATATATATATATATATATATATATATATATATATATATATATATATATATATATATATATATATATATATATATATATATATATATATATATATATATATATATATATATATATATATATATATATATATATATATCTTTATCCTGCCTCAAGGATATATATTACAAATAAGATTAGCATAATGGTACCTCGTAAGCGGTACAATCTCCCTTCTTACCCAGCCACATGTCAACTGGTAATTTGGTTCAACTGTAGGTTCCCCCTTATTAGAACTAGAAGCAAGAGCCTTAATTTCCTCCTAATTTCTAGTATCACTAGTGAGAATATCTGATTCAAATTGAGTTGTCTCCACCATAGTTTACAAATATTTCACTTACAGGTCTTTGTATGTCATTTCCATACGGGCCCCATCAGATTTTTCTATTTATTAAAACTTTAAAAGGTGTACTACCTTAACCATCATAGAAGTTGAGACCAACCTGAACAAATATTTGCTTTGATCACGATCATTGACATACATCATATACGAGCATTCTTATACCATAATCATTAGTTCAGCCAAACTTTTTCACGTACATCAGGTATACTCAGATGTATACTTTTTGCTTTGCACAACTTTATTTCATAAGCACTACAACTTCATTAAAGTGGCAAAGTATCCTTGTAAAATAGACTAGGTTTTCATCTTTTGTACCAAAATTTTCTTAGGTCCTGTTATGTTAGTAGTTTTAAGAGATCTGGGGTTATAACCTTTAGAGTCTTAGATGTCATCAAAAGTTGGATCATGAGGCCAGAGTTTGATGCCTTCAGAGGCGATGGACTAGTTTAGATTATGACCAATCAACATCAGACTTTAAATCACTTCTTCACATTTGCTAACAATCAGGATTAGTTCAATATTTGTGATCCTGCACACTTAAAAAAAGTTAGCAAAATCCAATTGTTCTTTAAATACTTTGTTATCATCAAAAAATTTTAAAGGCATTAATAAATATTGTTTTAACAAACTCTCCATTTTTTATGATGTCAAACAAATGTATTTAAGAATAATGGTTAGTGATTTAATTAACACGGTATAACATCAGAGTCTAAGGTTTGTAAGTTCCCCCTGAGTTAGACAGTACATTAAGGTGAGGTTTGTAAGTTCCCCCTTAGTCTGATAGTCCATTAAGACGAGGTTTGTAAGTTCCCACTAGAAATGCATCAGAATTACAAAGGAATATGTGAGGTTTGTAAGCTCCCCATAAGTCTAACATTGATGCATGAAAACTTTTTTTTTGTTTTGGAAAATGATATGCATGCATGCTGATGAAATGCGAATGCATAATCTTGTTTTTGATATGCAAAAATACAATGTCATGCCACATATAGATGTAATGTCATGTGTAGGTAACTGTATGGTTTAAGAATAGTGACAATAGAACAACCTAATTAGGTAGGCCTCTAATGTCTAGATAGTTCTAAGTTTTGCTTACCCATTGAACCCACTCACAATGCTAGCTCTAGGAGTTTGGATAAAAATGAGGCCTAGAGTCATTGACCTTATTCATAATTTCGTCATGCAATGGGCGAACCGTTTTATGAAAAGCTTCACGAAAAGATCTACTCTAGGTGTATGCTCATTGGGGATCAATACTACACAACCACCATAGATGAAACGGGTTCTAAAAGGTCCTTATAGTCTTTAATATTAATTGAAGTTTTGTCATGCAACGAGCTACCATTTTATGACAAACTCAACAAAGAAGATCTACTCTAAGTGGGGTATTCATGTTAACCATTCAAGGTATTCTCCTTGGAGGTTAACACTACACAACCACCTCCTAACTTATGTTCATTGTTTTTTTATTTTCAAAAGCTCGGGACGATAGATTTACTCAAGTAACAAATCCTAAATCCCACACATAAATATATACATATATAAAAATATGATAAAACACTGATGCCTTACATGAATAATCTTATCACTATAATCCCACAGTGAATTAATAAAATCACTATAACCAATCCCTTGTGATATAGCTCACTAGTCACTACTCATAATTTTCTATCCCTAGTCCACTAGCGTAAGCAAGATTAGGCGATGTAATAAAGTCTTAATTCACTAGCCAATACTCGGTTTTTTATCCCTAATCAACCAACGTAAGCATGACAATTTCCCTAGGTCCAACACATAGACTAATAGTCAGTATTCCGTATGTGCCCAAAATCATATTAAAAGAGTATCTCACATAAAAATCCTTATGAATAAGAAACAATTGAATAGAATTATAGATCAAAGAATTCATGCAGAGTCAAATCAACGTATTATCCAACAATCTTGAAACAGTTTCATCAACGCAACCTAACCTAGGGGAGTTTAGTTACTCATATTTCAAAATATAATACCAAAAACAATTAAGAAGAATTGCATATGAGATTCCTTGAAGGTTGACCTCCAATGACTTCAATGCTCTCAAAATCATCTCTGATGCTGGAAAAATCGTACTTCATATGTTAAATTTGATAACCCTTCAAAATCACCTTTGATGCTGTAAAAATCGTACTTCATATGTTTTAAAGTTATTTAATATTACAAGTTTATTATTAATAAAAAGTATACCATTTTCCTTATTTTTTTCTCTTCTTAATTTTAAAATCTAAAAACTAAAAATATATTTTAGGTTTTTTTTTTAGTTTTTAAAACTCCTACATAGAAAATAATCTTCAAAAACAATTTTGCAAACTTAAACTACCAAACAATTTTACCATGTCTGATAGTATGAGGTACTCTCCACTTACCTATAAATAAGTGCAAGATATTTAAAAATATATATCACTATTATACATCTATTTTGTTTTTGTTCGCGAACCAAATTATTTTAATGGAAAATTTAATGAAAATGTTTCTGAAGTTTGTAGTTTTAGTTTTTGCTATTACATGTGTACAAACTAGAAATGTACAAGCCACACCTCTTGTTGTAAACACCCTCGTAATTATAAGAACCCTTGAAATTTTGTATCTCTTCTATAATTTTAAACCAATCGTTTCTCATATGAGAGTAAATCTATCCATATGTCATTATTTCATTAATAAAATTGGTTGATAAATTATATTTCATAGTAATTGGTTATTGATTTATTTTAGGGTTTAATGGTGATTTACTGACACTGTAAAATAGTTTTACACTTCCATCCAATAAAAATATATCATTTTGTCATGTTATACCAGTATTTTAAAATTTTCAGTCTGACTTGACGGGATGCATGCATACGAGAAGGCACTACAAGAGAAAAATCATTTTACAACCGTTGGAAAAATGATATCAATATGATGGTGAGGTAGAATGTGATTGTAAGTGTGTAGTTTATAATCACAATCTATTGTTCGTTGTAGTATACTAGAAAGCGTGCTACATATAATCACAGTTGTATTAAACAATCGTTGTGAAATTATTTATATATCATGAGTTCGATATCGATAGTGTTATACCTATAACAACGGTTGAATTAAAAAACCGTTGTGAAATTATTTGTTTTTTTAAATATATATTTTGTAATTTTACAAAATTTTCAATTTTTAAACCTAAATTTTACTAAATCGTATAAGATGAGTAATAGCAACACACTCATTTGTGAATCATATAGACAAAAAAATTGTATTTCATCAAAGACAAAATTTCATTAAGAACAAAAAATTGTATACTACATCAAAACCAAATTAACACAAAACAATCTACAATTTACACATCATTACATTAAATAATAGTATCTTAGTGTCTTGCCTCTTGATGTCTTGACTTTAAACACTTATGATTTCAAATAATAATATTTGTTAGTAATTAACCTTAGATATATAACTTACAAAAAATTATGAATAAAAAATACTTACTTGTTAATTTTCTCATATGTCTTCTTGATGATCATTACGAATAGCATGCACATCATCTCTATCAACTTCTTCAAATAAAGTAGAAAATTGCATTATCTAAGGAGTGGAAGGAATATCAAAATTTTCTTCACTATGAGAAATGTATTTTTGTTGGAGAACAATTGATCATCTCCTAGATAAGTCTGAAGGATCTATCACATAAAAAAAAATTGTTTTGCTTGAGTAGCCATGATAAATGGTTATGTTGTACAATATAGTTTGAACCAATGTTTAAAAAATCGGACCAGAGATCGAACTGGTGAAACTTCCGATTTTAGGTTTAATTGGTTCAATCGATTAAACATACGGTCGAACCGTTTATTAAATAAACTAATAATGTGAAACTAAATTTCATAAATATGTCACACATAATCATATGTTCACAACTTAATAAAATACATATTTCAAAAATTCATTACAAACTTAATACAAAATATCGATAGTGCATATATAGTAACATAATATATTTGTACATTTCATGTCAACCTTCATTTAAGAATAATTCGTACAAATTAAAGAATTACAATAAAATAAGTTAAACTAATTCAAACCAAAATTAAAATAATAGTACATAATAACTAAAATAAAGTTAAAAAAAATAAGAATACCTAAATTAAATAAGATAGAATACAAAAATAAACAATACAATATATTTAATTAAAAAACGAAAACCGAATATGAATTGAACTATGACAAACAAATCATAATTGACAATAACAAATAATATTGACTTGAACGAAAAATAATATTAAGCTGGACAGCGTGACTATGTTTGAAAGAGACAGCGTGATGATGATGCAGTGTGGTTGAAAGAAAAACTATAACGGAGTGACAAAATTTAGAAGTTTATATGGTTGTAAAAGAAACAATGAATTTTTTTTGTGATTCTGCAATGTATGTTAAGTTTTGATATTGACATATTAAACTTTTTTAAATAATAAAAAAAATTGTTAGTTTGATGCATTTTTTTGAACCGGACGGTCTTACAAAATCGATTCTGGTTCTTTGGTTCGAACGATTTTGGATGGTTCAATCCGGTTTTTCTGGTTTTACTCCAGTTTTGATCCACTTGCGGTTTTGAAAGGTTAACCCAACCGGATTCATCTCCGATTTCCGGTCCAATCGGTTGAACCGGTCGGTTCGGTCCGGTTTTTAAAACACTGATTTGAACAAAACTCAACAACTTCTTCTGTGATGTACCTTTCAACGATCAAAGCTTTCAGTCGATGATGATTCTTCCTATATACTTTAAATATCTTCATGTATCGCTCTATTGAATACATCCACCTTATATAAACTGGACCCTAAAATATGATTTTTCTGACTATATGAACAAGTAAGTGAATCATAATGTCAAAAAATAATGGAGGAGAATACATCTCTAATTGATACAAGATTATTGCATCCGCATCTTCTAATTCATCTAACTTTTAAAAATAAATAACTTTATCACATATAGCATTGAAGAATAAGTACAATCTGATTATAATTACTCTTACATTTTTTGGAAGGATGATACGGATAGTCGTTGGTATAAGTTATTGCATAAAGACATGACAATCATGAGATTTTAAGCCAATTAACTTAAGTTGGACACACTATCTTCTTGACCTCATAACAATGATCCGACAAATTGTTATATTTTGGTAGGATTTGTTTCTACAAATTAAGATATTTCGTGAATCTTTTATCCGACCACCAACATTTTGCCTTCAAATTAAACAATTTTAACAACTCAGACAATCATGTAAAACTTGTGCACCCCGTATATAAAGGCACATCATTATCACTACATAAAATATCATAAATATGGTCTTTCATAAAAGACGACTATCCAATATCACATATCATATCTTCTAGTTGATCATCCATATCTTCATCAACTACATACATTTGTGACGTCGCATTTCAATTTTTATCCACTTCTCCATGCCACGTCCATGTTATATTATTTTTACATATTCCATGACAACATATGTGATGTAATATTTCTTCCTTTGACCGTTTTTTGATAATCTCACAATTAACACAAGGACAATAAAAGAAACCATCATTGCCCAGAAGATTGTGTTCCGCGAATTAAAGGAATCGAACAGTTCATTTCTCATACACCGGACCTAATCTATCTGCTTTCATCCAACTAGTATCCATAACAAATTCTGAAGTTTATATCAAGAGAATAATGTAAATGACACACTAATGCTACACACACAACATACTAATATTGTTATATGCATACTAATATATCCATCACAAAAATATAAAACCTAAACCTAAAGCATGTTCATAACCAACCTCTACAATTCATGACATCAATCAACAACCCAATAATTTTACCTGAAAGCAAAAACCCAAACCATATTCACAACCAGATGTTTTTCTTCATTTGTAATAAAGTTATAACAACACAACTATAACAACGAAAACATCGCAACGCGAGAACAAGACACGTGACAACATCACATAACCTTATTACAACAAAAACCAAAACACAGTAATTCAATTCCAATTTTTATTAACAATACATGTTGTAAACATGGATCATACTTGCCTTGAAAAGGTATCTGAACCTAGGAATTTTTCCACTTATGGGGATGTTGTTTTCTCGAATTAACTAGTGTAGCATACAAATTTACCCATGTGCTCTCTAGCTGAAACTTTTTCTAATTCCTGTTTGGGTTTGAGTTCTTTTCAGGTTATGCCCAAACTCAAGTCCATGCCTTCCATTTTGGAGGCCATTCATCAAAGTCCAGACTCATCTCAATCAGAGGTTAACGAAAGGAGTGTTGCTCTTTTCAGGTGGTTCCATCGAAGTGAGATGGTTGAAGTTGAGAATTTCATAGGGAGGATGTAGCTTGTTGGTCTTCTGTTATTTGGTGGTAAGTTTACATGGATTAAGTCAGATGGTAGTCTCACAATCCATTTGGACTGGATTTTGTTGTCTGATCCCTTGACTAAATATGGAATATGAAAGCTCAAGGTTTAGGAAAACCAGATCTTTCAGATCATTCTTCTATCTAGATTAAGGGGAATGTCTCTAATTGGGGGCCATGTTGTTTAAGTTCTTCAATGCATGGTTGGAACACCCTCACTTTGCTTCCTTTGTCTCTAAGGTTAAGAACTCCAAGGTGTTTAGAGGTAAGGCGACTTTCGTGTTCAAAGAAAAGTTGAAAAATCTGAAGAAAAATTTGAGGATTTGGAATAAGGGGGTATTTGGATTTCTTGATTTGGGAGACTCTACATTTCAAACAAAACTAGTAACAATATGATTTTGGACGTGCATTTGTTTGTAGACTGTCGTTATAATGTGATGTTGAAAAAAGAATAAACGTAAGAATAATAGTAAATTTAAATTGAAATAGTAATACATATAGAAGATGAAATGTAAACAACAATATTATGAATAAAATGATTAAAAATAAAAACTATTGAAACTTGAATATGATAAATTAGTCGTTTTAGTTTTTTTATAAATAAGTTAATTATTTTACAAGAGAGAATACAATTTTAAAATATATACTCAATCTTTTTAAAACTTCTTTAATTTTTTCACATATTTGAAAAAAAATGGTTGATAAACTTCTATTAATCAATATTTGAATCAGTAGTAAAGTTGTCCCCGTTTATGATAATAGTATTTCTTTTCGTATATAAAAAATTTGAATCAACAATGTATTTTTTTTTCATATATAAATATTATTTTTATTTTGACATTATTTAAAGAAATATTTGAATTATTAGTAGATTTGTTTACGTTATCATTCAATATGTTGACCAATAATTTAATTTCCCCTGTTTCATATATTGTCCATATTAGAACAAACATCGAATTTTGAGATTTAATTTGAAATTTCAAATATTTATGTTGGATCATTTATACAAAAAAAAAATATGAAGAAAAATAATGGTTTTAGTTTACGGTTTTTAAAAATGATAAGTTATGATTTGGTCAAAATTTATTTTCTATAATTGATGAATATCATCAAAATTATTAATAAAAATAAAACTATTAAATTGACGAACAAAAATTATATATTAAATAATTAAAATTCTAATAATTCATTAAAATATACAAAAATCTTGATAATAACAATTCAAAGCAAATCAAACTATGTAGCGGTAAATTCATGACCATCAAGCTATGAATAAGCTTAACGTCAATTAAATCAGAGTCGCCACTGCGCTTTTATTGTTTCTAAGGGAAAAGGGAAAAGTACGAACAAAACCGAAAGATAAGAAGTTTTCAAATCAAAACTAATAAAATGTCAGAGATTATAGGTAAGGGGGTTGGTTACACAGAGGGAATGTGTTAGCATCCAAAGTGTCCTAGGTACTCCTAAGGAGCCCTTTTTGTGGGTACATGTGTTTTGGTATAAAAGATGTTTGCAATAAAATAGAGTGTGGGGATGAGAAAAGAATTCATTAATTATATTTTTGTGTTTGAAAAGACCTTCGGACTTGTGCCTACGTACCAACATAAAATGAGGGATCAAAACCTCGTAGTTCGTGGTAACAATTTCAAAGTGAGTGAGTTGCTTTTAACAAAATTTTAAGTTTGAAAGAGGCACAAAAGGGCCTAAAAGAGTTTGAATGGGTGTTAGTTCTTTTTGTCTTTTGAAATTTTAAGTCAAGTATGGTTAAGTTCATTTATAAGTTTGATCAAGAAAAAGAGTTTAAAAATGCAATGGCATAATGGTAAAGTTTTTCATTCGCAACCAAGTCATTATTTAGAAATCACAAGCAAAGAAGATTTTGAAAAATGTTGGTGTAAGTCCTAGAGGCCAATACTTTTGGTACTTGTATCGAATTATTTATTAATAATAAAAGGCTTTTTCTTTATTATGTTTGTTTAATAAAGTCCCTAGAATAGCTAGTCCGTTTAATGTATCAAGTATGACTTAATCATGAGATCACATTAAACATAAGGACACTATTCTTAAAGTATCCGTAGTCAAGCTTTATTGTGAAGTGGGATAACATTAAAGCATGAAGACTATTATGTTTATAGACTGATGATCACATCTCATGGATCATGAATAAAGAGTTATCAAGTCTTAAACATAGGTATGCATATTAAGAGTAATATTTATACTGGATTGACCCGCTATGAGAATACTATATAGAATGTTATGCAAAGTGTCATAAGTTATTCTCATGGTGATAATGGTGTATACCACCCTTCGACCTGAAACCACTATGGTCCCTAGATGTAGAGTCGAGTGCCTTATTGCTGATCAAACGTTGTCTGTAATTGGATGACCATAAAGACAATTGATGGGTACTCCACGAAGCATGCTAAGGGACATGAGTGACCTAGATGGAATTTGCCCATCCTGCGTAACAGGATAAATGTCTATGGGCCCAATATTGAACTAGACAAGGATGACACGGTCTATGCCTTATGTTCAATATATACATAAGGGCAAAAGGGTAATTATACACATAATTATTATCACAGAAGGATTTTTCAGATCACATGACATTTTCGTGTCCTGGGTAGCAGTGATGTGTTGCTAGATATCGCTCACTTTTTATTATGTTAAATACGTGATTTAATATAATTGTCAATGCCGCAAAAACCTATAGGGTCACACACAAAGGACAAATTGATGAGAGATAGAGTAATTGAGGAATATTGTAATGTACGGTGCCCTTAAGTGAATTATAGAACATCGTAAGGTACGGGGTACTTAAGTAGAATACGAAATATGGTAAGGTACCACGCGCTTAAGTGATTTTGGCATATTATAAGATATGGGCCATATACACTTGAGTGGGCTTTTTAGCTTGCAGCCCACACAAGTGGTTCTATAAATAGAACCCTTGTGTAGAAGCATTGTCACACTTGCAATTTCGTTTCTCTCTCTCTCTCTCTCTCTCTCTCTCTCTCTCTCTCTCTCACTCACTCAAAACCTTCATTCGTAGCAGCTAGCACTGAGATTGAAGGAATCCGTTTGTGTGGACTGAGTAGAGGCGTTGTCATCGTTCAACGTTCGTGATCAACACAAGAGGTAACGATTCTATCACTGATCATGCCCATTCGTAAGGATCACTAAAGGAGAAATTTTAAATTTCGCTGCAGTTTGGATCGCCATTCTCCTTCAGTGGTATCAGAGCCACTTACGAAACCATGCATCTGATAGCTATTTATTTTCGGTATTTTCTGTATTAATACAATTAAAAGACAGAATGAATCAAAGAATAAACGAGTAATTAAATTGAGATTGATCAAGTTATATATATGATATAAGTAATCCTGATGCAAAATACGGTATATATGATATACTGTTTCTGTTTCGTTCATTCAAACACTTAATGGTTGTTTTCCTTTGAGCGATCAATGGTCGTTTGCTTCTTGATCCGACATTAGTATGGTGAAGCAATGACGTATTGATCAATCATACTGAATCAACAATCGAGATGTATTTGACAGTCTGAAATTGGTGCATTAGGGTTAATAACGGCACAACGATTGTGTTGTCAAAGAGTTATGCATTAAGGTTAATGACGGCATAAGGGTTGTGTTGTCAAAGAGTTATGCATTAGGGTTAATGACGACACAAGGGTTGTGTTGTAAAAAAGTTATGCGATTAGGGTTGTGACTGCGCAAGAGTTGTGCTTTAAAGTATGAAGTGTTGATGCGAAAAATGACGTCGATTTTAAATGGATTGTTCATTAAAATTTTCGGCCAGGGGCGTTGCCCCTTCAACCCCGCAAAGGGCGCTGCCCGGGCAGCGGAACACCCGTTCCCACTGACCGGGCAGCGGACCCCCGGCTAACTCTGCGTAGTGTGATCGGTCGCCAAAATTTAATTTGGTTTTAATTAATTAAAAGAATTAAAATTAATAGTAATAATGTGTTTATTATTATTGTCTTGTGGTGATCGGTTATGGCCTTAGTTTTCCTTTATTTTGTTTTGGGTTTTAAAATACGACATGTGTGTCGTGCCTCTCTTTTAATCTCTTAATGTAACTTCTTTTCTCATCTGACTCCCTCGTAGAGACAGAACAAAAGGCCCACCAAGCAGGGTGATAAAGGGAAAGGCAAGGAAGTTGCCAAACCCAAACCCACTGTTGCTACTTTGAAGCCTAGTGGAGGCATAGCAAAAGAAGACACCTGCTTCCATTGCGGTAAGACCGGACACTGGAAGAGAAACTGCCCAAAGTACCTGAAAGATAAGAAGAATGGAGTAGAGACTTCAACTTCAGGTATTTTTGTTATTGAAATTAATTTATCTACTTCTGCATCATGGGTATTGGATACTGGATATGGTTCTCACATTTGTACCATGTGCAGGGATGATCGGTCACCATTTTACTTGATTTTCATCATGTTCTCGGCCAAAATTCATCAATATGGTAACCCTTTATTTTGAGTTTTAGTGTTTGAATTTTAAGTATTTCATATTTGAGTAGTTTTATGCTTATTTTGCTTTTGGTGTTAATTTAAGTTTTTAGATGCGTTTGATGTCGTTTCCATGGTATTGTGCATGTTTCAGAAGTAGTTGAAGAGTCGGTAGTGCCAAAGCAATAATGGAAGAGTTAAAGAGAAAAAAAAATAATATAATAAAAAAATCCTGGAGCCTAACACGGCCTGTGTCTCCTGACACGGCCCGTGCTGCAAGCTCAGCTTCTTCCCATACAAAAACCAGAGAGCCAACACGGCCCGTGTCTCCTGACACGGCCCGTGTTGCAAGCTCAGCTTCTTCCCATACAAAAACCAGAGAGCCAACACGGCCGGCCGTGTTGCTTGGCACGGCCCGTGTTGGCTGGCGCGCTGAATTTTTCCAATTTCCAATTTTCACTCATGAAGTGATCCCGAAGGGCAATTTTGACTTTTTGGCCTGGCTGCAATGTGTACCACACTATTTAGACCTAATGGAAGGATAAAAAAAAACAAAACATAGAGAACGGGAGAATCAAGATTTTTGGAGAACGGAGATCATCAAGCGCGGAAGCAATTGAAGATCGAAGCTATCTAATCTCTTGTAATGTCTAATCTTATATTTGTACCTTCTTTGAATATTATCATGAGCTAAACCCCCCAATGCTAGGGGGGTGTCCCTGAATTGCTTTTGTAATGAACCTTTTTCCTACAATGTTATGAATGTCTATGTTTTTATGAAATCAATTTGTTATAACACGAGTGTAATGCTTGCCGTATTGGAAAATTAGGTATTGAATTGGAGGTAAAGGAGGTCTGACAAATCCCTTTATCATTGTGTGTATAACAACATCTCTAATTTCTCTTAGGAATGAGGATCTAATAGTGATGATGGGAAATTCTTGATATTCATACATGGGATTAATATTCTTTTGAATGGCTAAGGAATTGGGATTTAAAATTGAATGTTAATGGTTTCTGGCTAAGGAATTAGGGGAAACTTCTCTTGAGAACCATATTGAATCATTCGAACATAGATATCATAAATTAAGGATTAAGTTTATTTCAGAGCAATTCATACACCCTTGATCTAGCATGTTTAACTTATCTGCATTCAAAAATCTCTACTTTATTTCCTTTATATTTTACAAAGCAAAATCACTCTTCACTTACCAACCCAAGGATATTTTGTTCAATTGAATCATTATCAACACTGATAGTTCCTACGCAGTCCTCGAGATCGATACTCAGGATAATTCCTTTTATTACTACATCGATGAAATAGTACACTTGCTATTTTCCCGATCAAGGGACTAAAAAGGAGTAGAGATTTGGCAAAAAGTGAAGTCGACCTACGAGTTGGCAATGGAGCAAAGGTTGTTGCTTTAGCCGTAGGAACTTATGTATTGACTTTACCTAGTGGTTTAATAATTCAGTTAGAGAACTGTTATTATGTACCTGCAATTAGCAGGAATATTATTTCCGTTTCTTGTTTGGACAAGTTTGGTTTTTCATTTATAATAAAGAACAATTGTTGCTCAATTTATTTGAATGATATATTCTATGCTACTGCACAAATGAACAATGGACTATATGTTCTTGATCTTGAAATGCATATTTATAACATTAATACTAAAAGGATGAAACCTCATGAGTTAAATCCAACTTACCTCTGGCTCGATTAGGACACATAAATGAGAAACGCATTTCCAAACTCCATAAATATGGACTCTTGGACTCTTTTGATTATGAATCATATGAGACATGCAGATCTTGTTTAATTGGAAAGATGACAAAGTCTCCATTCACAGGAAAAGGTGAAAGAGCTAATGATCTTTTGGCCCTCATACATACTGATGTATGTGGACCACTGAACATACCAGTCAGAGGAGGTTTTCAGTACTTCATCACATTTACTGATGATTTCAGTAGATATGGTTATGTGTATTTAATGAAACACAAATCAGAGTCCTTTAAAAAGTTCAAGGAATTCAAGAATGAAGTACAAAACCAACTAGGTAAGAATATTAAAACTCTTCGATCAGATCGAGGTGGTGAGTATTTAAGCCTAGAGTTTGATGACCATCTGAAAGAGTGTGGGATCTTATCCTAACTTACTCCTCCTGGAACACCCCAATGGAAAGGTGTGTCTGAGAGAAGAAATCGAACCCTGTTAGACATGGTCCGATCCATGATGAGTCACGCCGATCTTCCAAACTCCTTTTGGGGACATGCACTATTGATAGCAGCTTACACACTTAACCGTGTTCCATCCAAAAAGGTTGAGAAGACACCATATGAGATATGGAGTGGTAAGAAACCACATATGTCTTACATGAAGATTTGGGGTTGCGAAGTTTATGTGAAACGACAAATTTCAACTAAGTTTGAGCCCAAATCTGACAAATGCTTATTTGTGGGGTATCCTAAAGAAACAAGAGGGTATTACTTCTACAATCCTTCTGAGGGCAAAGTGTTTGTCGCTCGAACTGGAGTTTTCCTAGAAAATGATTTTATTTCCAAAGGAATTAGTGGGAGGAAAGTAGAGCTTGAAGAAATTCAAGAATCACAAAGCATCGATACACTTATGGAGGAATTAGAGCAGGAAACACAAGTAGTTATGGAAGAGCAACCTGCTCAAGTAGAACAAGACCATCGTAGGTCAAGCAGGATACGTCACATACCTGAGAGATATGGATATCTCATAACTGATCAAGGTGATGTATTACTCATGGATCAAGATGAGCCTGTGACCTACCAAGAGGCCATAACTGGTCCCGAGTCTGAGAAGTGGCTAGAAGCCATGAAATCTGAAATGGATTCCATGTACACAAACCAAGTTTGGACCTTGGTAGAGCCTCCTGTAGGAGTTAACCCTATAGGATGCAAATGGGTCTTCAAAAAGAAGACTGACATGGATGGTAAGGTACATACCTATAAGGCAAGACTGGTTTCAAAAGGATATAAACAAATTCATGGGGTTGACTATGATGAAACCTTTTCACTAGTTGCAATGCTTAAATCTGTTCGGATTTTACTTGCTATCGCTGCATATCATGATTATGAAATATGGCAGATGGATGTCAAAACTGCTTTCCTTAATGGGAATCTTCTTGAGGATGTGAACATGACACAACCTGAAGGATTTGACATACCAGAAGAAGCCCAAAAGATATGTAAGTTACAAAGATCGATCTATGGATTGAAGCAAGCTTCCAGAAGTTGGAATCTTCGTTTTGATGAAACGGTAACACAATATGGATTCATCAAGAACGAAGATGAGCCTTGTGTCTATAAGAAGGTTAGTGGGAGCATGATCATTTTCCTGGTATTATATGTAGATGACATATTACTCATTGGAAACGATGTCCCTACCCTACAACAAGTAAAGTCTTGGTTGGGGAAATGCTTTTCTATGAAGGACTTAGGTGAAGCAGCCTATATATTAGGAATCAGAATCTATAGAGATAGATCACAAAAATTGCTTGGCCTAAGTCAGAGTACGTACATAGACAAAGTGCTGAGACGCTTTAATATGCATGATTCCAAGAAAGGATTCATACCTATGCAACATGGCTTGTGTCTATCAAAAACACAATCCCCTTCAACTAAGGAAGAAATGGATCGCATGAATAAGATTCCATATGCATCTGCAATAGGATCTATCATGTATGCCATGTTATGTACTCGACCAGATGTCTCGTATGCTTTAAGTGCAACGAGTAGGTACCAATCTGATCTTGGTGATGCCCATTGGGTAGCTGTCAAGAATATCCTTAAGTATTTGGGAAGGACTAAGCAATCATTCTTGATATATGGAGGTTAGGAAGAGTTGGTTGTAATTGGATACACCGATGCTAGCTTCCAGACAGATAAGGATGACTTTAGATCGCAATCTGGTTATGTGTTTTGCTTAAACGGTGGCACTATGAGCTGGAAAAGTTCAAAGCAAGATACAGTTGCTGATTCTACAACCGAGGCCGAGTATATTGCTACCTCAAGTGCAGCAAAGGAAGTTGTTTGGATCAAAAAGTTCATTAGTGAACTTGGCATAGTTCCTAGCATTGTGGATCCCATTGGTCTCTATTGTGATAACAATGGTGCTATCGCACAAGCTAAGGAGCCTAGATCTCACCAACGATCCAAACACATACTTAGGCGTTATCACCTCATTCGAGAGATAATAGATAGAGGAGATGTGAAAATATGCAGAGTACCTACACTTGACAATATTGCTGACCCACTGACAAAGCCTCTTGCGCAGCATAAGTATGATGGCCATACTAGATCTATGAGCATTAGGGGTATGCCTGATTGGCTCTAGTGCTAGTGGGAGATTGTTGGTGTAAGCCCTAGAGACCAATACTTTTGGTACTTGTATCGAATTATTTATTAATAATAAAAGGCTTTTTCTTTATTATATTTGTTTAGTAAAGTCCCTAGAATAGCTAGTCCGATTAATGTATCAAGTATGACTTAATCATGAGATCACATTAAACATAAGGACACTATTCTTAAAGTATCCGTAGTCAAGCTTTATTGTGAAGTGGGATAACATTAAAGCATGAAGACTATTATGTTTATAGACTGATGATCACATCTCATGGATCATGGATAAAGAGTTATCAAGTCTTAAACATAGGTATGAATATTAAGAGTAATATTTATACTGGATTGACCCGCTATGAGAATACTATATAGAATGTTATGCAAAGTGTCATAAGTTATTCTCATGGTGATAATGGTGTATACCACCCTTCAACCTGAAACCACTATGGACCCTAGATGTAGAGTCGAGTGCCTTATTGTTGATCAAACGTTGTCCGTAATTGGATGACCATAAAGACAGTTGATGGGTACTCCACGAAGCATGCTAAGGGACATGACTGACCTAGATGGAATTTGCCCATCCTGCATAACAGGATAAATGTCTATGGGCCCAATATTGAACTGGACAAGGATGACACGGTCTATGCCTTATGTTCAATATAGACATAAGGGCAAAAGGGTAATTATACACATAATTATTATCACAGAAGGATTTGTCAGATCACATGATATTTTCGTGTCCTGGGTAGCAGTGATGTGTTGCTAGATACCGCTCACTGTTTATTATGTTAAATACGTGATTTAATATAATTGCCAATGCCGCGAAAACCTATAGGGTCACACACAAAGGACAGATTGATGAGAGATAGATGTAATTGAGGAATACTGTAATGTACGGTGCCCTTAAGTGAATTATAGAACATCGTAAGGTACGGTGTACTTAAGTAGAATACGAAATATGGTAAGGTACCACGCGCTTAAGTGATTTTGGCATATTATAAGATATGGGCCATATACACTTGAGTGGGCTTTTTAGCTTGCAGCCCAAACAAGTGGTTCTATAAATAGAACCCTTGTGTAGAAGCATTGCCACACTTGCAATTTCGTTTCTCTCTCTCTCTCTCTCACTCAAAACCTTCATTCGTAGCAGCTAGCACTAAGATTGAAGGAATCCGTTCGTGCGGACTGAGTAGAGGCGTTGTCATCGTTCAACGTTCGTGATCGGCACAAGAGGTAACGATTCTATCACTGATCATGCCCATTCGTAAGGATCACTAAAGGAGAAACTTTTTATGCATTGTTGAATATTTTTCTTCATCAAAACATCTCCATGAGAGACTTGTCTTCAAATGCAAAACTTACAAGGGAAATCTAATGGCTTCACTATATTATGGTTGATTTACATGTTCCTGCTACTGCCCCTTTTGCTCAATAATGAGACAACAAGTCTGTTATCCACCTTGCACATAAGCCCACATTCTATGAACGCACCAAACATACACTACTATAAATAATACATTTCATGAAGAAAATTTCATCTCAGCTATTGAAAAACCGAGGTAAAATTACCTAAAACACACCATTTAATTTTTATTTTTTAAGAAACTTAACATTTTACCTCGGTTTTCCCAAAAACTGGCATAACAAGTTGCTCAAGGTTTGAGCTTCGATTCCTAGCGCTTGTAATTTTTTGTTTTATTGAGAACTAAAAAGGAGAATTTATATTTTATAGTTTTTACATTGGGTATGTTCCCTCTGTATTTAAGAAAACCGAGATAAAAAATATCTAAACAATTTTTATTCCTTCAAATTTAATGTTAATTCTCCTTCACTTTTTGCTCCCTAGCTAGCGAAGGATACTGAAAGAGTATTCTTCTCTAGCGAACAAAACAGAAACAACATTATTCTCCAAGGAGGAAAGGAGATCGAACCTTAAACCAAAACTTTTCTTTGAGTCTCTTATCAAATTTCTAGAATGTACAAATTTTCCATTACTATTGTTGTTGTTTGTTATGTTGTTGTTATTAATTCTGCTGATGTTGTTGTTGTTGGTATTGTGGTTGTCGTTGATGTTTTTGCCTTGTATTGTCGTTATTATGGTTTTTGAGACTTATACGGTTTGATTGGATTACTTCTCAACATCAAAGGCAAGATAAAAGATACTAAGAAGTCCCGTGAAGATACGACGGTGATGGATATACGACACGAGTTAACCCCAAAAGAAATAGGAAATATAACATATTTGCCCCAACTTGTCACACTCTGTCTAAAAATGAAAAAAAAAGAGTTTTTGCAAATGTTTTTAGGGTATCAAAGTTCTCCAAGGATACTTATCAAATGTGGAAAACTTGTGTCAATGAAAGATCTCAAATTAGTTGGCTTAAAATCCCATGATTGTCATGTCTTGATGCAACAACTTCTACCAGTGACTATACATGACATTCTACCCAAAAAATGTAAGGGTAACTACAACCAGATTGTGCTTATTCTTCAATATTATATGTAGTAAAGTCATTGATCTTGGAAGTTTAGACGAGTTGGAACATGAAGCTGCAATTATCTTGTGTCAATTAGAGATGTTTTTTCCTCCATCATTCCTTGACATTATTGTTCACTTAGTTGCTCACCTAGTAAAGAAGATTAAAATTTTGGTCTGATTTATTTACAGTGGATGTATATGGTAGAGCGATACATGAAGATCTTTAAAGGGTATACAAAAAATCATCACCATCCGAAGGCTTCGATTGTTGAACTGTACATCACAGGAGAAGCTATTGAGTTTTGTACAAACTATTTGTCAGAAGCGAACTCTATACGAATTATTGAGTCTCGTCATGATGGAAGATATGATGGTCGATACACTCAAGGTTTAAATGTTAAGACTTTTGATCAAGATGTAGTTCTTCAAGCAAATTTGTATATATTGAATAAAATGGATGAAGTTCAACCTTACTTGACTGCTCACATAAGTCTTCTAAAGGAAAAATACTCTCGGATGAATGAAAGATGGTTTTTGATAGAGTATAACAAAAATTTCATAACTTGATTTAATGAAAGTGTTTCTAAAGAGAGTAGTGCATCAAAGACAATTAAATGTTTGTCACGTATGCCTAAGTTTACGTTTGAGAAATTGGCAAAATGTACAAGTTTATATTTCAAAAGTATGCAAAATATGGTTCTATATTTTGTGATATTGTTCTGTAATATAATTACAAACGAAAGTATAAAAAAGGTATAATGTTATCCCCTCGATTTTTACTTATAATCGAGGTAAAAACATTGCGATATTACCTCGGTTTTACACAAAATTGAGATTTAATATTGGACGTGCCATCTAGTTCTAAAAATAATAAAAAGACAGATGATGGGGATCGAATTCATGTGCATATAATTTTATCCCTCAGTTGTTTTGAAACTGAAGGATAAAGTGTCGACTTTCATGACGCCCTTCATTATCTCGCTTCTGTATTCGAAGTTAAATGCACTTCAGATCCGAGGTTAAATGTGTTTTTTTTAATAGTGATATTGAAATTATCTGTCATTTTATTCAAGAAAAGATTCAACGGGGTGTCATAAACTTGTTGTCAATTCCTTCCGCTTCTCAACTTGCTAATGGGTTAACAAAATCCTTACATACTACCTCTTTTCGATCTTTTGTATCCAAGTTAGGCCTTTGCAGTATAAGAGTATGTAGTAAACAAAGATAAATTTTTTTTTTTATACTTTCTCTCTTTTTCACCATGGGTGTGTGTGATACTAAGAGTGTGTCATTTTAGTTAGTTTTCTCCACTATTATGTTTATCAATAGAGAAAATAGATAATTTAAAAAAAAATTGGTCGGCCGAGGGTAAAGCCAAAGCAAAAGAATCAATGTAATAGAAAAACAAATGCTTATATATAAACTACTCTTCTTCTCAACCATTATGTGTGCTTTCATATCATAATAAATATAACAAATGAGTTATACAAAGTAATTTGACATTTCAATATCAAATTCTCATGAAATATCATTCTAATTATTATGAAGAAAGCAACAACTACATACATTGTGCATATCAATATCTTTACAGGTAACCAGAAATTTCCATTAACAACATAATAAAGTTCTACCATAAATCATGATTAAAGACAAACCATTTACATCTAAATCCCAACAATCAGTAAAGATAAAATAATGAAGAATTTATCTACACTTGATCAATGCTAATTTCATATGGTTGCTAAGGGCTATAATTTTCTGCTATAACAATAAATATTTCACTAACAATAGAGAAGGGACCAAAAATCAAGCAATCAAGGAAATCATGGTTGAATATCAACCCAGAAAAATTGCAATTTGTGGAAAGGTGGACAAAATATACACATAGATGGAAACAAATTGAAGCAAATATTTAAATATTTCATTCGCTAGTTCAAAATTTGTGAGTGGAAGTCGAATAACATGTACAATTACTACGGAATATCTATTGTTATTAAAGTGTACAATTTAATTTTCATCTTGATAAAAATCTGGAATTTATTCAATAATAATAAAAAGTAGTATGCTTAATTAGAATTACAGTTAATAAGACCTACATCTTTATCGGAAGAAAAAAACACAGTCCCATTAAGACCTACATCACAATAATTCATGGTTAATAAATTTATAAATATTCAAAAGGAAAATGAGTAAGTTTTCAATAGAAAATAATTAGCTTTTAACCATACCAATCCTTCAATAGGGTTTTCTTGTGTTAGTATCACCCCAAAACCATCCAATAGTAGTATAATATAAATTTTGATTTCGAATTGCTAAAATTGTAGAGAAAAAGCGTAAGTTAAAGAAGTAGTTTTTCTTTTTTAAAATCATAAAATGTTATACAAACTATTGACTTGTAATATAATATAATTGTCTGCGACTAATTGATTGTTCAATTTTTGTAACTAGTCTAATAATATTCAAATAAACTCAATTTTTATTTATGACTATTTGAAATGTTATTTTAGATCTCATCAAGTTTTCAATTTTAATGAACCCAAGAAAATTTGATAAAAGTGTGTTACCTGGAGCAAAGAGGAAGTTTCATTTCCTAAGATATCTCCGGTGTAGACAATATAAACCTGCATTTTTAATTCAACATATGTTATCATAAAAAAAACTACACTTAGTCCAATCAAAAACATGAACATGGAAATTTGATAAGGGTTGATAACAACTTGCCTTTTCATCGTTTTCTTCGGAAGTGAGAAGTAAAAGACTCATAGAAGGTCTACTATCTATTGTCAAGCTAAAAAAAATACATGTAAATGTATTATCAAAATGTAATAATTAATAGTAGAAAAATATTTAAACGGAAACACACTTAAATTCATATTTTAAAAAATATCTAATAAAAAAAAAAGAAAACTTTAAATTTATTTAAAATTTAATTTAATTTAATTTTTAATTAAAATTTTATTTTATTTTTAATAAATAAAAAAATTATGATTGACGGTATCTATATCTACGTGTTATGTTTATTTCTATTTAAAAAATTATAGTATTGTTATTGTAGCCTAGTCAAAGAAGCCCTTTTACAATATATATGCATGAATATTTAAGATATGGATATAAAAAACCTATTTCCAAAATAAAAATTATTTATAAAAATATGTTTAAACATATATTTCTAACTTGTGACTGCATTTAGTTTGACTAAATTCAATATCATTAATTAAGATAAAACCTCAAAATCTCAATCTCATAACAAACTTCAAAATTCTAATGACAACAATAATTATAAATTAAGATAAAAAAATACAACTCACCTCATTTAATCAAGAAAATCACAGTTGTTGAAAAGGAAATTTTAAAGATGTTGAGTAAATAAACTTCATCTTTAACCGATACAATGAAGCTGCATAAGATAGAATAATATTTAGTAGATGTTAGAATATGACATAAGAATGAAATTAAGTGAATAATAGAAATAGATCTAAAAAAAGTGAAAATGCATGTGTATTTATGAAACTCATGGTAGTGTTGGTTCAAGTTTAGTTGGTTGATAATTCATACTAAAAGATTTTGATAATCTTAAATTCAATTGAGACATTAAATAAACTCTATTAAAAACTATAAATCTAAATCTGAAAATGAATTATTACACTGAAAGGAGTAGAACTATTACCACTTAAAACTTCTGAATTTTTTTTTTATGAATCTAGGGAGAGAAAGAAGAGAGAGATATCTGAGTGAGTTGGAATTGAGATATTCTAAGGAGAACACCAGATTTTATTTGAATCATAATACGGAAATGCCACTGAAATTGGCATAAAATTACAACAATGCTACATGAAATAATCTATCCTAGTATATATTTCTACGCAAACAGATAGCGTTATGTTTCTAACGCTTTACAATAGCTAACATTTGTTGGATTTTTTATTTATTTATATTTATTATTTACTTTTAATTAAAACAAACACATGTGTCCAATATTTTTTGGAAATAACAAACATTTAATGAAAATAAAAAAAAAAAATATATATATATTCTAACTTATTTCAAGAATAATTTTTTTAACTCACTTCAAATCTTTAAATTAAATCTAATCTAATATTTAAATTAAATAAAATGCTAATTTAATCATTATATATATATATATATATATATATATATATATATATATATTATATATATATATATATATATATATAAAAGAAAAGGGAATATGCGTAAAATATTTTTATATAGTCAATCAATAAGACTCATGTATCTCGCCACATCACATTTTTATTTATAAAATACGGTTATGATTTAGTAATATAAAATATTTTAATTGAATGTTAATATAATACTTATTTACACTTACAATGAATTATCTTTAACACACCTCTCTCACATTATATATATATATATATATATATATATATATATATATATATATATATAAATAAAAGATTATACAGAAATAGCATATAAACGGACAACAAATTAAATTATTATCATTTTTTAAATGACAAAATCAATTCTCTTAAATATTATATTCATTATCCTAGATAACACAATTTTGTTATACATGTTCCAAAAACATATCCTACTAATATGACAAAGAAAATTGGAAAAAGAATCGTTTTACAAGATTATCTAACCCCTACAAATTTAGAGCCTAAAATACTAATTCCCTCTTTGACTCTATATCTTCATATATTATATAGGGCCTACATGTTTTATAGGTTCTTTAAAATAAGTGGTGATGATGTGTATACAACATAGAAAAAGAAATTGCGATAAGTTTGCAAAGGAAAAAAGAAAGCATCTCAAGAGATAAGTAAGGTACAATTTGGGGAATCTAAGCCAAAGTTATTGATATATAGAAAAACATCCAAATTCATCATAAATTTGTGTCTGAATGAGTTGTAAGGAAAAATGAAAGATAAAATTAACCTAAAGTGTTAATCAAAGTTACAAAGGTGGAAACAGGTGGGGGCCATAAATGTTAGAAGAAGAAAAATTGATATAAAAAGAAGAATAGAAAGGACAATGATTCATATATTATGATGATAAGAGATGTTTTTGGTTCAACATTTTTGTAACATGGGATAACGTGGTTTCACTTTTGTAACTTATTATGTGAAATAATGTCATTTTCAGTGTGCTATACTCATCGATTAATGCCCACCACCTACTTGGCCTCTCTCTCACAGGCCACTCTGCATCATTAGGGTAGCTTTGTCTTCTTTACTCTACTTAATCTAAAAATTGATTAATTGTCAATTGTGAAATACTTTAATTTCTTGAAGTTGAACAGTTTTTTATGGACTAAATATATATGACTCTTCCTTGCCAATATGTAAAACAATACTCTCTATATTCCTTTTTAAATTATGAGTTTTTTTTTGTATTTATGATTGTCGTTTGTATAATTCAAAATAGTATTAATTAAAATTTATCAAAATTACTTTTTAAAATATGTTGCAGAAAAAAAGAATATAAAATGAGATAGTAAATAACTAATGATAATATTCACAAAAGTTACTCTAAATATACTGATTCATCTAAAAGAGAAATAGACACAATAGATTTGTTAAAAGAGAGATACACATATAAATGATATCGGATGTTGTTGGGTTTTTGTAGCTGAGCTATGAGGTATCCTTGAAGGTCTCAATTTCAATGTGAAATACTACCAACGGCAGAGGAGGAAATGTGATTATACAAACTAAGTCGGTAGTGTTGAGAATATAATTCTTTGTTTCAAAAGCAATATTTTCATAGAGTCTATTGTCGTCTAAATGTATGTGTTGTTGAAATGTCGAAGTAGTGTACCTCGATAGGAATTTCGACTTAGGTCTAATTTTATAGTGTTCGCAGAATTAAGTATTTTGTGTTTTACTTAAAGAGCAAGAAAAATCAAATCTATAAATAGGGAGTGACCCCAATCATTATAATAAATTGCAGTTGCAAAAAATAAAAATCTCAATTTGAGAGCAGAGAGAAACTCTGCAGAACTTTATTTTTCTTCTCCCTTTTCTCGACACACCTTAACCTTCCTTTCTTCTCCAATTCAATTTTCTTTCTTCTTCCATTATATGTTGTGCAACGAAATCTTACAACCAAAATATGGTTGATTCACTCGAGTGACGAGTGAAGAACAAGAGGAGTAATCAATCCTAAAGATTAATTCTTGTTCATCAAGATTTGATTCATAATTAATCATGTTTTGGTGAAATTTTTGAGCGAAAATTGGTGAATTTACAACATCTAGTATCTAAAGCATTGGCTCAGCGACTCTTGGAATGCAAAACACGATGGTGATGAATCATCCGAACGAACATTTTCCGACTAGTCTCCCAATTCTGAAGAATCAGAATTACGAGAATTGATGCAAGTAGATAAATTTTGACTTTTGCTATCACGATCATTGGGATCTTGTGAAAGAGGGAGTGACGCCGGTTGCAACAAACACGACAGATGAAGAAAAGACTGCACATAAAGAATTGAAGAAGAAAAACTATAAAGCTCTCTTTATGATCCATTAATACGTTGATGCATACAATTTTCAAAAGGTTGGTGATGTTGAATCAGCGAAAGAAGTATAAGAAATTCTTGAAAAATCCTTTGGAGGCACAAATAAGGTGAAAGAAGTGAGATTACAAATTCACAAAAGAATGTACAAATTGCTTTAGATTGCAGACAATCGCCGAGTTGACATCAAGATTAGTTTTTGCAAAGATCTTGAGGTTCATTGACTCAAAAGTTGACCACGTGGTAGTAGCCATAAAAGAGGAGAAAGATCTTTCAACATCCATAAAGGTAGAACTTTAAGGGACGTTTGAATCTCATGAACAAAAAATGGCTGAAAGAGCTATAGGCAAGTCGAAGAATGATGTGACTTTGCATGCACAATCAGCAAGTGAAAAGAAACGTAAAGGAAAGTGGATCGACAATAAAGGTAGATGAGGCTACAACAATTCGACTAGTCAAAACATTCAAGAAGGAGTTTTGAAAATAAGTATGTGAGGAATGTGTGCAGGAGAAGCAGCACAAGAACAACTTCAGCAAGGATGCAGGAAGCAAGTTGCAGGTAATTCTTGAAGTCACTTACTCTAATGTATGTGGTCATATCTAGATGGATTCGATTGGAGGCAACAGATACTTTGAAACATTCATAAGTGATATCAGTAAAAAATTATGAACTTACTTGATCAATAAGAAAAGTGAAGTGATCGAGGTATTTGCCATGTTTAAATATATTGTCGAAAGACAAATTGGTCAAAAGCTCAAGATTTTGAGTACTAATGATGGTAGGGAATATGTGTCGAAAGAATTTGGCACATTATGTGAGAAAGAAGGGATTGTGTATGGGGTGGTACATCCCTACACTCCATATTAGAAAGGAAGAATATAATCATCATGAATATGGTAAGAAGTATGTTGAAAGGCAAACATCTACCCAAAAAATCATGGGGAGAAGCTGTGTCGACTACAACAAATATTTTGAACAGATGTTCAATGAAGAAACTAGAAGAAATCACACCAGAAGAACAATGGTCTGATGTCAAGCCTAGCTTGAGTCATCTGAAAGTATTTGGATTTATAGCACATAGACATGTTCCAAATCAGTTGAGAAGAAAACTTGATGACAATTCGAGTCAGATGATCCTAATAGCATATCATTCGACTGGAAGTTACAAGTTGTTCGACCTAGTGAATAAGAAAGTAGTGGTCAGTAGGGACGTGATCATCGATGAGCTTAAGGTATAGGATTTGAATGGAAATGTCAAGAAATATTCACTGGGAATCTTATGTGAAGATCCAACAAGTGAAGTTGAAAGAGAAGATCGACAAGAAGAAGTCAGAGGTCAAGCAAGCACAAGTAGACCTCAAAGAACTAGAGACATGCCTACAATATTACAAGAATGTGTGATTACATCAGATGATGTGGTCAATGATGAATATGAGCTGGTATAGTATGCCTTCTATGCAGATCTCGAACAAGTCAATGAAGTTGAAGAGTTGAAGGATTTGAAGTGGGTGAAAGCAATGAATGAGGAATTGGAGTCCATCGAAGCTAACAACACTTGGTACTACTTATCGAAATGCCTCAAGGCAAGAAGAAAATCAATGTGAAGTGGATATACAAGGTGAAGTTGAATCCTAAAGGAGAAGTAACTCGACACAAGGAAAAACTTGTGGCGAATGGATTTCTTCATAAAGAAGGAATCAAATTCGATGAAGTTTTTGCACCTGTTACTAGGATCGAAACAATCAGGTTGATTGTTGCTCTAGAAAACATGAACAACTAGTACGCATGTCAGATGGATGTGAAATGTGCATTCACGAATGGACCCTTAGATGAAGAATTTTATGTTGCACAACCAGTTGGGTTTGTGAAACATGACGAAGAAAAAAAGGTATACAGGTTGCATAAATCCATGTATGGACTTAAGCAAGCTCCAAGAGCTTGGAATAAGAAGATAGATAGCTTTCTAAGGGAGAAGGAATTAATGAAGTGAACAACTGAACATGAAGTATATGTAAGAAGATACAATAATGAATTTCTTATACTATGTCTCTATGTCGATGACTTGTTGATAATAGAAAGTTGCAAGAAGGAGATTGATGATTTCAAACATGACTTACATGAGGAGTTTGAAATGTCAGACTTGGGAAATCACTCATACTTTCATAGTGTTTAATTCTACAAGAGTAATAAAGACTTAATGATGCATCAAAGAAGATATGCAGGAGAAATACTCAAGAGATTTGAGATGAAAGATTGTAACCCAACATCAACTCCAGCTGAGCTCAGATTACAACTATCAAAAGACACATATGAAGATGATGTTGATTCAACATAATACAGAAGACTCATTGAATCACTTCGATACCTTTGTCACACAAGACCTGATCTAGCATACAATGTAGGTATCACTACGCCAAAAACTGGAATAGACAGCGCCCCTTAGAGGGCGCTTTATTACAAAAGCGCACTCTAAAGTGAAGAGAAAAAATAAGGAGCATACTATTGGAATAGACAGCGCACTTTAGAGGGCGCTTTTGTAACAAAGCGCACTCTAAAGTGAAGCGAAAAAATAATGAGGAAATGGAGGGACACCAATAGAGGACGCTTTATTGAAAGCGCCCTCTAAGGGTAACCTTAGAGGGCGCTTCTAAAAAAGCGCTCTCTATGTCCATGTACATTTCCAGTTTATAAGGCGCTTTTGGAAAGCCTTAGAGAGCGCTTTTAGAAGCGCCCTCTTAGGCCCCCTTTAGAGGGCGCTTTTGTAACAAAGCGCCCTCTAAAGTGAAGCCAAAAAAAAATGGAGGGACAACAATAGAGGGCGCTTTTGTGAAAGCGCCCTCTAAGGTTACCCTTAGAGGGCGCTTTTGAAAAAGCGCTCTCTAAGTCCATGTACATTTCCAGTTTAGAAGGCGCTTTTGGAAAGCCTTAGAGAGCGCTTTCAGAAGCGCCCTCTTAGGCCCCCTTTAGAGGGCGCTTTTTTAAAAAAAGCGCCCTCTAAGGTCCCCTTTAGTAAACATTAAAATTATAACATATACTGCATGTCTCTTTATTTTCCCTCTCTATAAGCTATTTCGTTTACGTAACTGGGTTTTCTCTCAACTGCGATTACTCTCTACTGCGATTACTCTCGTCCTCCGTTCGTTCTCCCTCCCTCACCGTCATCGTCGCCGTTCGTTCTCCCTCCCTCACCGTTCACGTTCACTGCGTTATCCTCTTCCACCGTCACTGTTCACTTTCTTCTCCATCGTTACCGTCACCTTTAAGGTATTTCTCTTCTCCATCGTTACCGTTCACTTTCTTCATGTGTTTGATTAGGGCATTTTCTAAACTTAGTTTTTCATTTTGTGCATTATGTTGATTAATGTTGTTTAGGGCAAACTGAGTTTTTTATTTCTGATTGAAAACTGATATATTTGAAGTGTGTTTGAGCTTGTGCTTGGAAGTTTGATGATTATGGGTGCAAGTTTGTTCATGTTCCAAACACCATAAGTTTGCATTGGTCTTTTGCATGCAGTAGGTGTGTGTGAGTTTGTATTCAATAATGATAAAAAAAAAGAGTTTAGATTGTTGTAACATGAGAGAAATGGAAGGTATATGAATGTGTTCACGTATTGAATCATTGTCTTACTTGGGTCTTATTGAATCATTTCTATATTACAGATAAAATGGCTAACCAAGACGATACCCATGCCGCGAATGAATCACGTAATAATGTTGAAAAAGAAATCAAACGAGGATTGACTGTTATGAAGTCAATCATTCGTGCAAGAGACAAGGGTGTAAAATTTGAAGTACATTGGAGTGCTGAAGACCAACTAATTGAGCCTAACGGTTCAATGTTGGCAAGTTACATTGGTTTCCTTGTTCGCCAACATATTCCGATTACATGTGATAATTGGAGAAGTCCGGACTTGAAGGTTGGCAAGGAAAAAATATGGTCGGAGATACAGGTACTTACCATATATTGTTATATGTTTTTTTTGTTGACTATTTGTTAACCATATATTGTTATAATATTACTTTATAATAACACACTCCATTTGTATGTTTTTTAGAGATCCTTTCACATCGATGAAAGCCGGCAAAAATATTGTATTCAATTGGCCGGAAAAAGACTCTGAGGATTTCGATCCTTTTTGTGCAACAAATTTCTCAAGGATGAGGAAGGAAAATTTGTTGAAGGAGAACGGCCAATGAAGTATGCCGAGATTATTTCAGCCGATGAATGGGATAACTTTGTCGCCAAACGAAGAAACGAAAAATTCCATGTAATGTCTATTAATTATGGTATTATACAATTGTTAAGTTACTTGGTTCTAATATGCCTTAAACTTTTTTATCCAGGAAGTAAGCGACATAAATAGGAAAAGGGCATCAAAACCCGCGTATCCGTACAAAAAAGGGCGTACGGGTTATGCACGGTTACAACAAAGAATTGTGAGTATATTCAAATGCTATGAGCTTATACATTGTCACAATATGTTATAATTGATGATCTTATAATCTAATTCAATGTGTAGCTAGCCGAGGAGAAAAGTGACGCAACATCTCTTCCGGATCACGTATTATGGAAGGCTGCTCGGGTTGGGAAGGATGGGGCTGTCGTTGAAGCGGTCCAAAATGTTTATGACGAATGTGTAAGTATATGTAACATTATTTCTTTAATTATATCGAAAATTTTGTTAGACATATAATTCATTTTTAATCTCCTCTAATAATATTTCAGGAGACTTTATCCCAAACCGTACCTTCAACCGAGGTCCAGGATTGCAGGAGCGTACTTAGTCGAGTACTAAATGTTCCTGAGTATTCCGGTCGTGTGAGGGGTAAGGGTTTTGGTGTGACTCCGTCGTCATTTTATAAAAAAACAAAAACAAAAAATCCTACCAACAAAGAGGTGATGGATACCTTGGCGGAGTTAAGGGCACAAGTACTCCAACTGCAAAACGAGAATGCAAGGTATAGAGAGGAAAGGTGCGCTTCCGAGGCAAAAGATACTAGTGACCGAGCTAGTATCAATCATCAACCGAAATTTCCCGAGGTAATTATATATGTTATTATGAAATTAAAATAGCATTTTTTTACTTGACACATATACAAGTTAACAATAACATTTATTATTGGTTTAGGGCATTTCACCTTGTCAGCTGTATCTATCGTCACCAACTTATCGCATGGTTGGCAAGGGAAAAGTGCACAATACTTCGGGTGAATTACTTCACCATAATCCCCTCCCGGTGGGATTTATGAAAGTTTCGGTTGACCTCGTATTAGATACGGACGCCCGTCTACCATTACCGGACGTTGTTTCAGAGACAACGTTGATGCGAGATGCAGTCGGATCCTTTGTTGGTTGGCCGTCAGATCTAATTTTCCCAGATGCCGAGGTATATATATTCTAAATGATTATGAATATTTAGTATTCACATTTCTATTCAGCTACAATTATGATATTTAATCAATCCTTATTACATGGTAATGTTAGACTCCTACAAGACCCACCCCTAAAGCTGGTAAAGGGATTTCAAGACGCATCGAGTCGGTTGCATCTCAAAAAGAGGTACAAATATATATACCCATTGAATTATATACGCAACGATTCTTTTGCATCACAAAAAGTAATGATTTATTTTATATGAATTTTTAGGTTCCCGGTCGAAAGTTGAAAAGCGATGGTAAGGATATTCCAACGAAGGATATTCCAACGAAGGATATTCCAACGACGGCCGGGACAAAATCTCAAATTATGATGCGTCTTGAGAAAATGGTGGAAGAGTCCGATATTATGGACGGGTCCATTCGTAGTATAGATTTTGATGAAGGTGTTTTCGGAAAAGCTCATTTCGAAATAATTGGAAAGGAGGACATGCAACAACTTTTTGAGCACGACGAATTGGGCATCGCTATCATTCATACATACATATGGTACTCCGATCAATCTATAACTTACTTAGTTGAACAATTTATTTACACATTTCAATGAGTAGTCTAATATTTATTATGTTTCTATTTAAGGTATATGTATGTTAAATTGATGCGGGGAACTGAATTGTGTAACCGTTTCAATTTTATTGCTGCTTCCCGTGTCAACGCAACGTTAATATCGAAAAATCCAACATCCGTAAAGAATGATCTAGTCGATAGATTCATGGCGGCCGGCGATAATACTACACGCAGTTTGTATTTTTTACCGTTTAATTCTGGCAACGGGTTAGATTTTCTTTCTAATAATTTCATTCTAATCTATGTATATCTTTTACGTAGAAAATTTTCATTCATCTAAATTTTTGTTTTATTTTACAGTGGTCATTGGGTGTTGGTTGCTATGGATCTTTCGAGACTAATAGTGTATTATCTCGATTCGTTATCGGGTGATTGGAGTAAATATCCGGGTTTGAAGAAGACGGTTGACACGTAAGTGAAATTCCCCTAAATATTCGTGTGTATTTCTATATTTAATTATGTCTGTCAGATTGATCTCAATATACGTTTTTATTTTGTTAGGGCAATAATAAAATTTAGATCGAAAAAGAATTACCGCATTAGGAAGGACATTACCTGGGTCAGAGTTCAGGTATATATTAAGTATCTTATTTTTGCTTATAATAGTGTTTGTTTTTTTGTTTATAATAGTGTTTGTAAGAAATTAACTATATATATATTGTTTGTTTTTCTGTGTAGTGTCCTCAGCAAAATAATTCGGTCGATTGCGGATTTTTTGTATTGAGATTTATGAGAGATATCATTGCGTTGAATCGTATAGACATCCCAAAAATGGTATGGAATAATAACTTAGGGTTTATTTTAATATTATCGGATAACTCATCTAATTTGTTACTAAATCATGAATATGTTTTATTCTCTTAATTTTAGTACTTTGAGGAATACAAATCTTACTCAAGAGCTCATTTGGATGAAATGAAGGATGAATTGTGTCAATTCATTGTTGATCAAAGAATCATATAGCTAGGTTGTATATTGTTGTACATTGTCATACGGTGAACTGACTTGGGGTATTTTGCTTTTTATCGCAATGTCGCGGATAGCAAGAGTCGCCACCGACTTTTCTTTTATCCAATAAGGAAAGGTGGAAAAGAACAGGAAAGACCTCAATAGATTTTGGGTTCGGGAGGTACATTATACAAAGGGAAGGTATTAGCACCCTTTGTATCCATGGTTATCCATGGGCTCTTAATTGCTGGATCACTTATATTTTTGTCTGAAAAGTGTTGGTGAATGGTTTAAAATGTTTCGAAAAGAGAGTTTAACTTTGTAATGATTCTCGTATGAATGTATACAAAGTATTTATCTCGTTTGATTTTGAAAAACAGTTTAGAAAAATATAACTTGGTAATGATTCTAGTATGAATGTATACCAAGTGGTGATTTTCTAGGACTTGCAAAGTGTGAGGGGTGGAAAATGTTTTAGGTTATGATCCAGTAATTGAGAGTTATACCTTCCTAAGGTCGTTATGGGCATTTCCTATCCTCATGAGGGTAAAACTGTCCTTACTATTGAGAAGTAAGTAGTTTTATCCTTTGGATGTAAAAGGGTCATTGTAGGGTCATCGATAGGTCATTGAAGGCAACAGTTGTAAGGATACCTTAGCATTCGAAGGGACGATCATCATTTAACCGTAGGCTACACCGAAGGGTCATCGAGGGACGAAATCATATATTCGAAGGCAACATCCGAGGGACTATGATTTATTTTATGATGATTTAATCGAAGGGCCATTGCTAAGTGTATCCCCACATTCGCGGGACATGACCGTGGTACCGTAATATCGTAGGGCAAAAGAGAGGTCCAAAATCACATGTTTAAAGGTCATATTTTAAAGTCAATTAGGTGATTAGGATGAATCTCCACATTAAAATCAATACATTAAAATTAATACATTAAAATTAATACATTAAAATTAATTAAGCAATTTAGGGTGGATCTTCATAAGGGTATCCCACAAATAAAGTGGAAGGCCTAAACAACACTCTTTTCCTGGGATATGTGAACCTTTACAAAATTCAGCAAACGGGTTAGAATACCAATCAGGGTGCAATCGAGGATTACACCGCAAAAGAAAACACAGCAGCATGAATGTCAGGCAAAACAGTGCATAATTAACATAGAATAGATCAGGTTACGCATAGGACATAACAAATATCAACGGCTGTCCCGTTCGCCTCTGCCTCGCCTAGCGAGGTCCTAGCGAATGCTCGCTACATGCTCGCTTAGCGATGTGCTAGCGAGCGGCTGCGGGTTTTGAATTTCAGAACAGTATGATCTCAGCATGCTGCATGCCTTATTGCATTCAATTACGGAAATAATATGGTCAAACACTCAGGATATTCAGGCGTACTGGAATTCACATGCAAAGTCTAATTACATACCCAAAAATTCAATCATGATGCATTATGTATTTAGAGATTTACAAATTGGAAGCATAAAACAATAATGATACACAAACCTGTTTGCAATGGAGTGGTAATGCTGAATTGGCAAGTCACTTTTGGTATCGGGTTGAGTTGGGCGGCGGTAACTTCGGTGCGGATGAGCGGCCGTCAGGGTTTCTTCACTCCGACTTCTCTGGGCTACTCTCCGGGGTTGCTATGCCAGGGTTTCCGGCCGTCTCCCTCTCGGTTTTTCGTTCTCCTTTTCATTACTGAAGTGCTGGTATTTATAATGCTCTTTTTTGTGACCTAATGGGCTCAGAATGAAGCCCGAAATTTTCTGTTGTCTGTCAGCTTCGCTAGGCGAGCGTGTAGCGAACGGGTAGCGAACGTTCGCTAGGCGAGCGTGTAGCGAACGTGTAGCGAACGTTCGCTAGGCGAGCGTGTAGCGAACGTGTAGCGAACAGGCCAGTTTGGGCCATTTTCTGGATTGGGCCATTCGTGAGCTGGGCCTTCGTTCCTTTGAGATCAGTGTCATAAAAATGAGTCGGAGTGCCCTGAAAAATGTCTTGAAATATTAATGGGCAAATTTTGGGGTATGACAACTACCCCTGTTCAATATTCTTGAACCGAGAGAGTAGAATGGTATGTGCACCATTCGTGGTCTGGAGGTGGAAGATTATTGAACACTGGAATGCCCCGAAAATTTGCGCTTGTCAATTAGTCTTGATGGAGATGGGCTTAAAGATGCCATCCAGGAAGTTTGATGATGGGAGCTTCAGATTGTGTCGTACGTTAGACGATATCTGAAGACATGGATGTCATACCGGGTCATACGCTAGACTATGCGGTGAGTTATCCATTAGACTGTTGACTTCACTGGGGAGTCAGGGTGTGCTATACGCTGCTGGGGATAAGGGATCAGAATGGATCATACACTAGACCGTATCTGATTACCAGAGTGATTTGTTCATTAGGTGGATGACTTCGCTGAGGATGAAAAATCAGAACGGATCGTACGCTAGATCGTCTCTGAGTTGAAGATCCAAATGGGTCTTATGCTAGACTGTATTGGAGTTGCATGATGAGCCGTCTGTTAGACTGTGTCTGATGATGAAAGGGGGTAGTCGTACGCTAGACTACACTTCAGAAATGTACCGTACACTAGGTAGCGTCTGAGGAGATGAAGGTCTAACTGGGTCATACATTAAACCGTATCTGAGCAGAATGAGCCGTCCATTAGGCTGAATCTGACGATGAAAGGGAGGTAGTCGTACGCTAGACTACAATTCAGAAATGTACCTGTCACTAGGTAGCATCTGAAGAGATGAAGGTCTAACTGGGTCGTACATTAAACCGTATCTGGGCAGAATGAGCCGTCCATTAGGCTGAATCTGACGATGAAAGGGAGGTAGTCGTACGCTAGACTACAATTCAGAAATGTACCTGTCACTAGGTAGCATCTGAAGAGATGAAGGTCTAACTGGGTCGTACATTAAACCGTATCTGGGCAGAATGAGCCGTCCATTAGGCTGAATCTGACAATGAAAGGGAGGTAGTCGTACGCTAGACTACAATTCAGAAATGTACCTGTCACTAGGTAGCATCTGAGCAGATGAAGGTCTAACTGGGTCGTACATTAAACCGTATCTGGGCAGAATGAGCCGTCCATTAGGCTGAATCTGACGATGAAAGGGAGGTAGTCGTACGCTAGACTACAATTCAGAAATGTACCTGTCACTAGGTAGCATCTGAAGAGATGAAGGTCTAACTGGATCGTACATTAGACCGTATCTGAGCAGAATGAGCCGTCCATTAGGCTGAATCTGCTTATGAAAGGGGGTAGTCGTACGCTAGACTACACTTCAGAAATGTACCTGTCACTAGGTAGCATCTGAGCAGATGAAGGTCTAACTGGGTCGTACATTAAACCGTATCTGGGCAGAATGAGCCGTCCATTAGGCTGAATCTGATGATAAAAGGGGGTACTCGTACGCTAGACTACACTTCAGAAATGTATCTGTCACTAGGTAGCATCTGAAGAGATGAAGGTCTAACTAGGTCGTACATTAAACCGTATCTGGGCAGAATGAGCCGTCCATTAGGCTGAATCTGACAATGAAAGGGAGGTAGTCGTACGCTAGACTACAATTCAGAAATGTATCTGTCACTAGGTAGCATCTGAGCAGATGAAGGTCTAACTGGGTCGTACATTAAACCGTATCTGGGCAGAATGAGCCGTCCATTAGGCCGAATCTGACGATGAAAGGGAGGTAGTCGTACGCTAGACTACAATTCAGAAATGTACCTGTCACTAGGTAGCATCTGAAGAGATGAAGGTCTAACTGGGTCGTACATTAAACCGTATCTGGGCAGAATGAGCCGTCAATTAGGCTGAATCTGACAATGAAAGGGAGGTAGTCGTACGCTAGACTACAATTCAGAAATGTACCTGTCACTAGGTAGGATCTGAGCAGATGAAGGTCTAACTGGGTCGTACATTAAACCGTATCTGGGCAGAATGAGCCGTCCATTAGGCTGAATCTGACGATGAAAGGGAGGTAGTTGTACGCTAGACTACAATTCAGAAATGTACCTGTCACTAGGTAGCATCTGAAGAGATGAAGGTCTAACTGGATCGTACATTAGACCGTATCTGAGCAGAATGAGCCGTCCATTAGGCTGAATCTGCTTATGAAAGGGGGTAGTCGTACGCTAGACTACACTTCAGAAATGTACCTGTCACTAGGTAGCATCTGAGCAGATGAAGGTCTAACTGGGTCGTACATTAAACCGTATCTGGGAAGAATGAGCCGTCCATTAGGCTGAATCTGATGATAAAAGGGGGTAGTCGTACGCTAGACTACACTTCAGAAATGTACCTGTCACTAGGTAGCATCTGAAGAGATGAAGGTCTAACTAGGTCGTACATTAAACCGTATCTGGGCAGAATGAGCCGTCCATTAGGCTGAATCTGACAATGAAAGGGAGGTAGTCGTACGCTAGACTACAATTCAGAAATGTACCTGTCACTAGGTAGCATCTGAGCAGATGAAGGTCTAACTGGGTCGTACATTAAACCGTATCTGGGCAGAATGAGCCGTCCTGTAGGCTGAATCTGACGATGAAAGGGATGTAGTCGTACGCTAGACTACAATTCAGAAATGTACCTGTCACTAGGTAGCATCTGAAGAGATGAAGGTCTAACTGGGTCGTACATTAAACCGTATCTGGGCAGAATGAGCCGTCCATTAGGCTGAATCTGACAATGAAAGGGAGGTAGTCATACGCTAGACTACAATTCAGAAATGTACCTGTCACTAGGTAGCATCTGAGCAGATGAAGGTCTAACTGGGTCGTACATTAAACCGTATCTGGGCAGAATGAGCCGTCCATTAGGCTGAATCTGATGATAAAAGGGGGTAGTCGTACGCTAGACTACACTTCAGAAATGTACCTGTCACTAGGTTGCATCTGAGCAGATGAAGGTCTAACTTGATCGTACATTAGACCGTATCTGAGCAGAATGAGCCGTCCATTAGGCTGAATCTGCTTATGAAAGGGGGTAGTCGTACGCTAGACTACATTTCAGAAATGTACCTGTCACTAGGTAGCATCTGAGTAGATGAAGGTCTAACTTGATCGTACATTAGACCGTATTTGAGTTGTTGAAGGTCAGAATGGATCGTACGCTAGATCGTATCTGAGTTGTTGAAGGTCAGAATGGATCGTACGCTAGATCGTATCTGAGTTGTTGAAGGTCAGAATGGATCGTACGCTAGATCGTATCTGAGTTGTTGAAGGTCAGAATGGATCGTACGCTAGATCGTATCTGAGTTGAAAGAGTCATATGTTGAGCTGAATCAGAATGAACCGTACGCTAGGCTATATCTGATAGTATTTGTATATGTTGTATTTGCAATAAATGTCTGGGATGGGCTTATAGATGCCATCGTTAGGAGGATGTCAGAATGAATGTTGACATGGAGTATATCTGAAAGATGTAGTTGAATCCTGAACGTAATTGATGAGGATGTCCGTCTGAATGGCCCTTTGTTTTGACTGTATCAAGAGGATAATTAACCTGAAAAATAAAGTTAGCTTCACGCCATGTCATGATGCATGAGATGCAAATGTTGTATGCATGCGTGTGCTGTGAAATAATGTAATGAGGGAATTATGTGTCTGGAATAAATGCGAGCATTGTATACATGTATATGTTATGAAATGATGTAATGTATATGATGCGGAATGAAAATGGTATGTAGGTATGTGATGTGAAATGATGTACTGAATGCACTATGCGTCTGAAACGTTCTTCCAGGGGACTCTATTGGGGAAATAAATCTCAGTCTTCTGGTCGGAGATATTTGTATTGATGACCCTGTCTCAGCTGGGGGATACTTGATTTTTTTCTGACGATGGAAACACTCAACAGAGCCTGGCTGGGGATGGAAGAGAAGACCTGTCTGTCTGGTGGTGCCAACCTCTTCTGGGGAATAACTGGCGTTGCCGGGGAGTAGAATTAGCAACAGATTCATTGGGAAGCGTGATTAGACTTTCTCCTCGATCCTGAAGTCGTGTAGTAATTGCTACTGCCATCTTAGGCGTGCATTTTTGGTAAACATTGATCATATTCAAATGCATAAATCAATTCAAATTAAATCAATGGACGTTTATGCAAACAAAACAGAAAAGGTAAAACAAAAGCATCCTTTTGGAAATGAAATTGTGTTGATTTTGAAAGAGGGCCTGTAAACAGGCAATTCGTGTACAGGGAGACAGAAATCCTAGTAAGAGGAAATTGTCAAGAAAACAAAGAGAAAACTATGCAGAAAAAGTCCTATCGATTCTAATTCCACTACTGTCATTATGTCTTCAAGCAATCTCATCCCTTGCTGTCGGATGGAAGTGATTGGCTTGTTCAGTCCTTGGAACTTGGTTGAAGCTGATTGAGAACGGGACATAGTCTTACGCTTTAATCCCTAATTTTTGCCTGGACCGCCTTTTCAGGTTTTCAGTCCACCAGGATACCCTTTTTTGCCCAAGCCGCCTTTTCAGGTTTTCGACTTGCCGGGTGTACATTTTTGTATGTTTTACCCCTAATTTTTGCCCGAACCCTTTTGGTTCGCCGGGATGCCCTTACTTTTGCCTAGGTACGTCGACCTAGCGGGTCTCTTTTATGCGTAGTATTTTTTAACTATGTCCGCGTTCACAGGATGCGGAAAATCTTCGCCATCCATTGCAGCAAGTATCATGGCTCCATCGGAGAATACTTTCTTAACTACAAATGGCCCTTCGTATGTGGGAGTCCATTTGCCCCCGGGATCACTTTATGGTAGAATGATACGCTTGATCGCCAAGTCGCCGATTCGATACACCTGTCTCTTGACTCTTTTGTTAAATGCCTGGATCATGCGCTTCTGATATATCTGCCTATGACAAACAGCCGCGAGTCTCTTCAATCAAATTTATCTGATCGAGTCGAGTCTGAATCCATTCATCCTTATCTAAGCCCGCCTCTTTCATGACTCTTGGGGAGGGAATCTGAACTTCCACTGGTAGGACGGCTTCCATTCCCTAGACTAAAGAGAAGGGGGTTGCCCCTGTCGAGGTGCGCACTGAAGTGCGATAACCATGGAGAGAAAACGGTAACATCTCATGCCAGTCTTTGTATGTTACTGTTATCTTTTGTATGATCTTCTTGATATTCTTATTAGCAGTCTCCACGGCGCCGTTCGTCTTTGGCCGGTACGGAGAAGAGTTGTGGTGTTTTATTTTGAACTGCGTGCAGAGTTCAGTTTAGTACCATCATCAGTGATAACTCTCTCAGGAGACAGCAGGTTTCTCAAGTAGATATTTGATAAGATCCATCTTAGGAATAAATAAAGTGGTATGATTCAACATATACTGTCTTAGTCGGCGAGCAGCCCAAGCCAAAGCACAACAAGCTTTCTCGAGCTGTGAGTATCTTGTTTCACAGTCGGTACCTTTTGCTAAGGCAGTATATGGCATGCTCTTTTCGACCAGACTCGTCATGTTGCCCCAACACACACCTCATTGAATTTTCTAACATGGTCAAATACATGATTAGAGGTTTTCCTTCAACTGGTGGTATCAGAATTGGAGGTTCTTGGAGATACTTCTTGATTTTGTCGTTCATCATTCCGTACCATCTCTTGATTTTTTCTCGGTAATTTGAAGATGGGTTTGCAAGTAGCAGTCAAGTGTGGAATGAATCGGGCAATGTAATTCAAGTGTCCCAAGAGACCTCTGACAATTTCAATTGATTCCTCCTGCGGCTGTATAGTCTTTTCTTCTTGCAGTAGTCGGGAAGTTCTCCAGGGACTTCACAATCTTCCTCGCTTCCATCCTCGGCTTGGTAGATCGGATTTTCAAAGTCATAATGAACAATAGCAGAATTATTATCAACAGGATCCAGAGTGGCTATGGATCGGAAAATTGTTACGTGAGTGTGTGCAAGAAACATAGCTTGTTTGAAAAATGACAGGAAAGATAAAGAGCGCAATATTTGAATGCAAAAGTCCATTGATTTATTGAATGTAAATATGCTTATGAAAATGACAAAACCCTTGAAGAAAACACAAAAATAGCTATTGTGCCCCGGGCTTAGACACAATGCTTTGAAACACTAAAATAGCAATAACAATTACTCCTGACTAAAGGTAATCGGGATAATGTCTTCAGCCTTCCAATTATTGAGTTCGTCACCAATTGTTGGGAAAATCCAGCTATCCCAGTCACAATCGTTATCAGCATCTTCCACAGCATTGACAGTCTTGTCATGATCAGGCAGGGGAGCAGTGATGACTTTAGGAGTCTCCGGAGGATCCAATTCAAATTCTCCGGCGTCGATCATGTCCTGAATTTTATTCTTCAACGACCAACAATCGTTTGTATTATGCCCGGGGCTATCGGAGTGATACGCACACCTGGCGTTGGGATTATAACTAGGAGAAGTAGTGTTGGGTTTTGCAGGAGGATCTCTGAGGGTAATTAAATTTGCTTTTAGCATACCCTGCAGTGCTTGTGCTAAAGTCATATTGATCTTCGTAAACTGCCTTCTTCCCGAGTTAATGTGCCTCACCGGTTTCTTGTCTTTTTTCTTCTCGAGCAAGAGAGCCTTCAGTTCTTCCTGCCCCTTGGATAAGTTCAAGATCATCTCCTTGAATTGAGCATTCTGAGTCTGGAGATCTTTGACAGTTTGTTCGAGATCCATTTTTCTGTTTGTAATGAAGACCGTGAGAACATTGAACTTGTAGAATACCTGTTATGCAGTGTTATGTTATGCTATGCAATGTATGAAATGTTTTCAAGGACTTTTGGAATTTAACTTTGCGTAAATCACCAACAAGAGAGACATGTTTATTGCTGATTTCTTTGATCAATGTTCATTACAAAAGGAATAATAATAAAAATACAATGAAAGCTCAAGTCTCCCAGGGGCGACTTCTTTTTGGGCGAAGATACGCATTGAGTCTTCGTTCCTCATTAAGCTGACTGGTAAGTTCTAACACTTTCTTCCTTTCTGCGACGAACTGAGTCTCGAAAGTATCCCTTTCTTCTCTCAACTGGATCCAGGATCTCTTTAGTTCCTCAACGTTGGTAGGCATATCTGGATAAGGAATGATCTGAGGAGCACCTCCTTCAGCTTCAGGTTCGACAATCTGAGGTCCGATTGCAAGATATGGCATGACAAGTTCACGAGCTCTGGCGCGTACCCATCTGAGATAAGGTTCCATAGGAATAGAATTTTTCTGTCCTAACGTACCTCTCTTCACCATGCCCCAAGCTCGTACAAATCTTTGACGGAGGCCTTGGGAATCGTTGTCATAGTCGAACACAATGCCTTCGATGATCATTTCATGTGGACCATCTCTTCGAGCACAACCAAACTGTCGCAGAGCTAAAGCAGGATTATAAGTAATACCTCCTCTTATTCCTAGGAGTGGTACATTAGGGAACTCGCCACAACGGTCAATGATGGTAACATTTTCCTTGAACTGAGGACACCAACAGATGTCTGAATGGGAGAGCGACATTATCCTCTGAGACCCCTTCACATTTTGATCATTCTTCAAGACTGATTGAGGAAGGTGCGAAATAAACCACCTAGCCAATAAAGGTACGCATCACATGAGGGTCCCTTGTCTCTTCATAGTACGAGTGTGAAGGGAATGCAAAATGTCTCCCAGCAAGGTAGGTACAGGGTTATGAGTGAGAAATATCTTAATAGCATTCATGTCTATGAATTGGTCTGGATTAGGGAATAACACCAAGCCATAGATTAGCAATGCCAGGATGTCTTCGAAAGCACGGACATTCATAACTTTTAAGAATTCTCGGGCCTTATTTGTCAGGAATTTGGCAAGTAAACCCCTAACTCCACTCCTTGTTACCCAATTAGCTTCAATGTCGGACTTCGTCATGTGTAAAGCTGCGGCAACTTCTTCAGACTTCGGAACCTTTTCTAAACCACTGAACGGTAGTTGATCAAGGATAGGTATCCCAAGCAGTCTGGAGAATTCTTCCAATGTGGGTACCAACTGATAATCTGGGAACGTGAAGCAATGATGTTTAGGGTCGAAGAACTGGAATAAAACTCTCATCATATCTTCTTTGAACCCAGTGGTAACTAAATTGAGGAGAGAACCATGTCTCTTGATGAACTGCGCATGATCGGAAAGTTCTGACACTAAGTTCTTGAGTTGAGGAGAGATTGCTACAAGATTAATCTGGATGGTCTTCCTGGGAGCCATATCCTTACAAAATAGAGCAAAGTTAAATCCCTAAGTCCTTGAAATGGTTAGTACAATGTTATGATGTCATGATGTTATGATGTTAAGATGTTATGATGTTATGAGGTTAAATAAATAACAAGCACAAGCAAGTCACACAACCATCATTCCTAGGTTTTAAGGCTTGCATGAGTTCCATAGGTAAGTACCCTCCCCACTGAAGTTTGGTTGGTTCAACCTGTCCTAGAATAGTAACCGGGTTCTAGAAGGATCTCAAATCATCGACCTTTCTTTAAGTCCACTTCAGTGCAACACCAAGTGGTTGACCAAAGCTTCCCTAAAGTCCAATCTCAAAGAGTGTAGTATCGAGTATCAACCAACCCCAGTCGGAACCGAAGTCAGTTATCTCACTACTTTCTAATGGCCATGATGAGTCAATTAGGGTTCTAAAGGTCTGGTTAATGCTTTAATGACACCACGCGGAAGCCAAATTTTTCCTCAAGTGAACATGAGGAACATCAGGACATCCAAAGTGTCACATTAACCGTAGCCATCATTTTAACCATTCCAGTATACGCCGGATAGTCGCGATGATCTATTGCTACTTACCTAAGGTACACTAGATCCGGGTGTAGGATCTTTCACTCAAAAATACCCAAGCAATCCCTTAAAAGTAAATCAGGCAATTTGGAATAAGTGATCTTGTTTTTTAAGGTAACCTCTCTTTATTGTCCCCAACAGAGTCGCCAGTTCTGTCATACGGTGAACTGACTTGGGGTATTTTGCTTTTTATCGCAATGTCGCGGATAGCAAAAGTCGCCACCGACTTTTCTTTTATCCAATAAGGAAAGGTGGAAAAGAACAGGAAAGACCTCAATAGATTTTGGGTTCGGGAGGTACATTATACAAAGGGAAGGTATTAGCACCCTTTGTATCCATGGTTATCCATGGGCTCTTAATTGCTGGATCACTTATATTTTTGTCTGAAAAGTGTTGGTGAATGGTTTAAAATGTTTCGAAAAGAGAGTTTAACTTTGTAATGATTCTCGTATGAATGTATACAAAGTATTTATCTCGTTTGATTTTGAAAAACAGTTTAGAAAAATATAACTTGGTAATGATTCTAGTATGAATGTATACCAAGTGGTGATTTTCTAGGACTTGCAAAGTGTGAGGGGTGGAAAATGTTTTAGGTTATGATCCAGTAATTGAGAGTTATACCTTCCTAAGGTCGTTATGGGCATTTCCTATCCTCATGAGGGTAAAATTGTCCTTACTATTGAGAAGTAAGTAGTTTTATCCTTTGGATGTAAAAGGGTCATTGTAGGGTCATCGATAGGTCATTGAAGGCAACAGTTGTAAGGATACCTTAGCATTCGAAGGGACGATCATCATTTAACCGTAGGCTACACCGAAGGGTCATCGAGGGACGAAATCATATATTCGAAGGCAACATCCGAGGGACTATGATTTATTTTATGATGATTTAATCGAAGGGCCATTGCTAAGTGTATCCCCACATTCGCGGGACATGACCGTGGTACCGTAATATCGTAAGGCAAAAGAGAGGTCCAAAATCACATGTTTAAAGGTCATATTTTAAAATCAATTAGGTGATTAGGATGAATCTCCACATTAAAATCAATACATTAAAATTAATACATTAAAATTAATACATTAAAATTAATTAAGCAATTTAGGGTGGATCTTCATAAGGGTATCCCACAAATAAAGTGGAAGGCCTAAACAACACTCTTTTCCTGGGATATGTGAACCTTTACAAAATTCAGCAAACGGGTTAGAATACCAATCAGGGTGCAATCGAGGATTACACAGCAAAAGAAAACACAGCAACATGAATGTCAGGCAAAACAGTGCATAATTAACATAGAATAGATCAGGTTACGCATAGGACATAACAAATATCAACGGCTGTCCCGTTCGCCTCTGCCTCGCCTAGCAAGGTCCTAGCGAATGCTCGCTACATGCTCGCTTAGCGATGTGCTAGCGAGCGGCTGCGGGTTTTGAATTTCAGAACAGTATGATCTCAGCATGCTGCATGCCTTATTGCATTCAATTACGGAAATAATATGGTCAAACACTCAGGATATTCAGGCGTACTGGAATTCACATGCAAAGTCTAATTACATACCCAAAAATTCAATCATGATGCATTATGTATTTAGAGATTTACAAATTGGAAGCATAAAACAATAATGATACACAAACCTGTTTGCAATGGAGTGGTAATGCTGAATTGGCAAGTCACTTTTGGTATCGGGTTGAGTTGGGCGGCGGTAACTTCGGTGCGGATGAGCGGCCGTCAGGGTTTCTTCACTCCGACTTCTCTGGGCTACTCTCCGGGGTTGCTATGCCAGGGTTTCCGGCCGTCTCCCTCTCGGTTTTTCGTTCTCCTTTTCATTACTGAAGTGCTGGTATTTATAATGCTCTTTTTTGTGACCTAATGGGCTCAGAATGAAGCCCGAAATTTTCTGTTGTCTGTCAGCTTCGCTAGGCGAGCGTGTAGCGAACGGGTAGCGAACGTTCGCTAGGCGAGCGTGTAGCGAACGTGTAGCGAACGTTCGCTAGGCGAGCGTGTAGCGAACGTGTAGCGAACAGGCCAGTTTGGGCCATTTTCTGGATTGGGCCATTCGTGAGCTGGGCCTTCGTTCCTTTGAGATCAGTGTCATAAAAATGAGTCGGAGTGCCCTGAAAAATGTCTTGAAATATTAATGGGCAAATTTTGGGGTATGACATACATATATGTATGGAATGTTGTCGTTGTATGCTGTTGTTGTATATATCACTACGCCAAAAAGCGCTTTTAACAGCGCATCTTAGACAGCGCTTTTAACAGAAAGCGCTGTCTAAAGTTAAAATTAAAATAAAGCGCTGAAAATGTTCCAAGAAAATACTAAAAGCGCTGTCTAAGGGGGGGTCTTAGACAGCGCTTTTTAAAAGCGCTGTCTAAGACCCCCCCTTAGACAGCGCTTTTTGGAAGCGCTTTTTAATATAGACCTTAGACAGCGCTTTTGATAAAGCGCTGTCTAAAGTCTTTAAATTAAAAAAAAAATTAAAAAACAAAAGCGCTGTCTAAGGTGGGGTTTAGAAAGCGCTTTTGGAAAGCGCTGTCTAAGGCATACCTTAGAAAGCGCTTTCCACAAAAGCGCTTTCTAAGGTCTAATAAAAATAAAATTTCAGACCTTAGCGCTTTCGTTTTCTGTTCATTTGTTTTCCCTCTTCTTCACTCACGCAGTCGTAACCTTCTTCTCCTCAGTCTCCAACAGCCATAACCTTCTTCTCCAAAACACGACATCACGCATATCACCCTATTTTCCTTCAACTTCCGAAAACCCTAGTTTCTGCCTTCAAGGGTCCCTCCGCCGTCACCCGCCGCACTCGCCTCTCACCTCCGAACCTCCGCCGTCACCCAAACAATCAAAGGTTGCAGCGCAAGGAGACACTTGAATACGGTACGTTCTGCTCTAATGCACTTCCTCTTCTTCCATTGTCAATTACAATAAGAAAAATTAATGAACTCAGTGGGATTTCTGTCATAGAATGAAGTTAGAATGTTGTAGTGTTCTTGGATTTGTTACTGCAATAGTTTCTTTCTTTTATACTTGTTGCAGTTGTATGTTTTGCCTATGTTAATTGCTTTGCTTGAATGGACCCGTTGTTGTTTATTATAGCCTTGTATGTGTGCAATTAGATCCATGGCTGAACGTATGTGTATGGGTTGGTGTTAGCATATGGCTGCCCTGTTTCAAGATACTTCTTTTTCGTTTTTATTGTTTTTCTTGTGTTTGTGTGTTTTTTCTGAGCTAGGGTGATTCTATGAGTACCATGTTCAATTTCTAAATTGTTTGGAGCCTCCTTAGGTTTAAAGTTTTTGCAGGCAGTTTATTTATTTGCATGCGCACTTGTGAGACTTTTTAAAGAACTTATGGAAACAACTTATAAGTTATAACATGTCCATAAGTTGTTTTCAGCTTATTTATTTGCATAGAGTATAATAAGTGCTTATGCCTTAAGTACTTATTTATTGGATATAGAGTCTAAATCAAATATTTGAGAATTAAAGTGAGGATTATTACAGCATATAGGATGGTAGAAAGCTCTTCTATTGATTGTATCTTCCACTTTTCAAAATCATTTTCTGTAAAGGCTGCTATGATCAAGAATTGGATCAATCCAAAGAAACATGTGAATGAAGTCATTGTGAGTTTAGCTGGATACTTTTTCACAACAGGATCCTGCACAAAAATTTACAATTCTTGTTATAAAATTGATAATTGAAAATGTTTAGGGTTTAAACTTTAGGTATTTCCCGGTGTATGATTATTGATAATTATACCTGAAAAACTATCCAACCGGCCCATGATAAACAATGTCCAAGCAAGAATATGCAACCCCATGTCCAATTTTGATTTTTTGTTGAAGAGGTGATGTTTTCTTGCATTTGAATAGGTACTTTTTTTTCTTTTTAACTGTGAAAGTGTTGTTCATCTCACTTTCATTCTAAAGTAGGAAAACCATGGATAAAACATGGATCTGTGCCGATCGAATGACCAAAGAGTACGAGAGTGGGGTTTTGGAATTCGTTAAGTATGCTGTTCAACACGCTGAAAACCCCAGACGAATGCATTGTCCTTGCTTGCGTTGTTGTTATATTGGTAAGGTTGACGCACATGGATTGAAATCGCATTTGCTGAGGCATGGAATTGATCAAAGTTATCAGTGTTGGATATTTCATGGTGAGAAAATTAACGAGAATGTTGAATCGAGTGGAAAAAGTAGTACGACCTATGCTTCATACGACAAAGACACGGAAACATACGATTGTGATCGAGTTGAAGAGATTGTAGAAGCACTGGAAGAAGATCTTCATGATTGTCCTGAAATGTTTGAGAGGATGGTAAGCGATGCTGAGAAACCGTTGTACAAAGGTTGCACTAAATTCTCAAGACTTTCTGCGGTATTAAAGTTGTACAACTTAAAGGCGGGTAATGGATGGTCGGATAAAAGTTTCACAGAGTTGTTGGCCCTTATGAGAGAAATGCTACCGGATGATAATGTTCTTCCTAATCGAACCTATGAGGCAAAAAAAATGTTGTGCTCTATTGGCATGAGCTATGATAAGATACATGCTTGTCCTAACGATTGCATTTTGTTTCGTAACGAATATGCAATGTTAACTGAGTGCCCTAAATGCGGTTTGTCTCGATATAAGAAAAGATTATCTCCCGCAAAAGTCTTATGGTATTTTCCGATAATTCCAAGATTTAGGCGCATGTTTCGTAGTGAAACCGATGCAAGACATCTTACTTGGCATGCAGATGAAAGAATTATTGATGGAATGTATCGGCATCCGGCTGATTCACCACAGTGGTCGAAGATTGATAATGATTATCCTGAGTTTGGATCAGAAGCAAGAAACCTTCGATTGGCATTATCTACTGATGGAATGAACCCACATGGTCTTCAAAGTATCTCACATACCACATGGCCTGTGATTCTTATGATTTATAACCTACCTCCGTCGCTATGTATGAAGCGTAAGTACATGATGTTATCTATGTTAATCTCTGGGCCTAAACAACCAGGGAATGACATAGACGTATACTTGACACCTCTGATCGAAGATTTAAAGATTTTGTGGGAGAACGGTGTGGAGGTTTATGATGGATATAGGAAAGAAAGTTTCAATTTGAGGGCGATGTTGTTTGGCACAATTAATGATTTTCCAGCATACGGGAATCTATCTGGGTATAGCATTAAAGGTCAACGTGCGTGTCCTGTTTGTGAAGACGGAACCGATACGATTCGATTGGAACTTTGCCAGAAGAATGTGTTTCTCGGTCATCGTAGATTCTTACATTCTAAACATCACTACCGTGGGTGGAGAAAAGCATTCAATGGAGACACCGAACATCGTAGAGCTCCACCCGCATTGTCAGGTGAACAAGTTTTTGAAAAGGTGAAAGATGTGCGTACTGAGTTTGGCAAGCCTTTTGCACATAAGATTGTGAAAGGTGGGTGGAAGAAAAGGTCGATATTTTTTGAATTGCCATATTGGAAGTCTTTGTACGTGAGACATTTTCTCGATGTTATGCATATTGAAAAAAACGTATTTGAAAGTGTTATCGGTACATTACTCAATATAAAAGGCAAGTCTAAGGATGGCCTTAATGCAAGGGAGGACATGTTAAAAATGGGAATGAGAACTGAATTAGCACCCGTGAAGAAAGGAAGACGAACATATCTACCACCTGCTGCTTTTACTTTATCTAGAAAGGAGAAAAAAATTTTGTGTAAGTCTCTGAGTGAAGTTAAGGTTCCAGAAGGATACTCATCTGATATCAGAAGACTTGTTTCTATGAAAGACCTCAAGTTGAAGAATTTGAAGACACATGATTGCCATGTTATAATGGAACATTTTCTACCGATAGGTATACGTTCTATTTTGCCTGAAAAAGTAAGAAGTGCCATAACTAAATTGTGTTTTTTCTTTAGGTCAATTTGTAGTAAGGTGATCGATCCCGAGATCTTACCAACACTACAAAAAGAGATTGTAATTACCTTGTGTGAGCTTGAAATGTATTTTCCTCCGTCTTTTTTTGACATAATGGTTCATTTAGTTGTTCATCTTGTGAAAGAGACACAGTTGTGTGGACCAGCTTATATGAGATGGATGTACCCTGCTGAACGGTATATGAAAATATTAAAAGGGTACGTGAAATCCCGAAGTCGACCAGAGGGTTGTATTGTTGAACGATACATTGTTGAAGAAGCTGTTGAGTTTTGTACTGAATATTTGTCTAACGTTCAATCGATTGGACTCCCCAGAGCTCAGATTTTCGACAAAATGGAAGGTAAAAAATTAATTGGGAATAAAATTGTGACAATATCAAGGGATGAACGGGATCAAGTTCATTTGTATGTTCTGCACAATAATAATGAGGTTGAGCCATATGTTGAAATGCACAAGGATGTACTCCGAAGGTTAAATCCGAACAGAAATGAAAATTGGATAGTTATAGAGCACAATCAAAGTTTCATACAATGGTTGAAGGATCATATTTATTTGAAGCGCTCTTCAGATCCTTCTTCGGTAACAGAAAGGTTGAGATGTTTGGCGTATGGTCCAAGTTTGCATGTGTTTTCTCATAGCGCATATTCAATTAATGGATACACATTTTATACCAAAGAACAAGATGATAAGAGTACTATGCAAAATAGTGGTGTCACCGTGCTAGCTGAAGCAATGCATATATCAAGTATGAAGGACTTAAACCCCAAATATGCAAATTTGTCATATTTTGGAGTTATTGAGCATATTTGGGTGTTTGATTACGAGAAGTTTCAGATTCCCATCTTTGGTTGCAAGTGGGTGAATAGTAGTGGCATACGAATGGATAAGTCTGGATTTTTGCAAGTTGATTTTACTAGGGTGGGGTACAAAGATGAACCTTTTATTCTAGCATCTCAAGCTAAACAAGTGTTCTATGTGAATGACCCGAAGAGTACAAAATGGTCTATAGTGCTTTTCTCTAACAAAGTGACTGATGATAGCGGTGTCAATCAATGTGATATTGATGTTGAGAATGAGTCATGCATTAGACGGAATGAGTTGAATAGAAATGATGAAGTTGAGGATCTTATACCGGATGAGTCATATATAAGAAACGATCATAATGAGGGAATTTGGATCAATTCATCCGTACGCATTGCTAAGAAACAAGTGATTAATATTCCAACAAAGAAAAGAAAGAGATGTTAGTGACTTAGGTAAATTATCCATGGTTTCTTTATGTTTTTTTTCATTTGTTTTGATTATAAGTTATATGTGGTAATGCATGATTTCATTATATTTTTGTATTCAATTGCTTTGATTATAAGTTATATCTGATAATGCATGATTTCTTTATTTTTTTGTTTTCAATTGTTTTGATTATAAGTTATATTTGATATTTGATGGTTTCCTTGGTTTATTACAGGTTAGACATGGCTGATGACCAACATGAGGAAGTTAGTAAAGTATCCGCGGAAGAAGAAATCCGAAGAGGCATCACAGTAATGCGAAGGGTGGTCCAAGGAAGATCTCGAGGCATCATACTAGATGTCTCTTGGAACAACCAGGGACAACTTATAGAACCTAATGGGCATACCTTAACTAGTTTCATCGGTGCACTAGTAAGGAATGAAATTCCCATTACATGTGATGATTGGAGAAATAAAGAGTTGAAAGAGTCCAAAGAAAAAATTTGGAGTGAGATAAAGGTACAATCATTTGGCCCTTAATTATACGGTATCAATTATGTTTTTTTCAATTACCGATACTAACTATCAATCTGTATGTTTTTCTTAGCGATGTTTTAACATCGAAGAAGAAAGAAGAGGGTTTTGCATGAAATTGGCCGGAAAGCTTCTTAGAGGGTTTCGGACATTTTTATCATCCAAGTTCCTTAAGGATGCGGATGGTAATTTTGTGGATGCGGAGCTTCCTAGAAAATATGAAAGTTTGATATCGGCTGAAGAATGGGAAGCTTTCAAATCCAAGAGACAAGACCCGACTTTTCAAAGAATAAGTGCTACGAATCGGGAAAGAGCATCAAGTCCCGCATATCCGTACCGAAAAGGACGTGTCGGATATGGACGCTTAGAACAATCCATGGTAAGTATTTATAAATTGCGAAAACAAATTTGTTCATCATATATTAGTTTTATCTGATCAAATTGTATGACTTAATGTGTAGCTGCAGAAGGAGGAAAGTTCAGAAACATCTCTTCCTGCACATGTTTTGTGGAAGGAAGCCCGTGTGGGCAAATCTGGAGTTCCACAAGAAGAAGTTTTAAACGTATACCAGAAATGTGTAAGTATAATATTTTTTCATTAATTGAATAACATTTTTATACACATATTTGACAAGTATACGGTATTCATCTGATTTTTCAGGAGGAGCTATCTCAGTCTCTATCTCCCGATGATACTAAGAGCATACTTAGTCGGGCATTAGATGTCCCTGAGTATTCTGGTCGGGTGAGGGGTAAGGGATTTGGAGTCACTCCGACCTCCCTCAGTGTTAGAAAAGGAAAGGCTCCTAGTAATCGGGAGCTTCATGCAAGATTGGAAGCCATGCAAGCTGAGCTTGATGCATTGAGGAGAGAAAGAGAGGCTAGCGCCTCAACGGTATACAGAGATGCTTCGGACAAAAACAGTATCAACTGTACCTTTCAGCCGAACATTCCAGAGGTAATTACATATAATTGTCTTAAATTGAACTATTTGCTTAAATTATGTATTTGACATATATACACATTAACGATTTCTTGTTATTATTGGTTTTAGGGCATTTCCCATTGTCAGCTGTATTTGTCGTCACCACACTATCGGATGGTTGGCAAGGGAAAAGTGCATAACGTTAGCGGAGTATTACTCCACACTAGAGAGCTCCCTGCTGGATGTTTGAAGGTATCAGTTGATATTGCAGTTGACTCGAATGCATTATTACCATATCCTAGCGATGATTCGGATGCAACAACGGTGCACGAAGCAGTAGATTCGTTTGTTGCATGGCCGACAAACCTCATATGCGTAGGATATGAGGTATGCTTAAAACTTATGTTAACTTTAATGTGTATATTCAAAGTTTAAAATTTATGCTTAAAATTTTACTTACATATTTTCCTTGATTATGTTAAATAGACTCCCACAAAATCCAAATCAAGAAAAGAGGTAATATACAATTATATGACATATATTCATGGAAGTTGTTACATTCTTAATTTGATCTAACTATTTATATGACATGTAGGTTCAAGAAAATGAGGTTAGCAATGCCTCCGCACAACAAATAAAGGAGGTTAGGAACGCCTCCGCACGGGTAAAAAGTTCTGGTGCTAAGAAGACCGTAGCTAGGAAAAAACCTACCACCAAGTATAGGTCGTGCCTCAGGACATTTCTAGAGATGACCGATATACCGACCGGAGGTGTTCGGACTATACATATGGAGGAAGGGATTTTCGGCTTTGATTACGACCAAATGATTGGTAATGAAGACTTCATGCAAGTTTTTGGTCATGAAGAAATCGGCGTCAACATTGTCAATACATATATTAGGTAAATCCGGTCTACTTTGTTTTATTAATTAAACAACTTATGTTAATGATGTTTACTTTATGTTAATCCGGTTTACTTTATGTTTCAAAAGAGGTGTTAATGATGTTTTTATATTAGGTTTTTGTATGACAAATTGATGCGCCCCAATGATTTGGACGAGTCATTCGGATTCTTAGCACCCGCGAGCGTCAACTTAGGTTTAATCTTAAGTAGACCGCATACCGTGACGGAGTATGTTCTTCGGATCCTCATGGAGAATAAAGATGCGGAGAAGTTGTTTTTTATACCGTTTAATACCGGGTTAGCATTTCATTCTAAATTCATCTATTATAATTATTTTCCAAGTTACCATCTAACATTTGCCTAATCATTACAGTGGACATTGGTTGTTGCTCGCAATCAATCCTATCCGAGAAATTGTGTATTATCTTGACTCGTTAGGAAATGATTGGACAACATACCCGGATATGAAGGACCTAATTGACACGTAAGTGAGAATGTTCAAAAATTTTCTTAGTTTATGTGAATTGTTCTAATTGCTTCATTTTTATTTTATTAGCGTCCTACAAGCTTTTCGGGCCCAACGAGATATCCAAACCTCAAGGAGGAACGCCAACCGCATTACATGGATTAAAGTGGCGGTATATTTTTAATTACCACATTTTTTATTATATTAGTGATGACACTTGATAAAACTTAGGATTTATAATCCATATTTTTTTTTCATGTAGTGTCCTCAACAACGTAATCAAATAGATTGCGGGTATTTCGTGTTGAGGTTTATGCGGGATACTCTTGCTTTGGGCCGATTAGTGATTCCCACCGATGTATGTATTTCTAACCTATGAGTTATATTTATATTTACACATATCTCATATAATTAAATAGTTGGAATTAATTCAAAATATGTTATATTATTATGTAGTACTTTGAGGAATTCAAGTGTGCATTTTATACAAAGGATCAAGTGGACGAAATCAAAGAGGAGTGGTGTCAATTCATGATAGAGCTCAAAGTTTTTTCATAAATTTGTGTAATTAATGTGTACATTTGTAGTATATGTAATGACTTGTAAATGTGTACATAAATTTGTATATATTTTGATACTAATTGTCATATTTGTAAATGTGTACAAAATTGGTTTGAATTGGTATATATATATATTTGTTAGCCAAAAATTGGTAGAAAAAATGCCAAAATGGCATGTATAAAATGTGATAACTGTCTGTCAAAATCTGGTTGAAAACAGGTAGAAATTCTGGTTTATAAACCTGGAAAAAATGGGATTTAAAACAAAAGCTACAAAAATTTTCGTATACATTAGACAGCGCTTCTGTAAAAAGCGCTGTCTAAAGGGGGGGTTAGAAAGCGCTTAAGGCAAAAGCGCTGTCTAAGGGGGGGGGGGGGGGGGGGGGGGGGGGCTTAGACAGCGCTTTTTGAAAAGCGCTGTCTAAGCCCCCCCCTTAGACAGCGCTTTTGCCTTAAGCGCTGTCTAAGGTATACCTAAAAAAATTAAAATTGGGGGGGCTTAGACAGCGCTTTTTGAAAAGCGCTGTCTAAGCACCCCCCCTTAGACAGCGCTTTGGCCAAAAGCGCTGTCTAAAGTATACCTAAAAAAATTAAAATAGGAGGGTCTTAGAAAGCGCTTTTGGCCAAAGCGCTGTCTAAGGGGGGGGCTTAGACAGCGCTTTTAAGATTTAAAAAAGCGCTGTCTAAACCTTTAGCAGCGGAGGTTTAGACAGCGCTTTAAAGCGCTGTCTAAGGCCAAAAAAAGCGCTGTCTAAGGTCTTGTTTGGCATAGTGTATGTTGTATATTGTTGTTGTACTTTTACTAAATCATGAATATGTTGTTGTATATTGTTGATCAAAGAATCATATATTAATGTTGTATATATGGAGGATTAATGTTGTATATAACTGGATTCATGTTGTATATATCAATGGATTAATGGTGTATAACATTGGATTAAAGGATGAAATCAATATGAATTTTACACTTTTGCAGCATGCGAACAGGTTACCAATTAAATATCCACTGTTTTTCAAACAATTTTTTTTTAAAATAACTAACACTTTAGAGGGCGCTTTCTGTAGGAAGCGCCCTCTAAACACTTTACATTGAGAACTTTAGAGGGCGCTTTGTCCAGAAAGCGCCCTCTAAACACTTTACATTGACAACTTTAGAGGGCGCTTTTTCCAGAAAGTGCCCTCTGAACACTTTACATTGACAACTTTAGAGGGCGCTTTTTCCAGAAAGCGCCCTCTAAACACTTTACATTGACAACTTTAGAGGGCGCTTTTTCCAGAAAGCGCCCCTCTAAGGTGTCCCTTTATGGACCACTCCAGAGGGCGCTTTTTTCATAAAGCGCACTATAATGTGGCCCTTTAGACAGCGCTTTCTCCAGGAAAACAAAGCGCTGTCTTTACCTATGCCAGCGCCACTTTAGAGGGCGCTTAAAAGCGCTGTTATAGGCCAAAATAAGCGCCCTCTTTTCCCTTATTTGGCGTAGTGTATGATGAATAGATTTATGCAGAAGCCAAAGGTATCACATCTAAGCAATAAAAAGGATACTAAGGTATTTGAAAGGAACTCTCAACTATGACATTTTGTTTCCGTCAGCTGATGAAGGAAAAGAATGCAAGTTAGTGGGATACACCGACTCAAGTTTGTACAGTGATGCTAAGGATATGAAATCTACAACTAGCTATATGTTTATGCTAGGTGGTGCACCCGTTGCTTGGAGTTCTAAAAAGATACTAGTAGTATAACACCATGATTTTTAAACTAATATTTTATTAAATTATTGAAGTGTTTATTTATGGTATTTGTGTTATTTTGAGATTTTGAGAGTTTTATGGTTATTTTAGTAATTTTATAATTATTGAATTATAGAGTTGAGAGTAGTAAAATAAAGTAATATTTATTTGAAATTCTTAGAGATGTTTAAATAATTTTAATTATTTAGTAATAATTGGAGAAAATAAAATTATTAAAACAAATTCACATTTTTGAACATTTTTATTAAATATTTATTTAATTGAAAATTTTCTAGGTTATTTAAATAGAAAAGTGCATTTCAAGGAGTGTCAAGGAGTAATAGCCAAGAGTCGGGGAAATATTGAGAATTAACAAAACTTTTCTAAGTTATTTAAATAGAAAAAATGAGAATTGGGATGGAGGCTGATACGTAAAAAAAAAATTGGAAAACAAAGAAGGAGAATAGGAACCCTAAAGAGAGCTCTAGGAAGGAGAAGTTGTAGCAAAAGTCTGAAATTATGCAATTATAAGATAAGAGGAAATTTTCTTACAATCTATGAATTATTCGGCCAACTAAGATTTGAACAAAACTTTATTGACACGATCGATGAATTTTGTGATTTTGTTTGAGTTGCTATGAAAATCAAAGGGTATTTGGGATAAATCCCCTACGATCAATAAAGTGTTATTGTTTATAGGTTTAATGATTTTGGTTGTTGATTGTGATTATATTACTTGAAATTGTGAATATGTTGTGATCGTATTTTAGAGTTTTGAGATTTTTTTCTATAAATTTAACCGATCTAATTTGGTCGTGTTGTTTTCCAAAATTTTCTCAAAATCTTACGATGTGTTTTTTTCAATTTCCAATTTCCAAAACCTTACTATCTGTTTTTTCAAAATTTTCCCAAATGACAGAAAGCTAAAATTTTCAAATTTTCAATAATGAGATTTGATATATAATTTATATGATTGATATGTGATTGTGCTCTTATGATAAATTTTAATAATTGACTCTATAGATATATTGGTTTATGAATATTGATCTAAGTTCTTGAGTGATTCATGAAAATAAAGGTAGTTTCTTATTTATCTTATTTACATAGAGTTAGATTTATTCTATGTTAGGAAATTTTACTAACACGTAAAAAAAATAATGTAAATGTTTTTGGTTTTAAAATCTCATACTTATTGATATATATATCTCAACTGTGTGTATTTGTATCTAGGTGCAAATATGCCTTATAAATTTAAAATTTGTTTAAACTTGTTTTTATAAAAGGGTTTAAGCTTTTTAAAGCAAATTAGTTTATAATTTTGTATAAATTATATCTATGTTAAAATATACAAATAAATTTAGACATAATTTCGTCTTTAATTTTTTTTCTCTCCGAAAATTAAATCAATAATTATAAATGTATATTTTTATATAGTATTTGAATACAATGTTAATTTTTAAAATTTTACAATAACACTTCTCTTAAATTAATATCAATTTTAAAAATAGATTACAAGATTTCCAAGAAAATGCTATAAGACTAATATAAATGTTAGAGAATATTGTGACTTTATAGTTATATTTTTATTTATTTCGAGTAACTCTAACCATTTTAGAGTTGTCAATGCTTTCAAGTCGTTTAGAGTTAAATCTAATGAATTTTATTTTATTATATAATATAAAAATAATAATAATAATAATAATAATAATAATTTAATATTATTAAATATAATATTTTAGAGTTGAGTTAGAGATATTTATTATTTAGAGTTATTTTTTTTTAATTTAAGTTATTTTTTCATCATGCATGAGTTGCCAAGAAAAGTTATTAGAATTGTTATAGAGATAGTTAAAGAGTTGTCAATTGAGTACTTTAGACTACCTCATAGTTATTTAGAGTTGTGAAGGTTGTTATAGAGTTATTTAGAGTTCGTTTTTAGAACGTCATAAATAATATAATAAAACTTTTGAGACTTTCTGAGTATTTTTGATGAGTTAAAGCAGTTGAGTAATAATATAATTTTACTCTTTTTGAGAGGAAAACTAATTAATTTTAAACTATATTTTTGAAATTAGTAATTCAGTCGGATTACAGTGGTAGCTTGTGATTCACAATACTTTTTCGATTGGTAATATGGTGGATTATAGTGATAACCTGTGATTGACAATATGTTAGTTCAAGAGTGGAATCATATTTTGATAACATTTTGATGATGCTATTTTTTTATGATGGTTTGATGATGACGTTTTGTGATGATGGTTTGATGATGACATATTTAATGATGTTTTGACGATAATTTATTATGATGGTTTACTTGCATGCTTGCATTTATACATAATCATGCATGTGTATATGTTGGACTTAGGTGAGACTTCAGTCTATTCGGTGACCTCAAATCCATTTGAAGGGATTGTTGGTCTAGTTGAGGGATCAGAGGAGGTTCTCAGATCCATTTGGTAGGGATCGTCAGTTCATGTGAGGTACCGAAGACCGTGAAAGAAATCAGTAACATACCTCTGATATCCATAAAAACTTGATACCACATGCATATTGATGAAGGAGTTGGTGGCATTAACATCTGCATTACTATTTGAGTTAAATTGTGTTTGGTGTGAATCATAATATACTTGTGATTATTGGTTTTTACCATCCTACTGTTGATTTTCACCGTTATCATTTGTAAGGTGTATTCTCACCCCCTTTTTTGCTGTTGTGTCATTTGTGCTCCTCTGGAATACAAACAATCAGGTACTCAGCAAGAGTATTTGCTTGTGAGTTGGAAGATAGCCTTGAAGCTTTTCTTTGTTTATTTTATTGCATATCGCTATTTATTTGGTATATAGGCTCTGATATATACATCGAGAACGAGGCATATTATTCCTTTTGAGTTGGTGTTTTGGAGCTTATTTCTTTAAGTATTTTCCTTTGACTAATTATTTGATGTTTTGAGGTATTTCTAGTTCCACATTGAGATTTTTAAAAATATTCATAAAATTGCATATTTTGCTTTGAGTAGCATCCTAAGTTGCGAGATTTCTCTTTCACTTTAAGAGTCGACATTTAGGGTGTTACATATCATGTAACACCCAAGGTCGAAGAGGACAGAGAGTGGACATAATACTCAAGGCCAAAGAGGATAGATAATGATCGCCGAGTTCACATTAGAATGAGAGGGATCCTGAGGTTGTGCAGGGATGGGACTGCAATGTTGAAGGAAGGTTTATAAGGATTGATTGGTACAACATATACCAACAAAATGCATCTTCTTTTCGGTAGCCTAACAAATAAGAACTTCATACTTAAGGAGGTGTGACTTTGTGTAGTATTTGGATGAGTGACCTTCTGGAAACTTTCCCAGAAAGTGTGTGAGTGAGGACAAAACATGCTGAAAAGACCCGTGTTGGTCTGTGGGATTAGTGATAATATTGAAATCAGTATGAGGCGTTACAAATGGTACCATAACCATACATATTCCAATACAATGTGGTTCGGAGACGAACCAGGCAGAAGTTGGTGGACATGTGACACCAGAGGCCGAAGAGGACGAAGAATGAACGTAACACTCGAGACCAAAGAGAATGAGAGAGATTGCAAGACTGTGCAAGGAGGAGACTACATGGTTGAAGGAAGTTTATAAGGATTGATTGGTACTACCTATACCAATAAGAACTCCATACATAAGGAGGTTTGACTTTGAGTAGTATGGACGAAACAAACACATTGAAATGAGGTTCCACTATCTACGAGAGCAAGTTGCAAAAGAGAAGCTAAACTTAGAACACTGCAGAACTGAGAATCAAATTGCAGACGTCATGATAAAAGGTGTGTTTGTTGAAGTATTCAACAAACTGAAATATATGATGAATATAGATAGTTTAGATACAATGAATTAGACGGTGTTTTGAGAATATAGTTTTGTGTCAAAATCAATATTTCGACAGTCTGTTGTCGTCGAAATGTATGTGTTATCGAAACGTCAAAGTAGTGTACCTCAACAGAAATTTCAACTTATGTCTAATTTTATAGTGTTAGCAGAATTAAGTATTTTAGACTTTGCTTAAGGAGCAAGTAAATCCAAATCTATAAATAGGGAGTAACCCCTATCATTGTAATAACTTGCCGTTGTAAAGAATAAAAATCTCAGTTTGAGAGGATAGAGAAACTCCGCAGAAATTTATTTTTCTTTTTCTCAAAAAATCCTAATCTTTCTTTATTTTCCAATTCAATTTTTTTTCTTCTTCTATTATCAATTGTGCAGTAAAATTTTGCAATCAAAGTGGTGATTGATTCACTCGAGTGAAAAGTGAAAAAAAAGAGGAATAATTAATCAGAACAATTGATTCCTGTTGTTTAAGATTTGATTCGGAATTCATTATATTTTGGTGAAATTTTTGAACAAAAATTGACGAATTTCTAACCGTCAGCAGCATACGAGAAGATAGTGAAGGTGCTATAATAATGCTTGCCCCACTTATACGGCAAAAACTGCAGAAACTACTGAATTTGGAAAACCATAGGTTGCTTAACATATCTAGAGAGATGAATAGATGGTCTCACAAAGATAGACAAATATAATAGTGCAGGAATGGATATTTATGATATTTGCCCTAGTGAGGTGCAATGAGTTATGAGAATGATCTCAACATGAGAGATAGTTTTAGCTTTGTGTATGGGATTTTTGCCTTCTTGAATATGGAAAAAAAATGCATATTTGATTTAATAATTTGTACTTTAAAAATACAAATTAACAATGTCTATATTATTTTTAATAATAATAATAATAATAATAATAATAATAATAATAATAATAATAATAATAATAATAATAATAATAATAATAATAATAATAATATTAAAAAAAAATCAATTTTGGCGGTTCTTGGATATCCCATGTAAAAAGCCGTTAAAAGTGTCTTCTCGTTCGTTTATTCTGTTTTTTCGCTTACACATTGTTGGCCTTGCATTGCAATGTGCTCTTTCCCTTCTCTCTCTCTCTTTTCCCATGTTCTTTGTTTCTTTACTCCTTTGCAATGTTCCCTCTAATGAAAAACCACCTTAATTAACTTATTTGATATTTTGTTGTATCATTTTCTTATTTAGGTTTTAAAATTAATAAAAACTTACATTATCATGGCATACAAAATAGATAATGAATACGACTATCTCTTCAAGATTGTTTTAATTGGAGACTCTGGTGTTGGAAAATCGAACATTCTTTCCCGTTTTACACGAAATGAATTTTGTTTGGAGTCAAAATCTACCATTGGAGTTGAATTTGCAACAAGAACATTGCAGGTCTGTTTTTATTCTTTATTTTTATCATTTATTTTAAATATAAAATTTATTTTCATTAAATATAATCTGTGTTCTCTGCTTCAATTTCCAGGTTTTCAAATATATTAAAAACAATTTAATTTTATAATTAAATGTGAAATAAATAGTAAACAAAAAATTTTTTTAGTTAGTTTTTGGTTTCTTGTGAGTGAAGGGAATGGATTATTTAATGTTTATCTTATAGAAGGTTTTAAAGAAAGATCGCGTAGAAAGGTTTCTCGATTTCGGTTGGTAAAGATGTTGCAACGTTGATTGTGGTCGTTGAGGCGTGCATTAACCGAAATATGTTCTTTATCAAAAAACAGTGAATAACTATATAGTATGGATCCTACGGATACTGTTTTATCGTGGTCGTTTTCTCAAAAACGAATCGTTTTTTAAAACCTTGATCTTTTATAATATATATATATATATATATATATATATATATATATATATATATATATATATATATATATTAGAAAAACATGTGAGGATTGTATCGACTAAGCTTTTAAATGATGATTACGGTTGCGCGCATTGCAATCGCGTAAATACTTTCATGATTTCGGTAAGTATAAGTTTGTAATATTGATTGCAGTCGTTGCTGTGTTAATTAATTTCAATTTTTTCTTTATCATTAAAATGGTGAAGACCATATCAGCACCTTTCAATACCATTTTATTGCGCTGTGTGAAAACAAAACAGTTTTTTTAAACCTTGGCATTGACATTTGAGTGATATGCATTTTATGATGTAGGTTGAGGGAAAGACAATAAAGGCACAAATATGGGACACTGCTGGTCAAGAAAGGTACAGAGCTATAACAAGTGCTTATTATAGAGGAGCTGTTGGTGCTTTACTGGTTTACGACATTACAAAGAGACAAACATTTGAAAATGTTCTAAGATGGCTTCGTGAACTTAGAGATCATGCAGATTCCAACATTGTTATAATGATGGCCGGAAACAAGTCTGACTTAAATCATTTAAGAGCGGTTTTAATCGAAGATGCTGAAAGTTTAGCAGAAAAAGAGGGTTTGTCCTTTCTAGAAACTTCTGCATTGGAAGCACTTAATGTTGAGAAAGCATTTCAAACCATTTTGTTTGATATATATCATATTATAAGTAAAAAAGCACTTGCAGCACAAGAAGCTACTTCTACTACTGGTGTTCCTCATGGAACTACTATAAATGTTTCAAATATATCTGATAATAGTGGCAGTAAAACTTGTTGCTCTAGTTAACAAGGATTAATTACTTTGTAAAAAAAATTACGTAGAACAACATTGTTAATTATTAGTTGATGCCTTTTGTAATTTTTATGTTTTTGTAATTAAAAATGAATATGATGTGTAAGACTTGAATAGGTGTTTAGTCAAAATTGTAATTGTAGTTTGCTTGTCAATTATGTCTTGTTAGTTCTAGAATATAAATATGATATTGATTTATTATAAAATGTTACACTCGTTTGGTCTATAATATGATAATGCAACTATTGGTTACTAATGTAGGTGTTTATTCTGATTGATTAGCTTCTTACTCTATTGGCACGACCCTTGCTCAAAAGTAGTGCTTCAAATGTAAAAAAAAAGGATGAGATTTGAGTCTTGGAACATTTATCAAGAATGACAACAAAAAGAATTGATGTTTACTTGTGTTATTTGAACACACAAAAGGCACTAATGAGCATGGTGGTTGCGGTCGCGGATGCGGTTGTCTTTGTAGGTGTTACGGTTGTAGTCTTTGCAATCATAGATTAAGAAAAGTTTAAAATCCACCCTTGAAAAGCACTTAACGTTGATATTTTTCAAAACTATAAAATGAATTTTAGATTCTAAATTTTGAATTTTGATGATTGCGGTCGCAATTGCGGTTTACGAATCGCAATTCAAAACCATCCGAATGAGACTCGAGGAGTTGAGTCTTGAACATCTATTAGTAATAATGTATCGTTATCAAAATGTAGTAATAATGTATCGTTATCAAAATGTGGTTTCAAATAATTTCTATTAAAGTCAAAAAGTACCACATATTTCTTATAAGCTAAAAATGTTGGAGCAACTTTAGTGTGTTTTTTTTCTTTATGAAATCTAAGATATGTTACGAGTAATTCATATTCAATAGTAGTAATATTAGTTTTGTTAAAATTAACCTATATAGAATAGGTTATCATTTTGCCTATATGACATTATTGTTTGTATATATAAATAAGTGTAGTTGTCAACAATGATCTGTGCAGTGGGTGTGTGTAACCATTTGTTGTAATCGTTTGTTATTTCAATTCTCTCTTTTCTTCTATCTTAACTTTCTTCATTTTGTGCACCAACAATTGGTATCAGAGCTCCGGTTCAGATCCACGGGGAAACACATGGAAACATGAGTGAACAGTGAGGCGTTGTGTGATTGAATTCGTGTTGAATTTTTTATCAGAATCGTAACAGAATCACATTCTTGATTCTGTGGGATTGGGAAAAACTAGTGTTTGGTAAAATCCGAGTGAATTCCACAAGGTTGAAGATGAACAGAAACGGTAATCTGAATACTAAGCTTCTAGTGTTCGATGACAAGAACTAGAATCGGTGGATGATTCAGATGTGTGTGTTATTTGGCGCTCAAGATGTTCTTCATCTCGTCAATGACGATTACGTTCCGGTTGCACTTCCGGGAAGTGCAACAAATGCATAGAGGAATGCTCACCGTGATCTGAGGAAGAAGGATCAGAAGGATGTGAACGTGTTTGAGAAAATTATTGATTCGATAACGGTGAAGACTGCGTGGGACATATTGGTACGATGCTACGGTAATGATGCATTAATGAAGTAGGTGAAGCTTCAGTCTGTATGTAAGAAGTATGAGAATCTCTGCATGAAGACCAATAAGAAGGTACCTGACTACATCTCCAAAGTGATTCTGATCACAAATGAGATGAAGTCGTGTGAAGAAAGAATCATTGAAAAGGTACTTATATATCTTACTCCTCAGTTTGATTACATTGTTGTAGAAATTGAACATTCTAAGGATCTTAGCACTATGAGAATTGAAGAGCTGCAAAGCAGTCTAGAGGCACAAGAGTTTCGCCTGATTGAGAGAAACTCTGAAATAGAGGTAGAGCTGCAGGCTCTGAAAGTAGCTTCTGGTAAAAAATATCAGAAGTAGTCTTGGCTAGAAGCCAAAAAGAAATCTGATGATATTCAGAAGTCAGAAATCTTAACTTGTGAAAGACAGAAGAGTGCTAAGAAGGGGAAAGAGAAGTATGACAAAAGGAAAGTTAAGTGCTACTGTTGTAAGAAGTTTGACCACTTCGTTGCTGATTGTTGGTCAAACAAGGAAAGGAAGTCAGAAGAAGCAAACATAGTCAGAGGAGATTCTGGTGATGAACCTATGCTATTAATGGCTTCTGAGTCTTATAGTGCGTTTTTGGAAGAATGGTGGTACATGGACACTAGTTGTTCAAAATCACCTTATCGGAAATAAGAAATTGTTGGCTGAGTTTGACTCTGGTAAGAGGACCAAGATCAGATGTGCTGATGATAAGTATATGAATGATGAAGGAATGTGAAATGTCAGATTAGTTACGAGTAATGGTAAAACTGCATTGATTCAAAATGTGTCGTATGAGAAAACCCCCAAAAGATCAGTATCGTCTTAACATTGTAAGTCTCCTAACTATAGAGATTGATTTGAATACTTGTTATGCCATGGCCTTGAAATCTCACCCCTAAATGAGTCTTTTAGTAGTTTATCTTAGCAGTCAGCACCATCTGAATTACCATTGAGTAAGCGGACCGATGCAAATAGGTCAATGATCCTGTGCTAAAAAGAAAGAAAAATAAAAGACAAAAATCTGAAAAAGAAAGAAATAGAAAAAGGAATTTTCCTTCTAAGTTAGGTGACCCTCACTCGGTAACTTAGCCTAACGGTTATGAAACCTATGACAATATTGTATATTCATTAAAATTTTGACATAATATGGATCATGGTCACTAACAGGTTTGTTTGTCGTATGTGTACAAATAACGGGTTTAATGTGATTGTGCCTGAATGGAAAAGGACAAAAAATGGGATGAGTAAATTATTCTTGAAAAACAACCTTGGTTCATTCTCTCTCTCTTTAACATATAGAAAAAATAAATTATCATAAATAACCAATTGTTTTTCGAATTGCATGCATCTTGGAATCCATCTCTCGCTCTTTAACATATAAAATTTGGTTCAATAACCTACGTACTTATGAAAAAACAGTTCATTCTTTTATAGTTTATTTTGCAAAACATCAATTTGTTTACTAATTTCGAGTTATCACCATCATTATCATCATCATTATTTTAATCGATGATGAATATTATTATGATGACAATGATGAATATGATTCGAAATTTCTCAACAAATTTGATGTTTTTCAATATAAAATAAAAGAGAATGAACCATTTTTTAAATAACTTAGGGCATCGAACTAAATTTTACTCATCTCAGAATGACATCCACAATGAAATGAGGATGAAGCTGAAGTGAGAGTGGCGAACATGTATCTCATGATCTAGGTGTCTTCGCAGAAGTTAGCTGCTTTCACATTAGTTTTTTCATCCTTATATTTTTTATTCATAGCAACACAAATAATTTGTGAACCATACCTACAAGTCAAAATTTATATTACGTGATAAACTGATTTGGAAACATAAAGAATCATACCAATGCAATCCTACAAGTAACATGTTAATCTTATTTGGAAATATAAACTAGCATGAAATTAACAACATGTTAAAATAAATGAAAACTCAAGCAATGTCAAATACAGTTATGCCTCTATTGAACTAGTGTATTAAATGTAATAAAATTGACCAAGACACAAATTATATTTTTAAGAAGAACATAAAAATAGAGATCATTTTACGGAGAAAATATGGTAACAAAGATTTTTAGCTTTTTAAGAATAACTAGTGTCTTAAATAGAACAAAAATGGTAACTAAGATCCATTTCAAAACAAAGATTCAAGTAGAGATAACCCCAAAAACACGAAAATCATGCCAAATGAAAACCTTAAACCCTAAACCCTAAGTTTTTTGTCAAATGAAAACATGGATATCATGCCAAATGAAAGCGTATGAAAAAACAAATACAAATGGAAGAATCTATTCACAGAAAAATGGGAAGAATCTATTCATAGAAAAGTGGAAGAAAACATATGAATAACATGGAAGAAAACTTACGAAGAAGAAAATGAAAGATAAAATATATGAACTTGATTACCTTTTAGTATGAAGAAGTTTATGAAGACGAGTTCTCTTCATGTGGAAGAGCGAGATGTTAAGGTTTTTTTTAGAGAGATGACTATTTTGTGTTGAACCTTGATAATTTTCCTTACAAAAACCGTGATAAAACATAAGTATTATTCACAATAATTTCTGGTACTAACAGTGTTAATAGATATTTTAATTTTAATATATTTATAAGAGTATCCTTACAACCCCTTTTTGTAACGAATTTTTTTTTGGTGTTTGAAATTCGAAACAAGTAACCTTTCATCTATCACCACGGTTGTTATTTTGGCCCATGGTGAAATATCTTTTAATAAAATAATAAAAAATTACAGGCACGTGAATGAGTTATTACTATGGTTGTTTAAATGGACATAGTAATAAGGTGTTACCAAAGATATAGTTTTTAGTAGTGAATCATCCCAATCATCACCATTATACATCAAAGATTTCTCCTTTCCAGCTCATGAGAACAATTTTAATGGGTAAAATACCAATAGAGAATTAAATCTCTCTCACTACTAGGATGAAAGACTCTTCAAGTATTTCCCTTTCATGGAAGCCTTCAACTTTGTCAACCGCAACACATTGTCTATGAAAAAGCTTAAGAGAGGTACCCCTAATTGGTAAGAATGTTTTATGCAAATATCACTTGCAAAGACGATATCATAAATTTTGAGGTCAAGAAACACCCTATCACTTTATCTCTTGAACATTTTTCTCGAGTTTGTAACCTACCATTTATTAACAAGATTATGATCAAACGAATCTTGAAGGTAATGAATTTCAGTTTGACTTTAATGCTTACACTCTCCTAATTGATCCTTCTTCTGAGATTCTAACTCCATTAAATCTCAACCTTATACACCCTAACAGTAAGTTGATTCATTATACAATGAATCATATGCTCTCCAAAGGAAAAGAACTTTTAGCACCATCCAAAAATCAAACATTCATACAGTTTGGTTTTTCGAAAACCAAGTTGAGAAAAATTGGGTAGATGTCATACTTCATCAAATGCTGGATAGCAAAACAAAACAAAAACCCACGCTACCCTATTTCAAATTTATCACATAAATTTTGGCCTACACCGGCTATGATTTCAAAGACAAAGAATCAAAATTTATGCACACAAATATAGGAAAAATGGTTGTGAGCCAAATGCGATATGCAATTCGAGGAAAATAACTTGTTCTACTACAACCAAAAAGTGCAAGACATCGTAGAAGCAATGACCTTCCTCCATCCTCCTCAAATATCCTCAATGACATCTTTTATTAGCAAAGGTAAATGAATTCATAGATTAACATGCTCTTTGAAAGAATGGAGAGAAGAAATATCATTTATCCAATAGCTTCAAGAGAGGATGATGATGATGAGATCTACTAATTGTTTCTTATTTTCTTATGATGCTTATTTATTTTCCTTGCAATTTCCCTTTGTAACTTTCCCTTAATTAAATAAATGATGTCTTTCCTAAATGTTCAATTGTCTATGTTTGCATATTTGAAATTATCGGACTGCATCTTTATCTGACTTTTTGATTTTGACAAAGGGGGAGAAGTATACTCTCAAGGGAGAGTAAAGTATACTCACTACTTAATTGAGGGGGAGTTTAGTTACTCCAAACAAATATTTGTTATTTCTTTTACCACCTCCGCGAGAGATGCATTGTCATCATAAAAAAGGGGAAATGTGGAACCATGTTTTGCAGGTTATTAATCAATGAAATTCTATTGATTACGAACATGCTTTTGATGATGACAACTATTGAAGACGAATATGCTTTTGAAAACCAGTCTTCTTTTATAACTAAAGTCAAGTGAAAGTGGTTAAATATGTAACTAGATCATTAAGATGTGATTCTCAGATGATGGTATCGAAATGGAATATAACTCAAGGTCTCGTCTCAAAGTATAGCTCAAGCAAGGTTTACAAGAGTGAAGCAGCTGGCAAGACTTGAAGTGTGTGAAATATTTCCCGATGCGTCTTAGTGAATATAAATTATAAAATTATAAGGGTGTTCTCAAGAAAACACTTTTAAAAATTCGTTGAAGTCGTGCCAGATGAGTTAGGAGTTGTAACATACATTATGGGCCAATTTATGTTCTTGCCAATTGATTGACACTTATACCTAATCAATTGGGTTAGTGTAAAAATATTCTCTAAGCGATTAGGACATCATATTAATCATCGGTAACGATTATATATATTTTCTTGCCTTTTAAAACTGATTAATCAATTATTTTTTGGCCACCAATTCAATTAAAGCATTATGCCAATCGATTAGCTAATCAATTTTGGCCACAAAAAATTTCCTTTTTTAAGCCAACCCATTGTCTATGAATAGAGGTCCATTCCACAATATTTTTACATCCATAAATGTGATCTTTCATTCCTCACTCTTCGTTCTCTCTCTCTCTCTAAAAATATTTTTGTTTACTTTCTCTCATTAAAGTTTAGTCGTAGAGCTTTCGAGAAAGTCATTTTGCAAGTGAGGCACTTGTAATTCTATAAGGATAAATATGTAAGTTCACCTAGGAATTTTGTTTTTACCTTGGTCAAACAATTTATCCATTTAGATATTATTTTTAGGTTCAAAGTTAAACATGTTAAAAGCTTGGCTTTGGGGATTCCATCCTTGATCATTTTTCTCACAAACGAATGTCTTAGTCCTATATGCCTAGACTTTCCATTGTACACTTCGCTGGATGCTCTTGCTAAAGTGTCTTGGCTATTGCAGTGTATCATCACCTTCGAAACATTGTCTTTAGCTAATGGAACTTCCAACAGAAGATCCTTCAACCATTCCACTTCTTGACCAGCGGAAGCGAGAGCCACGAACTCTGATTCCATAGTCAAAAGAATAATACATGTTTGTTTCTTGCTCTTCCAATAAATTTCTCCTCCAGCTAGTATAAATATCCACCCAGTTGTAGATTTATGATCTCCAACGTTAGATATCTATCTCGCATAAGTATATCCTTCTAGTATGACATGGAACCTACCATAATGAAGGCCAAGGTTTTTGGTTTTCATTAGATAGCCAAAAATACTCGTGATTTCCTTCTTGTATTCATTACTTGGATTACTAGTAAATCTACTCATTTTACTAACTGTAAATAATATATCTGATCTGGTACATTACATTAAGTACATAAGACACCCTATTGCACTTGCATATTCCAATTGAGTTACTGCTCTTCCATTGTTCTTTTGAAGTTTGACGACATGATCAAATGGAGTGGTTACTTCCTTAAATTTTAGGTGTTTGAACTTATCAAGCATTTTCTCAATATAGTGTGTTTGACTAAGTTCATAACCTCCACTATTTCGCTTAACTTCGATCCCTAGAATTGTGTCAACAAGTCCAAGGTCTTTCAATTTGAAAGTGGAAATTAGAAACCTCTTTGTCTCTAGAATTCCATTCAAATTGTTACTAATTGTTAGCATGTTATCAACATAGAGGCAAAGAAATATCAAAATGGTTTTGCACACTTTTATGTATAATCACTTGTCATAAGAATTAGAAATAAATCCATTTGAAATTATCATAAAATTAAATTTTTGATGCCATTGTTTTGGTGCTTGTTTTAAGCCATATAAGGATTTGACAATCACGTAGTCTTCTGGTTGTTCCATGTAGATTTCCTCATCAAGATCTCCATTTAGGAATTTTTTTTAACATCCATCTAATGAACTATAAGGTCATTTAAAGATGCTAAGGCAAACAACAATCTAATTGTGGTTGTCCTTGCTACTGGTGCATATGTGTCAAAGTAATTTATACCTTCCTTTTGTCTAAATCCTTTTGCCACTAATCTGGCCTTATAAGTGTTTAAGGTACCATCACTATGATATTTACTTTTAAACACCCACTTGCATCCAATGGGCCTTGATCCCTTTGGTAAGTCAACAAGTTCCCAAGTGTGGTTTAAAACAATTTAATCCATTTCATCTTGGATAACGTTCTTCCAAAAAGAGGAGTCCCTTGAAGTTATTTCTTCCTTGTAAGTTTTAGGATCATCCCCTAATTGAAGAATGACCAGATCACTTTGCACGAAATTCTTACAATTTCCCTCAACTAGATAAAAGAAAATTAATTGAGGATAAATTTTGCCTGGTCCCAGATTCTTTGTTTTTCATACTCTTTTACTTATCCTAGGCCTGAGTTTTGATTTAATGATTCTATAAGTGCCTTTAGGTTGTATTTCTATAATCCGAGAGGTATCTGTAACACCTCAAAATTTGCCCTCCTCTCTTGGGACTAGCTTGACATATTGCATTGCATTTTTAGGACATTAGGCATTACATCTTTGCATATCATGTGGAAACAATAAGCAAGTCATCCTCCTAGGTCTTTCTCAGAAGATAAAGAGGTTAAAAGATGCAAGCCTGAGGGTCTCATGAATTGATCACTAATCATTTGAGGATTTGTGCTTCAATTAGGGTTTCTTGGTTCTTCAAGGAGTTTGAGCATTATCTTGGTTGAAGTGGTGCATCACCATCATCATGGTCTTATGATCACCAAGAGGTTCATTGTGCTTGATCAGTTCCTTGGGATTAGGGTTTTAACCTCTGGTCAACCCTAATCAGTTGCATTATACCAGTCAGGGTTTACAAGGAGATGAGGTTTTCATGAAGATGGGGATCATCATGTGGTTTGGTTGAGCTTGTATAAGCTAGGGTTTCATTTTGGAGCCATTTCATCAGAAGATTGAGGCTCAAATTCATCTGGGCATGGCCAAGTCATCTATCAGCTGAGAAAGTCAACCAAAAGTCAACTGTTGGATTTGGAGGGGGGAAGTGGTTAGAAATACTTCATTCATGTTCAAACAAGTCTCATTTGACATTTCAAACATCAACATTGAAGAAAATAAAGTCAGGACAAAACTTTCCAAAAATAGAAAGTGACTTGTAATTCAAATTTGCCAAAAATGGAAAGGTTTTCTCCTCAAGATTACATCATCCAAAATGCTTCAAATGAAATTTTGTCCAACATGAAAGTTGTAGATCTTGTTCTCCCATTTCCAAAAAGTCCAAGAACAAGAATTTCTCATGTATGGTTGAGAAGATATGGATCAATCATGGTCAAATGAATTTGAACTTCACAAGTGCATAACTTTTGAACCATAAGGCCAATTGAAGTGGTTCTTTTTGCAACATTCTCTCTTGACATGTACTATCCAATTCATGCATCATAAGCCATGCATTTTGATCACAAAAATATTTGACTTTCCATTTGAATTTTGGAGGGAAAAGTCAAATTCAAAAGTTAAGCATTGTTTTCACTCCCAAGCATTGCATTTGGCTTCCACATAGCATTTCAAGTGAATTTCCCATGCATTTCGTGTACTGTAGCATTGGCATGCACACATGAGGGTAAATTTGCCAATTTGCATCAACACTTCAATTTCATTAATCCTTGGCATTTGGCTTAATTGTGATTAGCATACATCATTAGCACAACATATATATAGCATAATCATAACATAAATTGGATTAACACATCAAAATTCTCAGATCTAGATCCATTTGCACAATTTTCTTCATTTGGTTCTCTCACTTTTTCATCAAATTTCTCCATAAACATTGCTTTGTTCTTGATTAATCCTTCATCCACAAGCATAATTGGAGACTTTGGAAGCTAGATCCAGCAAGAATCGTGCAGATTTGAGAGCTGTTGAAAGTTGCATCCATTAATGGCAGTTGAAGATTTAAGCAATATCAAGCAAGATTAACATCCAATTCTTCATCCATTCATTCATCCAAGAGTTGAGGAGCATCTGTTTCTACATTACCAAGCCTGAAAGCATCGATTTCACTTCTGTAGCTTCTTGAAGGTTAGGATTCGATTCTCATAATTCGTGAAATTGATGTATGCATGTTGTAGATCTTTCTTAGGTGATTAATCTGAGCTTTGTTCCATGAAATTCCATGAAGAAATGACTTAGTTTTGTTGATTTTAAGGTTAGCATGTAAATGTTCTTGGCCTCGATTCTTTTGATATAGTTTGGATTAGAATAAACCAAGCCTTGATCCATGATGTACGTTAGAAGATCTGTCCAATGGTGTGATTGTTTTGAATTTCTGGATGATTTTGTTCTTGAGCTTAAGAACACGTATGAAGGTTGATGAACACCTAGGGTTTTATGTTTCCAGATCGTATTTGATCTTCATGAGCGCGCTGTGCATGTGTTTTTGTGTTTCTCTCCATGTACTGGACCACATGGTGATTACTTGGCATTTTGGTTGGATACGAATGATTCTCATTGCCACATGTACTTAATGAAACGGTGCGTTTCATGATGAAACGCGCTGCTTTCAAATATATACACAGTTCGATTCCCAGTGTTAGCACCTTTCCAAATGCCATTGCCTTTTATCCATATTATTTCAACCATGTTCATACTATGCTTTCATGTGTTTTTTTTATTTTTCATTCATTTACAAAATTCATAACTCCATGAATAATGATCCAAATGACCTGGGAATTTTTGCATTGTTCTCCTCATCATATCTAGTATTTTATGAGATTTTTTCCAGAAATTGTGCACGGTTGGAATTTAATTTTGCTTAGGGATTATTCACATGTGTGCTATCTTGTACCTTGCTTGCCATTTTCTTTGTGAAATGATGAATTTTAATCCAATGCTTTTGAAATTTTGCATGCTTAAACTAGACATCTTAATTGAAATTGTGGTGTTGAGTTTGCATTTTTCTCATTTATGGTTGTTGAGATATTGTCATACGGTGAACTAACTTTAATGTGTTTTTAATCACAATGTCGCGGTTAGCAAGAGTCGCCACCGACTTTTCTTTTATCCAATAAGGAAAGGTGGAAAAGAACAGGAAAGACCTTAATTTAGATTCTTAGGTTCGGGAGGTACATTATACAAAGGGAAGGTGTTAGCACCCTTTGTATCCATGGTTATCCATGGGCTCTTAATTGCTCAATCATTTATGTTTTTTCTCGTTTGAAAAAGTGTTTGAAAAATGTGTAGGAAATGTTTTGAAAAGGAGAATTTAACTTTGTAATGATTCTCGTATGAATGTATACAAAGTGGTTATCTCGTTTAGTTTTGAAAGTCGTTTAGAAAAATATAACTCGGCAATGATCCTAGTACGGATGTATGCCAAGTGGTGATTTTCTAAAAAGGATGTTTTGAAATGTGTGAGGTGCGAAAAATATTTTAGGTTATGAATAAGCAATTAAGAGTTATACCTATCCGAGGTCTTTACGGGCATTTCCTATCCTTATGAGGGTAAAACTGTCCTTACCATTGAGGAGTAAGTAGTTTCATCCTTTGGATGTAAAAGGGTCATCGTAGGGTCATCGATTGGTCATTGAAGGCAACAGTTGTGAGGATACCTTAGCATTCGAAGGGACTATCATCATTTAACCGTAGGCTACACCGAAGGGTCATCGAGGGACAAAGGCAACACTCGAGGGACTATGATGATTTAACCGAAGGGTCTTTGCTAAGTGCATCCCCATATTCGCGGGACATGACCGTAATGCCATAATCGTAGGGTAACAAAGAGAGGTCCGAGATCACTTATTTAAAGACAAAGTTTTACAATTAATTAGGTAACCGTAATCAAGTAGGTAATTAGGTCCACATTAAAATTAATACATTAAGACCAATTAAGCTATTAGGGTGGATCTTCGCCATAAAATCGATACATTAAAATCAATTGAGTAATTCAGGGTGAATCTCCATAAGGGTACCCCACAAATAAAGTGAGATACCTAACAAGCAATCCTTTCCTGGGGTATGTGAACCTTTACAAAACTCAACAAAACATGTCAGAACACCAAATCAGGGTGCAATCGAGGATTACACCACAAGGAAAAAGATCACAATAGTAAATAGGGTCTGATAAATGATGCATGGCTACGCTAAAACATGAGTGAAAAAATTAGAACAGAAAAGTCAGCTACTGTCACGTTCGCGCCTGCCTTGCCTAGCGAAGGCGTAGCGAATACTCGCTGCATGCTCGCTTAGCGAAGTGCTAGCGAGCGGCTGCGGATTCTGGTTTTGATATCAGTACAATTTCAACCAATTCTATGCCTTATGGCTTTCATTACTGCAATTATATGGTTAATCATTTAAGGTATTCAGGTACATACTAAAGTTCACATGCCAAACTTAAGCTATTTTCATAAATCTAATCATAAAGCCATATGCAAATTAAGAATATAAGGCCGTAAAAGCAATGTAAACCTGTTGGCAGCTGAATTGCGACTTCGAATCGGCAAATCGGATTGAATGGGCAGGGGTAGACTTTGGCGCCGCCGAGTTCCTTCAGGGTTTGTCTCTAGTGAGTATCAGGGTTTGCTTGCCAGGGCTCTCCTCTCTCTGTTTTCGTTCTCCTTTTGTTCTCCTTTTGTTCTCCCTCCTTCGTGACTGAAACTTGGCTATTTATAGTGATTGTGATGACCTAATGGGCTCAGAATGAAGCCCAGAAATTCTGATATTCGCAAGCTTCGCTAGGCGAAGGAGTTGCTCGCCTAGCGAGCAAGCTAGTTTGGGCTTTTACTGGATCTGGCGCTTCGCTGGGCGAGTTGCATAACGAAGGGTTCGCTAGGCGAAGGAATTGCTCGCCTGGCGAGCAAGCTAGTTTGGGCCTTTTTCTGGAGTGGGTCTGTTGTGAGCTGGCCTTTTGTTCCTTTAAGATCAGTGCCTTGCAGAATAAGTCGGAGTGTCTTGAAAAATGTTTTATAAGATTAGTGGGCAAATTTTGGGGTATGACAGCTGCCGCTGTTCAATATTCTTGAACCGAGAGAGTTAGGATGGCAAGTATGCCATTCGTGGTCTGGAGGTGGAAGATTATTGAACACTAGAATGCCCCAAAAATTTGCACTTGTCAATTAGTCTTGATGGAGATGGGCTTAAAGATGCCATCCAGGAAGTTTGATGATGGAAACTTCAGAGTGCGTCGTACATTAGACAATATCTGAAGCCATGGATGTCATACCGGGTCACACGCTAGACCGTATAGTGAGTTATCCATTAGGCTGTTGACTTCGCTGGGGAGTCAGGGTGTGCTATACGCTGCTGGGGATAAGGGATCAGAATGAATCATACGCTAGACCGCATCTGAATCCCAGAGTGAGTTGTTCATTGGGCGGATGACTTCGCTGGGGATGGAAGATCAGAATGAATCGTACGCTAGATTGTATCTGAGTTGCAGAATGAGCCGTACGTTAGGCTGTATCTGACGAAGGTGGAATCAGAATGGATCATACGCTAGATCGCATCTGAGTTGAAGGTCCAAATGGGTCGTACGTTAGACCGTATTGGAGTTGCAGAATGAGCCGTACGTTAGGCTGTATCTGAAGAAGAAAGTAGTCGTACGCTAGACTACACCTCGGAATGTACCGTACGCTAGGCAGCATCTGAGGATTTGAAGGTCCAAATGGGTCGTACGTTAGACCGTATTGGAGTTGCAGAATGAACCGTACGTTAGGCTGTATCTGAAAGAGAAAGTAGTCGTACGCTAGACTACACCCCGGAATGTACCGTACGCTAGGCAGCATCTGAGGATTTGAAGGTCCAAATGGGTCGTACGTTAGACCGTATTGGAGTAGTTGAAGGTCAGAATGGATCGTACGTTAGATCGTATCTGAGTTGAAGGAGTCATATGTTGGGCTGAATCAGAATGAACCGTACGCTAGGCGGTATCTGATAATATTTGTTGCTGTATTCGCGATGAATATCCGGGGTGGGCTTAGAGATGCCACCATCAGGAGAATATCAGAACGTTCGTCAGAATGGATATCCATCTGGATTCTATCTGAAAAATGTGTCTGAATCTTGGATGTGATCAGGAGGATAATTAACCTGAAAAATAAAGTTAGTTTCATGCAATGTCATGATGCATGAGATGTTTTATGCCTGCGAGCGTGGTATGCATATGCATGCTATGAAATGATGTAAAGTATATGATGCGGAATGAAATAAATGTGAACATTGTATGCAGGTATGTGATGTGACATGATGTAATGAATGCATTATGCGTCTGAAACGTTCTTCCAGGGGACTCTATTGGGGAAATAAATCTAGTCTTCTGGTCGGAGATATTTGTATTGATGACCCGGTCTCAGGTGGGGTATCTGATTTCTGTCTGATGGTAGAAACATTCGACAGAGCCTGGCTGGGGATAGAAGAGATGACCCATTTGTCTAGTGATGCCCATTTCTTCTGGGGAATAACTGGCTTAGCCGGGGAATAGAATTGGCAACAGATTCATTGGAAAGCCTGGTTAGACCTTCTCCTCGATCCTGAAGTCGTATGGTGATTGCTATTACTATTCTAGGCATGCAATTGTTTGTAAACATTGATCATATTCAAATGCATAAATCAATTCAAATTAAATCAATGGACGTTTACGCAAACAAAACAGAGAAGTAAAAACGAAATCATTTATTTGGAAATAAAATTGTATTGATTTTGAAAGAGGGCCCGTAAACAGGCAATTTGTGTACAAGGAGACAGAAATCCTAGTAAGAGGAAATTGTCAGGCAAACAAAGAGAAAGCTATGCAGAGAAAGTCCTATTGATTCTAATTCCACCACTGTCATTATGTCTTCAAGCATCTCATCTCCTGCTGTCGGATGGAAGTGATTAGCTTGTTCAGTCCCTTGGAACTTGGGTGAAGCTGACAGAGAACGGGACATAGTCATACGTTTTAATCCCTAATTTTTGCCTGGACCGCCTTTTCAGGTTTTCAGTCCACCAGGATACCCTTTTTTTCCCAAGCCGCCTTTTCAGGTTTTCGACTTGCCGGGTGTACGTCTTTATATGTTTATCCCTAATTTTTGCCCGAACCCTTTTGGTTCGCCGGGATGCCCTTACTTTTGCCTAGGTACATCGACCTAGCGGGTCTCTTTTATGCGTAGTATTTTTTAACTATGTCTGCGTTCACGGGATGTGGGAAGTCTTCACCATCCATAGTAGTGAGCATCATGGCACCTCCTGAGAATACTCTTTTGACCACAAATGGTCCTTCATATGTAGGAGTCCACTTGCCCCTAGGATCACCCTGTGGTAGTATGATACGCTTGATTACCAAGTTACCAGCCTGATATACCCTTGGCTTAACCTTCTTATTGAAAGCTTTGATCATCCGTTTCTGGTACATCTGACCATGACAAACAGCTGCCAATCTCTTCTCATCAATCAAATTTATCTGGTCGAGTCGAGTTCGAATCCATTCATCTTCATCTAAGCCTGCCTCTTTCATGATTCTTAGAGAGGGAATCTGAACTTCCACTGGTAAAACGGCTTCCGTTCCGTAGACTAAAGAGAACGGAGTTGCCCCTGTCGAAGTGCGCACTGAAGTGCGATAACCATGGAGAGCGAATGGTAACATCTCATGCCAGTCTTTGTACGTTACTGTCATCTTTTGTATGATCTTCTTGATATTCTTATTAGCAGCCTCCACAACGCCGTTCATCTTTGGCCGGTACGGAGAAGAGTTATGGTGTTTTATTTTGAACTGCGTGCAGAGTTCCGTAATCATCTTGTTGTTCAAGTTAGTACCATTATCAGTGATAATTCTTTCAGGGATGCCATACCGACAAATGAGACTACTCTTGATGAACCGTGCCACCGCATTCCTGGTGACAGAAGCAAATGAGGCCGCCTCTACCCACTTTGTAAAGTAATCAATAGCCACGAGGATGAAGTGATGTCCATTAGAAGCCGTTGGTTTAATCTCTCCAATCATATCAATGCCCCACATTGCAAAGGGCCAAGGGGCTGTCAACACATTCAATGGAGCAGGAGGTACATGTACTTTGTCCGCATAGATCTGGCACTTGTGACAAGTTCTGGAGTGATGGTGGCAATCAGCTTCCATGATAGACCAATAATACCCTGATCTCAGAATCTTCTTGGCCATCGTATGTCCACTAGCATGAGTCCCAAAAATACCGTCATGCATGTCTTCCATAATCTTTTCTACTTCCTTTTTATCCACACAGCGAAGCAAAGTCGAATCATGATTACGTTTGTATAATACTCCATTACTCAAAAAGAATTTAGCGGAGAACTTCCTCAGGAATTTTCTGTCATTGATGGATGCCCCTTCAGGGTATTCCTGAGTTTCTAAATATTTTTTCACTTCGTGGAACCAAGGTTTCTCCTCTACTCCCTCAGTATTAAGTTCATAACAATATGCTGGTTCATCTAATCGTTCAATGGTGATCCTGGGAGCTTCACTGTCCCACCTGACTCTGAACATAGATGACATGGTAGCCAATGCGTCTGCCAACTGATTTTCTTCTCGTGGAATATGTTCGAATGTAATCTCTTCAAAGTACGGGAGCAATGTCAACACCCGCTCTCGATAAGGGATGAGATTCGGATGTTTAGTGTCCCATTCTCCTTTGATTTGACTGATTACTAAGGCTGAATCTCCGTACACACTCAAAAACTTGATTTTCAGGTCTATAGCAGCCTTGAGTCCCAAAATACATGCTTCATACTCTGCCATATTATTGGTACAATGAAAACATAGTCTAGCAGTGAAAGGCGTATGGCAACCCCTGGGAGAAATAATTACAACACCAACACCATTGCCCAATGCATTAGAAGATCCATCAAAAACCATAGTCCATCGGGATCCTGGTTCGGGTCCTTCATTCGGTCCAGGTTTTTCATGATCAGTAACAAGCATGACATCCTCATCTGGGAACTCAAAATTCATAGAGTGGTAGTTGTCCACCGCTTGATGAGCCAAATGATCAGCTAGCACGCTTCCTTTGATTGCTTTCTGGGTAGTATACTGGATATCATATTCCGTTAAAATCATCTGCCATCTTGCGATTCTCCCGGAGAGAGCGGGTTTCTCAAATATATATTTGATAGGATCCATCTTAGAAATCAATAAAGTGGTATGATTCAACATGTACTGTCTTAGTCGGCGAGCAGCCCAGGCCAAAGCACAACAAGTTTTCTCGAGCAGTGAGTATCTTGTTTCACAGTCGGTAAACTTTTTGCTAAGGTAGTATATGGCATGCTCTTTTCGACCAGACTCGTCATGTTTCCCCAACACACACCCCATTGAATTTTCTAACACGGTCAAATACATGATTAGAGGTCTTCCTTCAACTGGTGGTATCAGGATCGGAGGTTCCTGGAGATACTTCTTGATTTTGTCAAAAGCTTCTTGACATTCGTCATTCCATATCATCTCTTGATTCCTCCTCAGCAGTTTGAAGATGGGTTCGCAGGTAGCAGTTAAATGGGAGATAAACCGGGTGATGTAATTCAAACGTCCCAAGAAACCTCTGACTTCTTTATCGGTACGGGGAACTGGCATTTCTTGAATAGCTCTCACCTTAGCCGGGTCAACCTCAATTCCTTTACCACTGACAATAAAGCCCAAGAGTTTACCGGATCTTACCCCAAAGGTGCATTTGTTCGGATTCAATCTCAACCTATATTTCTTCAACCTTTCGAACAGTTTGTATAAATGATCGAGGTGTTCTCCTTCAGTATGAGATCTGGCTATCATGTCATCCACATATACTTCTATTTCATGATGAATCATATCATGAAACAAAACCACCATAGCGCGCTGGTACGTTGCCCCGGCGTTCTTTAAGCCGAATGGCATTACTTTGTAACAGAAAGTGCCCCATGTCGTCACAAACGTAGTTTTCTCCATGTCCTCAGGTGCCATCTTAATCTGATTATAACCCGAGAATCCATCCATGAAGGAGAATACTTTGTGTTGAGCGGTGTTATCTACCAGAACATCGATGTGCGGGAGTGGAAAGTAATCTTTGGGACTTGCTTTATTCAAATCTCTGTAATCTACGCACATTCGCACCTTACCATCCTTCTTCGGCACTGGTACCACATTAGCAACCCATTGAGGATAAGAAGTAACAGCTAGGAAACCGACATTGAATTGTTTCATAACCTCGGCTTTGATTTTCTCAGACATTTCAGGACGCATGCGGCGGACTTTTTGCTTGACAGGATGACAGTCTTCCTTCATTGGCAGAGGATGCACTACTATGTCAGTATCCAATCCTGGCATGTCTTCATAAGACTAAGCAAAAATCTCTACATAGTCATGTAACATCTGAATCAATCTTTCTTTGATACTGTTTTCCAAGCCTGCTCCTATCTTGACTTCTTTTCTGTCTACTTCAGTACCCAGATTCACAATTTCGATTGACTCTTCATGCGGCTGTATAGTCCTTTCTTCTTGCAGTAACAGTCGGGCAAGCTCTCCAGGTACTTCACAATCTTCCTCACTTCCATCCTCGGCTTGGTAGATCGGATTTTCAAAGTCATAACGAATAGTAGTAGAACTATTCTCAATAGGATCCAGAGTGGATACGGATCTGCAATTTGTGACGTGAGTGTGTGTAAGAAAGCATAGCTTGATTGAGAGCTAACAGGAAAGATAAAGAGCGCAATATTTGAATGCGAAAAGTCCATTGATTTATTGAATATGAATATGCTTATGAAAATGACAAAACCCTTAACAAATTAGCTATTGTGCCCCGGTCATAGACACAATGCCTTAAGAAGTTCAAAAAACTAAAATTTGCAACACTAAATAGACAATAACAATTACTCCTGACTAAAGGTAATCGGGATAGTGTCTTCAGCCTTCCAATTATTGAGTCCGTCACCAATTGTTGGAAAAATCCAGCTATCCAGGTCGCAATCGCTATCAGCATCTTCTACAGCATTGATTTGATCTTTGACCATCTTTTCAGAGTTAAATCCCAGACCAGATTTATCAGACTTGTAGGGTATGTTGATCAGTTGACCCCAACCAGTACGACCACCATTTTCGACCACAGCTTGAGCATCTTTCAGAGAGATCATGGCGGGAGGAGCTCGAACAACCTCGGGCACAAGGGGAGTTGGCTTAAGGACTGGACCGGGCGGAGGAACCACTTCAAATGACTGAGACGGAGTCTCGAAGAATTCACCTTCCATCTCAACGTATCTGAAGGCATGCACACTACTGACGATATACTCTTCTTCCCCACACACAGTGACGATCTTACCCTCTATTGGATATCTCAGCTTTTGATGGAGAGATGAAGCTACAACACTTGCCCCATGAATCCAAGGGCGTCCCAGCAAGCAGGAATAGGCAGGACGAATGTTCATTACATGAAAGATAGTGTTGAAGACTTGAGGTCCTATCTTGATAGGGAGAACCACTTCACCATGGACAACACTCTTCGCACCATCGTAAGCACGCACCACAATGTCACTAGGCTTCAGTTCAATGCTCTTGCAGTCAAGTTTATCGAGCACGGCTTTCGGTAGCACATTCAAAGAAGAGCCGTTATCGATCAACACATGAGACAAGGTGATCCCCTTACACTCAATGGAGATATGCAGAGCTTTATTGTGATTCTTCCCTGCTGGTGTTAGGTCAGCATCAGAAAAGCCTAGGCCATTGTCAAGAGCCAGATGAGCAACATAATTTTCGAACTGATCGACGAATGTTTCCTGAGGTACATGAGCAGTCTTCAAGAACTTTATCAAGGCATTGACATGAGATTCAGAAGATAACAACAAGGATAACATCGAGATTTTGGACGGGGTATGCCCCAACTGTTCTACCACATCAAAATCACTCTTGCGGATGATTTTCAGCACTTCTTCCATTTCTCGTTTGGCAACATCTTCAGTAGTAACTTCGACCGATGTCTCTGACCGAGGAGGGTTGACTGCTGGTTCCCTTCCTCGAGTTTCAGGGGCGGGAGGTGAGATTGCTGGAGAGAAGATCCTTCCACTTCGAGTAACTTTACTAGTCCCAACAATGTCATTAGGATTAGCAGAATTACCAACCTGCTTTACGCCATGGACGTAAATATCACCTCCATAATTCCACGGAATGGCTTTGCTTGAGGAATACGGTACTGGGCCAGGTGCAGTAATGATTAGGGGAGCTACCTTGGGCTCAACAGTAATCTTCACGGGTACTCTGGGAGCAGTAATCTTCACCGGAACTTTGGACCTTGCAATCACAGATATTTCTTCAACAGTGTTTCCCACCTTAGGAATCCTTTCAAAGAGAATTGTACGATCATCTATCAGCCGTTGAATACCATTTCTCAACTTCAAGCAATCCTTGGGTCGGGATATACAGAGATCGCAATTTTCCGCACAACCTGGAAATAAACCAGCTTGCAACAACTTCTTATTGACGGCCAGGAGGGGAGATGCTAAGTCAGCTACATTAGAAATATGAGAGTAGTCATCCACAGCATTAACAGCCTTGTCATGATTAGGCATAGGTGCAGTGATGACATTAGGAGTTTCCGGAGGCTCGAATTCAATTTCCCCAGCGTCGATCATATCCTGAATTTTGTTCTTCAACAACCAACAATCGTTTGTATCATGCCCGGGGCTATCGGAGTGATATGCACACCTGGCATTGGGATTATAACGAGGAGAGGTAGTGTTGACATTTGCAGGAGGGCCTCTGAGAGTGATTAAGTTTGCCTTTAGCATACTTTGCAGTGCTTGTGCTAAAGTCATATTGATCTTGGTAAACTGCCTTCTTGGTCTGTCTTGTCTGTGCTGGAAGTTTTGAGCTGGCGGGGCTGCAATTGTGATTGCTCCAACGGCATGGTCACCATTTTTCTTATTACGATTCTTTTGACCGTACACAGCATTCGATTCATTCTTCCCCTGATAGGACCTTTTTCTACTTACAGAGGTAGCCGCCTGTATCTTTCCATTTCGAATGCCGCTCTCCACCCGTTCACCTGTCAATATAAGTTTAGTGAAACCTGATGAAGAACTTCCCAGCAGATGGCTGTAAAATGGGCCAGTCAGTGTACCCATGAACATGTCTACTAATTCTCGATCAGTCATAGGGGGTTTGACTCTGCCAGCCAAATCTCTCCATTTCTGAGCATATTCTTTGAAGCTTTCTTTAGATCCCATAGTCATATTCTGCAACTGTAGCCGAGTAGGTGCTAGTTCAGAATTATACTGGTAGTGCTTGTAGAAAGCTGTCGCTAAATCAGTCCAGGTGCGGATGTTAGAACTTTCGAGCTGATAATACCATTCCAACTGAGTGCCAGACAGACTCTCTTGGAAGAAATGGATCCATAGCTTCCTATCAGTGGTATGCGGCTGAATATTTCTCACATAAGCCCTCAGATGCATCTGAGGACAGGACGCACCATCGTACTTAGTGAAAGTGGGGATTTTGAATTTGCGAGGAATGGTCACATCGGAGACCAGACCCAAACTTTCGAAATCCAGATCGGGCGCCTTCTGACCCTCCATGGCTAGCATACGTTCTTCCAGCAACTTGTACTTATCATCTCTTGGAGAGTACTGTTCATTTTCATAATCTTCATCGTCATCCTCAGGGTTGGTGGAATCAACATTCTCCTCCTCTGAATCATTCTCCGTCTCCTCTTCTGGACCATTCGGAATTCTAAACTTGACTCTTGCGGCCTGTCTCTTAAGCCTTCTTCCCGGGTTAATGTAACCCACAGGTTTCTGGTCTTTCTTCTTCTCGAGCAGGAGAGCCTTCAGTTCTTCCTGCCCCTTGGATAAGCTCAGCATCATCTCCTGGAATTGAGCATTCTGAGCCTGGAGATCTTTGACAGTTTGTTCGAGAGCCATTTTTCTGTTTAAGAGGCAGACCGTGAGAATATGGTCCTTTAGAATACCTGTTATGCAATGTTATGTTATGCTATGCAATGCATGAAATGTTTTCAAGGACTTTTGGAATTTAACTTTGCGTAAACTACTAAAATAGAGGAACTTTTATTACTAACTTCTTAATCAGTGTTCATTACAAAAAGATAATAATAAAATACAATAAAAGCTCAAGTCTCCCAGGGACGGCTTCTTTTTGGGCGAAGATATGTATTGAGTCTTCGTTCCTCATTAAGCTGGCTGGTGAGCTCTAGTACTTTCTTCTTTTCTGCATTGAACTGAGCTTCGAAAGTATCCCTTTCCTCTCTCAACTGGGTCCAGGATCTCTTCAATTCCTCAACATCGGTAGGCATATCTGGATAAGGAATGATCTGAGAAGTACTTCCTTCAACTCCTGGTTCAACAACCAATGGCCCGACTGCAAGATATGGCATGACGAGTTCACGAGCTCTGGCGCGTACCCATCTGAGATAAGGCTCCATAGGAATAGAATTTTTCTGTCCTAAAGTGCTTCTTTTCACCATGCCCCAAGCTCGTACAAACCTTTGACGGAGACCTTGAGAGTCATTGTCATAGTCAAACACTGTACCTTGAATAATCCTTTCATGTGGACCATCTCTTCGAGCACAACCAAACTGACGTAAGGCTAAGGCGGGATTATAAGTAATACCTCCTCTTATCCCCATGAGTGGTACATTAGGAAATTCTCCGCAACGGTCGATGAGGATAACATTTTCTCTGAGATTAGAACACCAACGGATGTCTGAATGGGAGAGTGCCATTATCCTTTGAGACCATTTCAGATTTTGATCATTCTTCAAGATTGATTGAGGAAGGTGCGAAATAAACCACCTAGACAACAGAGGTACGCAGCACATGAGAGTCCCTTGTCTCTTCATAGTACGGTTGCGAAGGGAATGCAAAATATCTCCGAGCAAGGCAGGCACAGGGTTATGAGTGAGGAATATCTTAATAGCATTCATGTCTATGAATTGGTCCGGATTAGGGAATAACACCAAACCATAGATCAGTAATGCTAGGACATCTTCAAAAGCATGGACATTCATAACTTTTAGGAATTCTCGGGCCTTATTTATCAGAAATTTGGCAAGTAAACCCTTAACTCCACTTCTTGTCACCCAATTAGTTTCAATGTCAGACTTTGTCATGTGTAAAGCTGCGGCAACTTCTTCAGACTTTGGAATCTTTTCTAAACCACTGAAAGGTGTCTGATCAAGAATAGGTATCCCAAGCAACTTGGAGAATTCTTCTAATGTGGGTACCAACTGATAATCTGGGAAAGTGAAGCAATGATGTTTAGGATCGAAGAACTGGAATAGGACTCTCATCATATCTTCTTTGAAACCAGTGGTAACCAAATTGAGGAGATGACCATGTTTCTTGATGAACTGAGCATGATCGGGAAGTTCTGACACTAAATCCTTGAGTTGAGGAGAGATCGTTACAAGATTGATCCGGATAGTTTTCCTGGAAGCCATAACCTGTTTAACAGAGCAAAGCTAAATTCCTAAGTCCTTGAAATGGTTAGTACAATGATGTTATGATGTTATGATGTTATGATGTTATGATGTTATGCAAATAATAAGCATAAACAAGTCACACAATCACTCCTAGGTTTTAAGGCTTGCATGAGTTCCATAGGTAAGTACCCTCCCCACTGAAGTTTGGTTGGTTCAACCTGTCCTAGAATAGTAACCGGGTTCTAGAAGGATCTCAAATCATCGACCTTTCCTTAAGTCCACTTCAGTGCAACACCAAGTGGTTGACCAAAGCTTCCCTAAAGTCCAATCTCAAAGAGTGTAGTATCGAGTATCAACCAACCCCAGTCGGAACCGAAGCCAGTTATCTCACTACTTTCTAATGGCTAGGATGAGTCAATTAGGGTTCTAAAGGTCTGGTTAATGCTTTGATGACACCACGAGAATGCCAAATATTTCCTCAAGTAAACATGAGGAACATCAGGACATCCAAAGTGTCACATTAACCGTAGCCATCATTTTAACCATTCCAGTATACGCCGGATAGTCGCGATGATCTATTGCTACTTGCCTAAGGTACACTAGATCCGAGTGTAGGATCTTTCACTCAACAATTCCCTTAAAAGAAGGAACAATTTAAAACATAAATGATTTTTTTTTAAGGTGACCTCTCTTTGTAGTCCCCAGCAGAGTCGCCAGTTCTGTCATACGGTGAACTGACTTTAATGTGTTTTTAATCGCAATGTCGCGGTTAGCAAGAGTCGCCACCGACTTTTCTTTTATCCAATAAGGAAAGGTGGAAAAGAACAGGAAAGACCTTAATTTAGATTCTTAGGTTCGGGAGGTACATTATACAAAGGGAAGGTGTTAGCACCCTTTGTATCCATGGTTATCCATGGGCTCTTAATTGCTCAATCATTTATGTTTTTTCTCGTTTGAAAAAGTGTTTGAAAAAGTGTTTGAAAAATGTGTAGAAAATGTTTTGAAAAGGAGAATTTAACTTTGTAATGATTCTCGTATGAATGTATACAAAGTGGTTATCTCGTTTAGTTTTGAAAGTCGTTTAGAAAAATATAACTCGGCAATGATCCTAGTACGGATGTATGCCAAGTGGTGATTTTCTAAAAAGGATGTTTTGAAATGTGTGAGGTGCGAAAAATATTTTAGGTTATGAATAAGCAATTAAGAGTTATACCTATCCGAGGTCTTTACGGGCATTTCCTATCCTTATGAGGGTAAAACTGTCCTTACTATTGAGGAGTAAGTAGTTTCATCCTTTGGATGTAAAAGGGTCATCGTAGGGTCATCGATTGGTCATTGAAGGCAACAGTTGTGAGGATACCTTAGCATTCGAAGGGACTATCATCATTTAACCGTAGGCTACACCGAAGGGTCATCGAGGGACAAAGGCAACACTCGAGGGACTATGATGATTTAACCGAAGGGTCTTTGCTAAGTGCATCCCCACATTCGCGAGACATGACTGTAATGCCATAATCGTAGGGTAACAAAGAGAGGTCCGAGATCACTTATTTAAAGATAAAGTTTTACAATTAATTAGGTAACCGTAATCAAGTAGGTAATTAGGTCCACATTAAAATTAATACATTAAGACCAATTAAGCTATTAGGGTGGATCTTCGCCATAAAATCGATACATTAAAATCAATTGAGTAATTCAGGGTGAATCTCCATAAGGGTACCCCACAAATAAAGTGAGATACCTAACAAGCAATCCTTTCCTGGGGTATGTGAACCTTTACAAAACTCAACAAAACATGTCAGAACACCAAATCAGGGTGCAATCGAGGATTACACCACAAGGAAAAAGATCACAACAGTAAATAGGGTCTGATAAATGATGCATGGCTACGCTAAAACATGAGTGAAAAAATCAGAACAGAAAAGTCAGCTACTGTCACGTTCGCGCCTGCCTCGCCTAGCGAAGGCGTAGCGAATACTCGCTGCATGCTCGCTTAGCGATATGCTAGCGAGCGGCTGCGGATTCTGGTTTTGATATCAGTACAATTTCAACCAATTCTATGCCTTATGGCTTTCATTACTGCAATTATATGGTTAATCATTTAAGGTATTCAGGTACATACTAAAGTTCACATGCCAAACTTAAGCTATTTTCATAAATCTAATCATAAAGCCATATGCAAATTAAGAATATAAGGCCGTAAAAGCAATGTAAACCTGTTGGCAGCTGAATTGCGACTTCGAATCGGCAAATCGGATTGAATGGGCAGGGGTAGACTTTGGCGCCGCCGAGTTCCTTCAGGGTTTGTCTCTAGTGAGTATCAGGGTTTGCTTGCCAGGGCTCTCCTCTCTCTGTTTTCGTTCTCCTTTTGTTCTCCTTTTGTTCTCCCTCCTTCGTGACTGAAACTTGGCTATTTATAGTGATTGTGATGACCTAATGGGCTCAGAATGAAGCCCAGAAATTCTGATATTCGCAAGCTTCGCTAGGCAAAGGAGTTGCTCGCCTAGCGAGCAAGCTAGTTTGGGCTTTTACTGGATCTGGCGCTTCGCTGGGCGAGTTGCATAACGAAGGGTTCGCTAGGCGAAGGAATTGCTCGCCTGGCGAGCAAGCTAGTTTGGGCCTTTTCTGGAGTGGGTCTGTTGTGAGCTGGCCTTTTGTTCCTTTAAGATCATTGCCTTGCAGAATAAGTCGGAGTGTCTTGAAAAATGTTTTATAAGATTAGTGGGCAAATTTTGGGGTATGACAGATATGATCTGGTTAATGTAGGTGTGACAATGTGTGTCACACCATTGCTTGCTCAATTTGATGAATTTCTTTGCCATGCCAAATAAATGCCAAATGATGTGATTTTTTGCATGATGCTTCTTCGGGAGGTTAGGATTTCTCATGAAATTTTGTGGAATTTTTGGATTGATTTCTGATTTGTTTGGTATTTTTCTTGCTGGATGATCATTTGTGGACTTTTGGATAGTCATGAATTTCAATGATTTGTGAAATGATGGTTGTTTATCATATGGATGTGAAATTTTGCACATTGTTTCTAGACACTTTGAAGTTTATTGTGGCTTTGGTTTGAGGCATTTATCATTTTTCAATTCTGTTTTAGGCTTGTGTTAAGATGATGTAGCATTTTGTGCCCTATTTGAGCTTGTTTTGCTTATCTTGACTTGATGAATTTGATTTCCATGCTTAAACTTTTCCAAATGCCTTGATTTTTGGTATGTTGATCATGTGATGTGTTCTGTTTAGCCATGATTTTTCTTAGGATTTATTGAATCATTTTGGAATTAATGTTGATTTGTTCATGCTGTTGCTTCAATGAGCTTTCAACTTGCATGCTTTGCCTTATTTGACTTGTGAAATGATTTTGGTGTATGATATGGATGTGGAACCACTTGGATATTGTTATCATTGGATTGAAGTTGATTCATGTCAATTTTCATGTTCTGTTTTGAATTATTTCTCCCTCTTTGACCCTAGGCCTTGTCCTAGTGGTTTGTGCTTATGTTTGAGCTTTGTTTTCAGGATAAGAAGCATATGGCCTTGAGGAGATTGGTTCACATTGCTTAAGTTGGCTTGTTTGGTTGATGATGACTAACTTTGACTTATTTTGTAGGGTGCTTTTAGCTCCTTTGAGTTGAGCTTGTGCCTTGCACATTATTGCCTTGCTTGTTTGACCTTGTCTGTTGACTGTTGACTATTGGATTGTCTGTTTGACTTTTTGAGTTGTATACTGACTGAGTTAGATTGTTTTCAGGTACATTAGTTGCTTAAGTTCTTTTGAACTTGCTTTTGCTGTTGCTTGGTTTCTGGACTCCCACACTTTCATTTGTCTGAAAGCTCTCCCAGGCCAGGGATAAGAGCTGTGAGGTCTTATCTTCACTTCCCATTTCATCTGCTTCACCCTAACTCTCAATGTTAGGGTTAAGAGCTAACATCACCCGATTCCAGTTGGCTTGTGTTTCACAGCCTAACCTTGTGTGAGCCCACTTTGTTTGTATATAGTGTGTGCTAATTGTGTGTATGTTTGCTCTGCTTTGCTTATGATGTTTAGGATAGCTTGCTGCCTGTGCAAGTTAGATAGAAACCTCAACCTAGGACCATTGTGGATTACATGATAACTATTAGGCTCGAGTCAGTCTCCCTTCTAGTTTGTCATTTCCCTGTCTCTGGTTAGGTTAGAAGTTTCTCCCCTGTTAAGGGGAACTACGTTGCCCTGATCCTCATACCAGATGAGGTACGTAGGCAGGAGATTGTACGAGATCTCTCCGGGCACCCTTTTCTTTTTTGAGTGTGTTGTGCTTGACAGCTATCAGGCTCGAGTTCCCGACTCCCTGTTAGTCTGTGTGTTCACCCTTTTTTCTTTTTGTGTGTGTTTGCTTGACAGTTATTAGGCTCGAGTTCCCGACTCCCTATTAACTTGTTGTTTGTTATCCTTCTTGTGTGTAGGAGATAGATGTAAGACCAGCGATTGGCATTCCGTATCCCATTGTTGTGTGCTTGGAGTCCGATATAAGTCCAGCAATTGGCAGTTGGTTTCCTATGTGTGTTTGTTGGTTCAGAGTCTGATGTAAGTCCAGCGATTGGCATTCGGTTTCCATGTTTGCCTGTTTGTGTGTGTTTTGTTTCGGCGTGCGTGAGCCGAACTACGGTAGCTCTGATTCTCATTCCAGATGAGATACGTAGGCATAGGATGCGATATCCTAGCGAGCCCGTTTCCCCCTTTTCTTCCATCTGTGTTGTTTCGAGTGTGTGTGTGTGATGTTTGTGAGCAGTTTTAGCAACCTTTCTTCTATTCTTTTGAGCGTGGATCCCGTCGAGTACGACGGATGCGTAGGGGTGCTAATACCTTCCCTTCGCATAACCGACTCCCGATCCCATCTCTCTTTGGTCGCGAGACCATGTCTTTTCCAGGTTTACTTCGAGCGTTTCCTTTCCCTCTTTGGGATAAATAACGCACGGTGGCGGCTCTGTTTGTTTTGTTTTTGCCCGCCGATTGTTTTTCGCGGATGCGACAGTATCTTTTCCACAAGATTCTTTAATTGCGGTCGACTCTGATTCTTTATCCTTGGTGATAATATTTTCAAAGAATTATATATCCCGGGATTCTATAATTACATTAGTCTCTAAATTTAAGGGTCTATATGCTTTACAATTTTGTGCATATCCTACAAAAGCACATCTTATTCCTCGAGGACCCACCTTGGTTCTTTTAGGATCCATGTTTTTGTAGTAAGCCACACACCCCCACATTTTAAAGTAACCTATATTTGGTGCTCTTCCTTTCCATGCCTCATATGGAGAAATACAAGTTTTCTTTAAAGGAAATCTATTAATCATATGGCAAGCGGATAATAAGGCCTCACCCGACAAATTGAGGGGTAATTCAGAATGCATCAACATGACATTCATCATCTCTTGATATGTTCAATTCTTTCTTTTGGCCATGCCATTTTCTTACGGTGTGCGAGGTGTCAAACATTCATGTAGTATGCCATTTTCTTCACAAAATGCACCGAATACTGTAGAAAAGTATTCTCCGCCCCAATCACTCCTAAGGACTTTGATACTTCTACTTAATTGATTTTTCACTTTTGCTTTATAAATCTTAAAGGTATTAAAAGCATCATCTTTATGCTTTAAGAGATATACATGTGTGTATCCATAAGAATTGTTGATGAATGTAATAAAATATCTATTTCTCCCACGGATTAACATGCCATTAAATTCGTACAAATCTGAGTGTATAAGATCAAGTAGATTTGTATTTCTTTCAACACTTTTGAAAGGTTTCTTAATCATCTTTGATTTAACATATAATTCACATTTTTTGAAATCATTTATATTACATTAAATCAATCCAGATTTAATTAGTCTCTTCATAAAACTAATATCTGAATGTGCTAGTCTATTATGCCATAAAGAAACAGAATCAAGCATGTAAGCAGAACTAGAAATTTCATTAATAATATTGCCGACAGTACATAGTTTTATCATTCCCTCAGTGAAATATCCCTTTCCAACAAATACACCATTACGAGTCAATATAAGTTTTCTCGATTCATAAATAGATTTAATGCCCGGTTCTCCCAACAAATCCCCACTAGCAAGATTCCTATTCATGTCAGGGACATGAAGCACATTGGCAAGAGTGAATTTCTTTCCTGAAGTGAAGTTGAGTTCGACTGATCCGGTTCCAACAACTTTAGAACGTACTTCATTTCCCATCTGCACTTATTGTCCATCATTTGTCTCATAATAGGTTATGAAAGCAACCTTCTCATAAGAGACATGCACCATAGCGCATGTATCATACCACCAACCTTGAACTTTGCCTTTGATTTACATAATTTCGCTCACTATAGCAATTATGTCATCATTTACATGAACTACATTGATCTCGTTTTTTGACTTGTTGTGTCTGCAATCTCTAGCATAGTGTCCAGGTTTCCATAAACAAAATATCCACTTTTCAGACCCTTATGATTGCAAGAATTCTTGAACTTGTTATGTTCCTTTATTTGTCAAAAATCACTCTTTATGCCATCACGTTTCTCCTTTCCTTTGGTGGTCACGACATTGGCTTAAGAAAGACCCGCACATTCTAATTTCTCCCTCTCCTTCGATTCCTCCTCGATTCGAAGATGTTTCTGGATTTTCTCCAAAGAGAAGTCCTCAGAACTATGGAACAATTTCTTTCAGTAGCCTTTCCACGAAGGTGGTGATTTTGCAATGATTGCATCGATTTGAAAGGTCTCAGGGACGTCTATTTTCACCGTTTTTATTTTATTCACGAAGACTTGCAACTCATGCACTCGGGAAAGAATGGGCTTGCAGTCTATACATTTAAAATCAAAATATTTTGTAATTAAAAACTTCTTCGTACCTTCCTCTTCGGCCTTGAATTTGAATTCTAGTGCTTTCCAAATTTTTGTTGCATACGAATTATCCATATAGAGGTCGTATAAACGATTAGACAGCGTATTCAGAATATGTCCACGACATAGCAGTCCGTCCTCCATACGTTTCTTGTGCTCCTTCTTAACTTCTTTAGAGTCATTTTCTGATGGTTCAGGAATGGATGCTAAGTACGGATCTAAGACATAGTGAACCTTCAGGGAAGTCAGTAGAAATGCCATTTTATCTTTCCATATGGTGTAGTTGGTTCCATCAAAGAAATCCAACTTGACAAGATCTTGATTCATAACTTTGATGCTTGAAACTGCAGCGTCGGAAGAAATCGTGTACATACTTTTAAGACTGTTAGATATTTCGACAAGATTAAATGGATCCAGGTTGAATCGTGAACAAAGTCACTTTACTTAAAAGTACTTCAAGCACTCTCTTTGATGTCTTAGAGTCGGAAAGCAAGAATACCCAAGATAATTCAGCCTTTTTAATTGAGTCTGCACAAGACAGGTGAAGAACTCGAATGCAAGGAAGTGTGTTTGGAATGTTTAAGAGGATGTGCAAATTTTGGGTGAATGATTTTTGAATTCATAATCATGTATTTATAGGTCATGCATGTGTTGTTTCATAAGTTTACAACTTTTGATGAAACAACACCTTTTGACCATATGTTGTAATGGTTCACCTATAATAATACAATGCACCAATTCATGAAGTGTTGTATATTTTTGTAGCGGGGTATTCGTTACCTTTAGATTTATTGACTAAATCAAAAGTAAATCATACAATTTGAGTCGCCACCGCACTTCTATTTATCCAAAGGAAAGGTTAGAAAGCGAACAAAAATTGAGAAGTTTTATCAAATCAAAAACTAATAAAAATGTCAGAGATCTGGGTAAGGGGGTTGGTTATGCAATGGGAAGGTTTTAAGCACCCAAAACATCCTTAGTACTCTAAGGGAACCCTTTTTGCAAAGTGTATTGTAGGTTGGTATTTATGAAAAGATTTGTGCAAACATGATTGGGGAGATGAGAAAAGAATATACAAATTATTTACAATTTTGTTGTTTGAATGGATAAACCCATTGCCTACGTACCATCTCAAAGGTAGGATCAAAACCTCGTAGTTCGGGGTAAAAATCTCAAAATAAGTTGGTGAATTGATTTTTCAAAAGCCCTAAGTGTCGCATTACGCGAAAAACCGGCGGGAAAAGACACAGAGCCACCACCGTGCGTTATTTATCCCAAAGGAGGGAAAGGAAACGCTCGAAGTAAACCTGGAAAGGAAATGGTCTCACGACCAGAGATTGCAAGGATCGGGAGTCGGTTATGCGAAGGGAAGGTATTAGCATCCCTACGCATCCATCGTACTCGACGGGATCCACGCTCAAAAGAATAGAAGAAAGGTTGCTAAATAACTGCTCAAAGAATGCACACACACTGAATGAAACACAGGAAAGACGGAAGAAGCGGACTCGGCAGGATGTCGCATCCTGGGCCTACGTAGTTTGTCAGACACAAACATCAGAGTCGACGTAGTTCGGGGGAAACGGGAAACGTGCTCGCTAGGACATCGCATCCTATGCATACGTATCTTCTCTAACCAGAGGAAGAATCAGAGCACTCGTAGCTCGGCTAACGCACGCCGAAACAAAACGCTAAACAGAGACGCTGAGACGTCAAGGCAAACACACAACTGGAAATGGAATGCCAATCGCTGGTCTTATATCCAACTCCAGACAAGCAAACGCAAACCGGAAACCAAATGCCAATCGCTGGACTTACATCAAACTCCGAACAAACAAACACACACGAGAAACCGACTGCCAATCGCTGAACTTACGTCAGACTCCAAGCAAACAAACACCAACAGGAAACCGAATGTCAATCGCTGGACTTACGTCAGACTCCAAGCACACACACAAGAAGAAGAAGGATCTTGATTGCAACTAGGGCAAGAGAAAGGGAAGGTCTCAATCGCAACGAGGGCGAGAGAAAAGGATCACAGTTAGTTGTTAGTCAAACTCGACAAGACATCGCATCTCGTGCCTACGTATCTCATCTGGACATGAGAATCAGAGTTGCCGTAGTTCGGCTAAACTATTCTATTTGCTTTGTGTTTTTTATGTGAACAACGTCACTACGCAATCTACCTGATGCTCGACCTTTAGAGACTTACTCACCTGTAGTAGAAGGAGTTAACGTGTCCTTAAGAGGGGATCAAGTTGGTTTGTGTTTTAGGAAAGCTCACGCAAGAAAGGAAGTCCTAGACGATGGAACCGTGCTACCTTAATTGACATGCAAACGAGACTATGCGGAGTCTAGCAAACCTATGGGGATACAATCACACCACACAAACACATACAGCATGAAGTAAACACACCAACAAGGGGGCTCAAACA